>NW_027511351.1:1096875-1462500 GCF_048772815.1 Callospermophilus lateralis
GGCATCTTGTTATATGTAGAGGTTTCAGGGCAATGTTCAGAATCAGGTTGCTATAGTCAAGGGGAAAGCTATGTGGGATAGAAGCCTGGTTCGTACATTCTCTTTCCGACCCTGACCAACCACACATGACAGAACTCCCTCCAGCATTGTGCCCCAGTTGAACATATTGTATTTCGTGAAGCAAATACCAAATTCCCAGTGCAGCAGTAAGAAACACCCTGAAAAGTGGAGGATGACCAAATGGCTTCACAGACCACACGGGAAGACACTTAGCTCCCAGTGGCAACAGTTTACCTACAAAGGGAGAATTCAGACCTGCTGCCTCATGTTCATTACAAAATAAACAACCATGTCCTCCAGGTTACATAGATGCAGACCCAGATTTTTGGTGTCACTATAAACGAAGCTAAATCTCCTGACAATTACATATATTTCTTTTTCTTTTTTTAATTAATTTTCATTGTAGGTTGTTCAAAACATTACATACTTCTTGATATATCATATTTCACACTTTGATTCAAGTGGGATATGAGCTCCCATTTTTATTCCATATACAGATTGCAGAATCACATCAGTTGCAGAACCATTGATTTACATATTGCCATACATATATTTCTTGTGCCTAACCTCAGAGGAAGTTTCTCAATAAGTCTTTAGGTCAGCACAGCTCCATGTTTCTGGAGTGTTTACCATCTCCCATACTTTTGTAAACTCTTTTACCACCTCCAGTGTTGTGAACTCCTGAGCATTTTTTATTCCACATATGTATTCACAGGTTTTCTAACTCCTCTCCTCTAATTGTGTCTTACTTTTAGCGATGGTTATGTCAAGGCATTGTTCTGGATAAGAGAGGGATGATTTTTGTGTATCACATGTTTGCATACACATTAGATTCATTTTCCTATTTTCCATTTGAAATACTGAATCCCTGACACTAACCCATACCCTACTAGACTCTGACTACTAATCCTAATATCATGGAGAAAAAAAAAAACCTAACTGAATAGAAGTACAGTCCTTTCATAGGAAGCATGGTGTATATTTGTATTTGTCTTCCTCTTTATCAAGAGTATGTGTTTTAAATTTAGTAAACTTTTCATTTTAATATTTCTCCATGATTTTTTAAAGTTATCACATATGTAAATTCCTGTCTCCCTTTCTCTGTATCCTATTCAGCACATGTAATTTTTTTATGCATATACAATATCCTACCTGGTATCACACGTACATTCTTGAAAGAACACTGGCTTTGGAATATAAAAATTGTGAGAAGAGATGACTCTCCCTAAATAATGATGGAACTGAAAATTCCACCTATGGGTGAGCTTCCTAGTGAAAAACACTATACATAAATCCATGTTCAGTAAAATGAATATTTTTGGATTTGTGAATGAATTATATTTCATGATGAATATCGATTGGCATATATATTGCTAAATATTAATGTGTGTGTGTGTGCGTGTGTGTGTGTGTGTGTGCGTGTGTGTGTGTGTGTATATTCTCCAGATTTTAAAAAAATATGAAAAATATGTGTCTTATTATACACTCCCTAAATTCATTCATATTCATTTATGTTCATTTAAATTCAAATTTTCACAAGATTATTCTCAGTAATATTCATACACCTGAAATATATTTTGGTTTCCTACTACTGAAAACTAAGTTCAGTGGATGGTGCTTAAAAATCCTAATATTTCTACAGTAACTGACCCAGTTTAACATTAATGCAAGTAGATTGCTATGGGACATGATGTGTAATTTGAAGTTCATTTTTACTCAACACTGGTACATTACTATTTCTTCAGTTTATGGACATCATATTATGTATTTTTTCATCCACAACTTCACAAATTTTTTTGGCATTTGGTTCACTTTCAATTACTTACTACTTCAGAACACATGTATTCCTCCATGTTTCTTTACTGGTCTTTTCACTAGACTTCTTTCTAAACACATTATTTTCGATTCCATAATCATTTTTGAAGCAAAACTCACTCTTCACGATAAACCATAACCCTAATAATACCATTGCATATATAACTCGTTGGAATGATGGTATATATATCAATATAAGATTTCCAATATATTTTCAGATGCAAACTCAAACCATTATTTAATGTTGGATCCAGTTACATACTTTATTCACAATATGGTCTATTCATGCATCATCTCAATAATCATCAACACAAGGTACACCTATTTTTATCCCCAGTACTAATTTATAAGTTTCCAGAATATTACTCCCCTTTATAGTGCAAGAAATACTCATGTCACCTGATCTACATATACATTTTACCACAGTAGTATTCTGTACACAAAATGCAAAGGTCACACATATGATTGTACCAAAGCCTAAATGGGAAGTGACCATGGATTACTAAAAGCATCTATGTCCAGGGTGCCTACTGCTCTCAAATGTCAATCCTATTGGTTACTACATATTTGTTTCTTCCTAAGATTATATATTTAACCTCAAGCCTTTTGAAAATATCTAATCCTATCACTCACTTTATATGTTTCCTGATTTCCTAATGCCCCTATTGATATCTGCTTTCCTACATATTTTTCCCAGTTCATCATTGTGACTGTCTCTTCACATGTGCTGACATTTACATTCACCCTCTAACTGAAAACCAATTGCTAAAGAACTTTTGGTCCAACTCCGAGACTCACTCTTCTTCCTAAACCTACTTACTATCTTCCTAATCCTACAGACTATCCCTTTTGACTGGATGTTCTCTTCTACTTTCAATCATCCGAGGTATAGGGTCCTATGCCATTGTATATCGATTTATCTGAGACCTCGGTGCAGAACATGATTCAATCTAAGTATACCAATCAAGGGCCCAATGCCTTTCTGGGCTTCAAATCTTTCCTAGATCTCTGTTCTCATACATATATTTCACATTTATATTGTTATAAATATCACAGGTTCCCAATACCATAATTCATCCAGCAGAATGACTCCTAACCCAAATCGAACATGCTATTAACACTAACCATACACTGTTCCCTCAATCTCACTTTACAGAAGAGCAGGGACAGAGTTGGTCTTAAAATCCAGGAAGGTAGGGTATCATCCCCCAGCTGAGAACCTCAAAAGTCCCTGCAGAAATAATCCCTGGAGAAGGTGTAGGCAGGTATGAAGGATTTGAGAGAGCAAAAGTCATCTTCCATGGCAAACAACCTGGTCAGGTTGAAGGGATGTGTCTGAATTAGCCTCTCTCTTCCTAATGTAGAGAAGATGGACCAAACCATGGCTGTGTGGAGAGCTGTTCCCCGGTGCCTATGGTTGATATACCATTCTAACTTATGAATGAGTCACAGCAAGTAGAGGCAGACTCCATCTTTTGAGAACCTCGGAAGCAACTGTTAAAACAAAGTGGTTTCCAAGGCAGTGACTTCATTCAGTTCTTGAAGGAAGTGACCTCACCTTACATTATTGGTGATGAAAGTCTGTGATCTTGGGATCCAGGAAACCAGGCACACAGAGTCAAACCCACTCCATGTCCCAGTGGGCTCACTTGTTTGGATTTAACAAGACAGAGTCACTCTTTCTTGGTACCTACTGATGTGAGGACAGTCAAATGCCTGGAAACTATGAAGACTGGCCTTTCCAGAGAAAGCAGGTAGTTTCTCACCACGGGCTCCTGACAACTTCACAGAGTTGGCTAAAGAGACCAGATTGAAGACAGGACACGCCATTTTTGGGGAACATAGTATGGCCCACAAGTCAGAGGACACTCCGGATAGACACAGACCTACTTTGGGGAAAGAGGTACCATTTTGGGTGTGAGTGTGAGTTTGTGGTTTTGTCTCATGTTCTGAGAATAGTTAGGAAAGCTGGTTTGTTTGTTTTGGAGTGAACTGTTTCTAGTAAGTCCTTTGACAACGTGAGTGTTTCTGTGTCTATATATCATACTGTGTCCGTGATTGTAGACAGTAGAAAAGAGAATGCATCAATGGATGTGCCCTGTCTATGAGAAAGCTACAAAGCATTCATCCTGTGCAATTTATGAATGGACTGCAGCTTGCCGTATGGATGGGCAATTCCTGCCATCTTTCTAAATTCCTGTTTTCTTCCTGAATTCTGGACACTCTCCAGAATACGCTCATGATTTTGTGTCCAAGATATGTACCACCTCCATCTCTGTGACATGGCCATGTACTGGATAGCTGATGGGAATGGTGAGTATCTCAGAAAACTCAGATATCAGTATGCCCAAGAAAGTCTCAGTGGAGAAACCCTGCTTTGGGCCTTTTGCTTACCTATTCTGTTGCCCTGAATGTCAGGAAGGTCTTTGCCTTAGGCCACACTTTGTGAAGCCTGAAGAAAATAGTTTTCAAATGGAATTGAATGGTCATTACCTGTGCCTCTTCGGTTAATTGCTTTGGAAATGGATGTGTCTGAATCAGCCTCTTGGCCCTATGTGAGGCTGTGGCTTAGATTCACAGTACATGATGGGTCTAAAGAAAAATCCCATGTGTGCATCCAAAACCAAAATGGACAAAAGAACTGTCATGGTGGATAGAGTCTCTCGCCTTCGTCTGTAAGGTTCCTGACCTCCATTAAGTGAGAATAGGGATCATTTGGGTCAAGTGAATTCTTTAAAGCCCTGCAGAGGCTATCCCATAGGTTCGTGGGTTTTCTCATGACTCCAATTCACATCTATGTTTACTGAAGAGCAGGGACAGTGTTGGTCTTACAATACAGGAATGCAGTGGGTCTTCCATCTGTTGAGAACCTCAAAGCTCCATGCAGAAATGATCTCTGGAGAAGATGTAGGCAGCTATGTAAGACCTGAGAGAGCAAAAATCATCTTCCATGGCAAACAACCTGGTCAGGATTAAGGGTTGCGTCAGAATGAGCCTATCTCTTCTTAATGTAGAGAAGATGTACCAAACCCGGCCTGTGTGGAGAGCTGTTCCCTTTTGCTACGGGTGATATACCATTTTAACTTGTGAAAGTGACACAGGAAGTAGGGGCAGCCCTCATCTCATGGGACCGTTGGGAGCAATTGTTATGACAAAGTGGTTGCCAAGGCAGTGATCTCATTCAGTTCCTGAAGGAAGTGATCTCATCTCACTTCCTTGGTGATGGAACTCTCTGAACTTGGTATACAGAAAGCCAGGCACCCAGAGCCAGTCCCAGTCCTAGTCCCAGTGGTCTCACTTTTTTGGATTTACAAAGGACAGAGTCAGTATTTCTTGATACCTACTGATGTGAGGATGGCCAAATGCCAGGAAAGCTCGGAAGAGGGGCTCTTCCTGAGAAAGCAGATAGTGGCTCACTCCTGGCTTCTAACAACTTCACATTGTTGGCCAAGAAGATCAGATCTGAGACAGGTCAGGCCATTTCGGAGCATCATAGTATGACACATCAGTCAGAGCACACTCCGGAGAGTCACAGACCTATTTGGGGGAAGGAGGTGCCATTGCGGGTGTGGGTTTGTGGTTTTGTCTCATGTTCTGAGAATAGGTAGAAAAGGCAGTTTGTTTGGTTTGGAGTGAACTGTTTCTAGTAAGTCGTTTGACAATGCAAGTGTTTCTATGTCTGTGTATCCCACTGTGTTCGTGCTTGTAGACATTAGAAAAGAGAATGCATCAATGGATGTGTCCTGTCTCATAGAAAGCTTCCCAGCATTCATCCAGCACAATTTATGAATTGACTGTGGCTTGCCTTATTGATGGGCGATACCTGCTACCTTCCTAAGTTGCTGTTTTCTTCCTGAATTATGGCCAATCTCCAGAATAGGCTCATGGTTTTGTGTCCAAGATATGTACTACCTCCAAGCTCTGTGACATGGCCATGTACTGGATAGATGAATGGAATGTCGAGCATCTCAGAAAACTCAGATATCAGTGTGACCAGTAAAGTCTCAGTGGAGAATCCCTGCTTTGGGCCATTTGCTTACCTATTGTTCTGTTGCCCTGAGAGTCAGGAAGGTCTTTGTCTCAGGCCAACCCTTTGTGAATCCTGAAGGAAAGATTTTTCAAATGGAAATGAATATGCTTTACCTTTGGCTCTTTCCTTAATTGATTTGGAAAGAGATGTGTGTGAATCAGCCTCTTGGCCCAGTGTGATTCTTTGACTTAGATTCTCAGCACCTGATGGATCTAAAGAAAGATCCCATGGGTGCATAAAATCCAAAATGGCAAAAAGAGCAGTCATTGTTGATGAAGTATTTTGCCTTCCTCTGTAAGGTTCCTGAATTCCATCAAGTGAGAATAGGGATCTTTTGGGTCAAATGAGTTCTTCAAATCTATTCAGAGGCTATCCAATAGGTGCTTGAGTTTTCTCATCTTTCCAATTCACATAAAGAATCTGTACCCGACACTCAGTAGGACTCAAATTGGAGAAGCAGAGCAGTATTAAGGGCAGGCCTATTTGATCACTCCTGGTACACAGGAAGGGTGTACAGGCCACTGGGAATTTAGGCAAATGAGGGGAAACAGAGCTTATTTTGGACACTGTCTTGGGCTACGCTAATGCTATCAAATGTCAATCCTATTGTTGACTTCATATTTGTTTTATCCTAAGCTCACATATTCATCCTCAACCCTGTTGAAAATATCTAATCCCATCACTCACTTTATTCTTTTCCTGATTTCCTAATGTCTCTATTGATATCTGCTTTCCTACATATTTTGCCCTGTGCATCATTGTGACTGACTCTTCACTTGTGTTGACATTTACATTGACTCTCTAACCAAAACCCTATTGCTAAAGAACTTTTGTTCCAAATCCTATACTCACTTTTCTTCCTAAACTTACCGACTATCTTTCTAATCCAACTGACTATAACTTTTTGAATGGATGTTCTCTTCTACATTCAATGATCCAAGTACAGTTCAGGTTTCTATTCAACCGGGTGAGGGAGTAGATTCTGCAGTTTGGCAATTGGGGACAGCACATTCTGGCAACAAGATTAGCAAAGAGTTCTCAAGATTTCAACAGTGTTTTGTTAAGCGTACAGAAAAACAGGAAGTGACAAGTACATATTTTATTAACCTTTCATTCCCCACTTCTTTTTCTGGCTACTTTTAATCATAAAAGTGATCATTGTGGGGTGTCACATTCTATGTCTGCTAGTGGGGTATTACCATAATTTTAATTTGTCCAATTTGAGCTTGGAGAAAAGAAATTACATGATTGAGGAAACAGGGTTTTATAGTTAGTAATACTATGAGGATTATTATTGGACCAGCCAGGGTTGATAAAAACGTAATTAACCAGGGGGACTGTGTAAAAAAAGACTCAAACTACCGTTTTTGTGCCTCTCTCTCTCGTTGTTGCTCTTCAAGGCATCTTTTTAATTTACTCATAGATTTTTTTACAACTCCAGTATTGTCGACATAAAAACAACATTCTTCCCTCAATGAAGCACAAAGGCCCCCTTCTGTCATGAAAAGGAGGTCCAACCCTCGCCTTTTCTGTAAAACAACTTCAGAGAGAGAGGTTAAAGATTCCTGCAAAGCTGTGATGGAGGTTTCTAAAATCTTTAAGTTTTGATCTATTGCTTCTTCTAATTGGGTCACTTGTTGTGTCCCATGGACCAGAGCAGTGGTTCTTGTGCCCAACCCTGCAGCAACTCCTATTCGTAATAGAATGGCTAAGGTGAGGGACATATGTTCCCAGCAGAACCGGGTTGTATGTCCCCCTCTTTGATCTTCAGATGAACCTGCGTCATGATAAAGCACTCTGGGAAACATCTGCACCATTTCACAATTAATCACATCTGTTGACCATTTCATGAAAACATAAACAATGTTTAAGTATATAGAATTATACTGTTGTAGGGACGGACAAGGCAAGGCACCTAAGATAGCACCAAAGACACGGAAACAGTCTTTTTTGGTTTCAACCAGATTCAGAGGGCATTGCTTCTGTTGTAATCAATTAATCCCCTGAAACCCAAGTTACGTAGTTTCAGAATTTTGTACCCAACACGTAAGGGAAGGGGCTCAGAAGTTCACAGTCTGCAGAAGTTCACAAAAAGCAGTTTTTGTTTCTCTTTTTTCCTCAGTTTGGGCAAGTTAACTTTTCAAGGACACCTGGGTGTGGGTGTCTTCCCTTTCTTTTTTTCCCCCTTCCAGCTGTTTCCATACAGCCCAGTTTGTAACTTCTTTATCTTAGAAATGTAGCCATCTCTGTGAAGCCCCAGCTCAAGGCCAGAGGACTTTTTTTCAAATATTTTGTGAAAAACTAGTAAGGGTGTGTCTAGATCAGGAGTGCTTAATTTTTTAGCCAGTTGCCAAGGAGACCAGGGCAACACAAAAATAGGAAGTTTATCTACAGTGAACTCTTTTATAGGGACTCTTTTGCTGAAAGTCCTAAATCAGCCATGGTGAAGACTTCTGGAGAAGGTCAGTTAAGACTTTTCTGTGGGCCTGGTACAGAGGGGGACAATTTGGAAGGCAGAAATAAGAGCAGCTCTGTGGATCTGAGAATGAGGAAGGAGAGATGTAAAAGAATATTGGGAGAGGGCTTTGGGATCTTAATAGCAACAAAAACTTGAGCAGTAGAACAGATAGAACAGAGGGGGAGACGGGAGTGAGATTCCAAAAAGCCTGTGAGGGACTTTAAATTCTTAGTAACCTGTTTTTAGTGATGACAAAGCAACATTAAAGGCCATTTTCATTACATCTTGTATTAGGGTCTGAGGATTCTTCTCAGCGGGTTTGAGCTTTGCATTAGGTGGTAAGAGGACTGGGTGGGACCTGGTGCGGGCACTGACAGGAGAGGAGAGGAGTGAGTGAATGGAGTGGTACCTCAGTACCTGCAACCTCAGCAAGGGAGCAATGGTCTGAGAACCAGTCGAGATTTGGGTTTTTGATCTAGATATTGGAGGGGAGAAATCAAGTTGCTGAGGTGGGAGTGACAGCAGAGAGTCTAGAGCACAAGGCTGAGGGTGAGCATCTATTGGAGAAGCATAGTTCAGGATGTGAGCAAAGGAGAGAGAAGGCCTCCACATAGCGGAATCTCCTTTCACCCTTTTGAGCACTTGCAGAAGTTAAAAAGGTCACACAGAATTTGAGGATCTAGAGACCCCTCTGGGGGCCATCGGTTTTGGTTATCTAATTCGTAATATGGCCAATGCTGTGTACAGAATTTGATGAGGAGTTTGGGTTCCATCTGACAGTCCCTGTATGCTCACATCCCCATGACTTACAATAGAAGTCTGCTCTCCCCCCCCACAGCCGTGACTGTTTGTGGCTTTGATAGTCTGCCGGGCAAACATAGTAATCTAGGCTAGCCAACCTGCATCTGGCTCACGTGTCCCTACATCTATAATGTTTGTTTCCATTATCTATGGTACGGAAGGGATTTAATGGAATTTTAGTGGGATCCTGTTAATCAGGGATATCCCAATAGGAAAGACCTATAGCCAGCTGACAAATGACTGGGTGGAGAGATGGCCACCAGGTTCGTAAGGGGGCTGTATTAGAGATAGGCCATACTTCGTGTCCAGTAGGATTTGTGATCAGCCATCGCAGCTTAAGGGGTTGATGAGGGTTAAGACTACTGGTCGTCAAGGGGAGAATAAATATCTTCCAGGATCTTCTTTACAACCATTTGCGATGTTTATTTTTTCTTCTTTTTTATTTCTTTTTTGTGTGTGTGTGGGGAAGGCTTCAATACATCCTGAAAATGTATGTTCAAAGACTAGGAGTTATTTAAGTCCATACCTTACTGGCTTAATTTCAGTAAAGTCCACTTCCCAGAATTGTCCTCGTCTGGTTCCTCATAGGTGCTTTCCTGCAGGAAGCTTGGAAGTGTAAGCTTTAACCAATTAATGGACCTGACAGGCTTTTGTTACCCATTCAGTTATTTCCTTTTGCTGTGAGTAGGTTAGTGGAAAACTGTGTTCTTGATCCTTCACGAATGAATGCAGTTTCTTTGAACAAAGGTGAGTGAGTTGATGAACATTTGCTACTGACATAGTTAGAGCCATGATTATAGGAGTAGTTACTGAAGGATTAAAAAATTCCACTTGGGGTGCCTTCAGGGTTAAAAGTTATTTTGGCCCAGAGCTTGGTGAGCAGAACTCTGCCCATCAATGGGGCCAGGCATTCTGGGATTACTAGGAAGGAGTGATGGATTTTTCCTTTTCCCTGGTCCATGGTCCTCTTAGTTGTCAAAGCCCGATATTTACTTCTGTTAGACTCTTGAATTAGAGACCTTTTATTCGGTAGAGGGCCCAATGGGCCTTACGGGCTGAGTATATTGCCCCTGTATCTACTTCAAAGTTTATTGTGTTCCCCTCCATTTCAAAAGTTACCTTGAGGTCAGGGAGAGGATCTGAGCCCGGACTTTCTTAGTATTCCTCCAGAGTCAGAATATCTGGCTGGCATGGCTGTCTCTTTCTAGGGCACTCTTTGGCCCAGTGTCCTTTTTCTTTAGAGTAGGCACATTGATCTGAGGCCAGGGGTGGCCTCTAGTGTGTGCCCAGGTATCCCTTCCTGTCTCTCTGTTTCTTAGTTTCTGGCCTATTTGTTGTTGTGACCAGGACCTTAGTCAATGCCTTAGTCTGTCTTTTGTTTCTTTTATCCTCACTCAGCTCCCTTCTCTTCCTCAGTTTCTCTCTTAAAGTATACCTTCTCGGGTTCTCTGACTAAATCCCTCAAAGTCATATCTTGTAATCCATCTAAGCATTGTAACTTTCTTTTAATATCCAGGGCAGCTTTCCCAATAAAGGCCATTGTGACAGATGCCTTTTGATCCTCTGCCTGAGGATCGAAAGGAGTATGTCTCTTATATGCCTACATAATTATCTCTAGGAACATACAGGGAGATTCATTAGGCCCTTAAATAATCTCTCTTACCTTGGCCAAATTAGTTGGTCACCTAGCGGCCACTAAGATACCCACTATTAGAGCCCGGCGATAAGTGGACAGATGCTCCCTACCTTCAAAGGTGTTGGGGTCCCAGTTGGGTCGTTTCAAGAGAAAGCCGGCTTTGAATATGTTGGGAAGTTGTGTCGGTCACGCATTTGGTCCGAGGATACTTTTTTCTAGCATCCAGGAGGATTCTCTTTTGTTCCTCTGTCATGAAGAGAGTGCCTAGGAGTTGTTGGCAGTCATCCCAAGTAGGTTGGTGTGAAAACATCAATGACTTCACCAGACCTGAGAGCCAGGTTGGGTCCTCGGTAAAAGGGGGATTGTTATTTTTCCATTTATATAGGTCTGAAGAGGAGAAGGCCAATACTGGTAGGCTTCCATTTTTTTCCCCATGGCCATCGTCAATCATTGGCCCTTAGGGATGGAGGGAAGCAACACGGGAGTTCCAGGGTTTTCAATCATTTGCCACCAGCGAGTTCCTTTAGCAAGTCCAGCTTCCTCCAGGGGAGGAGGGGCTGTGTGTGACGCAGGGGAGTTATCTGGAGGGCCCTGGGGTGGCTTAGCGTCCTCCAATTGCAGAGAGGCTGAGTCAGCAGCTGGAGAATCACTTAGAGGGTGTTGGGGGTTGTGGGACAAGGGTAGAAGATAAGGAAGGGGAGGAGAGTCCAGTAGAGTCAAATCTTGTGACTCAGGGAGAACAGAGGGTGGAGGAGGAGGAGGAGCAGAGGGGTTGAGAGATCGTGGGGGAAGGAGTAGGAACGGGGACACAGCAAGGAAAGGCTTCACCCACGGAGGAGGAGATTTGCAGAGGTCCTGCCAAGTTAAGGTATATTCCTGTTTATCAGTATGGCTATGTGGCCCTGGCTGTAAGACAATATCTCTGTCTTTTTAAATTAGTGTTAAGTAGAAAGATCCTTCTAGGGGCCATCCGAATCCAAAGGTGGGCCATTCTGTGGCACACAGAGTCTGCCAGGTCCAGCGTTTTACTGAAAAAGAAACATTCTGAGCCCTTAAGCGGACTTTGGTCCATAGATCAAGGGTCAGGGACAGAGGCATTGAAGTGATCTGTCCCATAATGAAAGATACACAAACAGTAAAAGCAACGACACAGGACACAGACAAGAGAAAACAATAAAGACAGGCAATGGTCGTCCAACACTGAGACCAAGACTGAGCAGGCGGCAAAACCCGATGGGCTGGCAATACCGAATCTGAAACAAAGTATCACTGAGTCAAGGGGACTATTATTCCTCGATTCTCGAGTCCTCTGTGGCCTCCCCCAGGGACTTGGCTTGTGGCTCTGTGACACGTCTGCCAGCCACCATCAAAGAGAGCTCACACACTTCATCGACAGCCATTTTGCCAAGCCCTAACCTGAAACCTGAAACCAGAAAGAGGCGCCTTACTTACCCTGAGAGTAGCCCATTGGGGTCTCTCGTTCACCGCTGCTGGATTTCGGTGGAACCTCCATATATAAAGATCGGAAGAGCATTGGGGGAAGAGACCACTAAGAGACTCTCTCATGCAAAAACAAAGGGTTTATTGGGGGTCCAGCATGCTGGGGCTCAGAGCTCATTTGAATAGAGCAGAGAACCCTGAGAACAGCTTAAGCAGAGCTTATATACTTTCCTTGAAGAGGGCAGGGAGGAAAGTTTATTGATGGGCCTGGGCGGGTGAGCAGTTTGCGTGCAACTGGGTGAGGGAGTACATTCTGAAGTTTGGCTGTTGGGGACAGCACATTCTGGGAAAAAGTTTAGAAAACACTTCTCAAGATTTCAACAGTGTTTTATTAAGCATACAGAAAAAAAGGAAGTGACAAGAATCTATTTTATTAACATTTCACTACCGACTATACTTTGCCAGATTTCCTAAAGTCTCTATTGATATCTGCATTCCTACATATTTTCCCCAGTTCATCATTGTGATTAATTCTTCACATGTGCTGACATTTACATTCACTCAATACCCGAAACCCTATAGCTAAAGAACTTTTGGTCCAAATCCTATACTCACTCTCCTTTATAAACATACCGACTATCTTCCTAATACTCCTGACTATCCATTTTGACTGGAAGTTCTCTTTGAAAATCAATCATCCAAGTTACAAGGTCCTATGCTTAATACCGCAATCAAGGGCCCAATGCCCTTCTGGGCTTCAAATCTTACCTAGATTTCTGTTTTCAGATTCCTATATTTTACCTATATATTCTTGAAAATATCGAAGATTCCCAATACCATTATTCATCCAGCAGAATGATTTCTTTTCCAAATCAAACCTGTTATTAACCCTAACCATACACTGTTCCTTCAATCTAACTTTAGAGAAGAGCAAGGACAGAGTTGGTCTTAAAATACAGGAATGTAGGGGATCTTCCAACTGCTGAGAAACTCAAAGGTCTATGCGCAAATGATCCCTAGAGAAGTTGTAGGCACCTATGAAGGAACTGAGAGAGCAAAAGTCATCTTTCATTGCAAACAACCTGGTCAGCATGAAGGGATGTGTCTGAATCAGCCTCTCTCTTCTTTATGTAGAGAAGAAGGACAAAACGAGGCCTCTGTGGAGAGCTGTTCCTGGTTACCAATATTTGATATACCATTCTAACTTGTGAAAGTGTCAAAAAAATTAGGGACAGCCTCCATTTCATGGGACCTTTGGAAGCAAATGTTAGGGCAATGTGCTTGCCAAGGCATTGACCTCATTCAGTTCCTGAAGGAAGTGACCTCACCTCACATTCTTGGTGATGGAACTCTCTGAACTTGGGATCCAGGCATCCAGGCACACAAATCTAGTCCCAGGCCCAGTCCCAGTGGTCTCCCTTCTTTTGATTTACCAAGGACAGAGTCAGTCTTTCTTGGTATCTACTGATGTGAGGATGGCCAAATGCCAGGAAAGCTCTGAAGAGTGGCCTTTCCTGAGTAAGCAGGAAGTGGCTCACCGCTGTCTCCTGACAACTTCACAGAGTTGGCCAAGGAAACCAGATCTGAGACAGAACAGGCCATTTGATGGGAACATAGTACGGCCCACCAGTCAGAGGTCACACCCGATAGTCAGAGACCTACTTTGGGAAAGGAGGTGACTTTGTGGGTGTGAGTGTGTGTTTGTGATTTTGTCTCATGTTTTGAGAATAGGTAGGAAAGGCAGTTTGTTTGGTTTGGAGTGGACGATTTCTAACAAGTGATTTGACAAGGCGAGTGTTTTTAAGTCTGTGTATCCCACTGTTTCCATGGTTGTAGACATTAGAAAAGAGAATGCATCAAAGGATGTGTCCAGGCTAGTAGAAAGCTTAACAGAATTCTTTCTGCCCAATGTATGAAAGGAATGCGGCTTGCCTTATGGATGGGTAACACCTGCTATCTTCCTAAGTTCCTTTTTTCTTCCTGAATTCTGGCCACTCTCCAGAATAGGCTCATGATTTTGTGACCAAGATAAGTACCGCCTCTAAGCTCTGTGACATGGCCATGTACTGGATAGCTGAAGGGAATGGTGAGCATCTCAGAAAATTCAGATATCAGTGTGACCAGGAAAGTCTCAGTGGAGAAACACTGCTTTGGGCCATTTGCTAACCTATTGTTCTGTTCCCCTGAATGTCAGGAAGGTCTTTGCCTCAGGCCACCCCTTTGTGAAGCCTAAAGAAAACAGTTTTCAAATGGAAATGAATGGGCATCACCTGTGGCTCTTTGCTTAATTGCTTTGGAAAGGGATGTGTCTGAATCAGCCTCTTGGCCCTGTGTGAGGTTGTGGCTTAGATTCTCAGCACCTGGTGGATGTAAAGAGAGATCCCATGTGTGCATCCAAAACCAAAACGGCCAAAAAGCAGTCCTTGTGGATGAAGTCTGTCGCCTTCCTCTTTAAAGTTCTTGAACTCCATCAAGTGAGAATAGGGATCCTTTGGGTCAAATGGGTTCTTCAAAGACCTGCAGAGGTGCTTGTGATTTCTCATGACTGCAAATCACATAAAAATATATACCTGACACTCAGTTTTCCACAAATTGGAGAAGCATAGAAGTATTAACGTCTAGCATATTTGATCACTCCTGTTTCACATGAAGGGTGTCCAGACCACCCTGAATTTACGCCAATGAGGGGCAAGGGAGTTATTTTGGACACTCTCTTGGACTCCGCCACTCATGGAAACCTTCCGCCAGAGGTTGTGATTAGTGTCTATATGGAAGAAGATGAGGGCCATATGGGAGGGTTTTGGTTTTAAATTTGGTCATTTGTGTCCAGTATGAAGACATGACCTGGACCACCTGGGCTTGAACTCTGGTGTGATTCCCCTTAGAGACTGAATTCAGAGAAGTATTGCCATGAATTTTGTTGGGATTTTAGGAGTCCACCCATGAGAATCACCCTTGGAAACTGAGATCTAGGCCCAGGTTGGCTTTCCACAGAGCCCTGGGTATCTCAGCCAGGATATCACATGATTTAATTCTGAAAGACTTGGCAGCCATAGTTGAGAGTCACAACACCCATGGACGTCACATTGTAGACCTCAATGGGCCTGGCTTCATGTGACATTTTGGCCACTCTTTGGGAAGCCTTGCCTGTGAGAGTTCTACAGAGCATTCATTGAAATGAGCTTCCTCACCATTTAATGGTTCCTGAATGAATTGAAACCCACAGTGCCTGCAACGTCATCCTTGAAAAATGCCTAGATAAATACCATGAAATTTTTGAAATTCCCATGACCAGGTGGCACTGGAGAAACTTTGGATGTCCTGTTGCTGATCGTAAATATGCAAGACAGTGCCTTGATTGAGTGGGTTTCATGAAAATGGTGTAGAACAGAGATGCCAGTATGTTGGAACCTGCTGAGTAGTGGGCCTAGAGCAGTGGTAGGCAGATGTGTGATAAAAAATTTGTGGTGGGGCCATGTGGATCTGCCATTGGCTTCCAAATGGCTTGTGACTGACATGGTGCAGCCAGCAGACCCTTCCATGTAAAGGCTTCTTGTTATATGGAGATGTTTCCGGGCAATGTTCAGAATCAGGTTGCTATAGACATGTGGCCAAGCTATGTGGGATAGAAGCCTGGTTGGTGCATTCTCCTGCAGACCCTGACCAACCACACATGAAAGAATTGCCTCCAGAACTGTGTCCCAGTTGAACTTCTTTTATTTCATGAAGCAAATGCCAAAGTCCCAGTGCAGCAGCAAGAAACACCACGAAAAGTGGAGGATGACCAAATCGCTTCCCAGTCCACATGGGAATACCCTTAGCCCCCAGTGGCCACAGTTTACTTACAAAGAGAGAATTCAGCACTGCTGCCTCATGTTCATTGGAAAATAAGAAATCATGTCCTCCAGGTCACATAGATGCAGACACAGCTTTGATGGTCTCACTAGAAAGAAGCTAAAGCTCCTGACAAAAACATATATTTCAAGTGCCCAAACTCAGAGGCAGTTTCTCAAGAAGTATTTAGGCCAGCAGAGCTCCATATATATGGAGTTTTTATCCTGTCCCATACTAGGAAAACTCCTCTACCACTTCCAAGGTTGTAAACTCCTGAGCATATTATTCACAGATTTTATTACTCTACTCCTCTAATTGTGTCTTACTTTGGGGGAAGGAAATGTCAAGGAATTGTTCTGGATGAGAGTGGGAAGATTTTGTTTAGCACATATTTGCATACACATTGGTTTCATTTTTCTATTTTACATTTGATATACTGAATCCCTGACACTAACACATACCCTACTAGATTCTGAATACTAATCCTAATATGATGGAGAATAATAACCGAAACAGAATAGAAATACAAGCAGTTCAGAGGAGGCACGTTGTATACTTAGACTTGCCTTTTGCATTATATAGGGTAGGAGTTATAAATCTAGTAAATTTTTTGTTGAAATTGTTTTCCATGTGCTTTTACAGTTAACAAATATGTGAATTCCTGTCTCCCTTTCTCTGTATTCTATTCAGCACATGTATTTTTATATGCACATTTAGAATCCTACCTGTTATCACACGTACATTCTTGTGAGTTACATAACTTGGCAGATACAAAGTGTGAGAAGAGATCACTCCTCCTAAACGCTGTTTGAACTGAAAATTCAAACTATGGGTGAGCTTCCTAGTTGAAAAAAGTTATACATAAATCCATATCCAGTAAAATGAATATTTTTGGATCTGTGGATGATATGTATTTCACGGTGTAATTTGATTGGCATATATATTGCTAATTTTTAAAATCTGTGTGTGGTTATATATATATATATATATATATATATATATATATATATATATTCTCTCCAGATATTTTAAAATATTTAATATATGTGTCTTATTATACACTCCCTAAATTCATTCATGAATATGTATGTGGATTTATAAAAAACTTTTCACAAGATTATTCTCAGAAATATTCATTCACCTGATATACGTATTTTTTTCCTAGTATTGAAAACTAACTTCAGTGAATGGTGCATATGAATCCTAATATTTCTACAGTAACTGATCCAGTTTCACATCAATGCAAGTAGATTCCTATGGGACATGATAAGTATTTTGAAGGTCATTTTTATTTCAACACTGGTACATTACTATTTCTTCAGTTTATGCACATTATAGGATATATATTTCATCCACAAGTTCACAAATTTATAGGCATATATTTCACTTTCAATCACTTTCTGCTTCAGAAAACACGTGTTCCGCCATGTTTCAAACTGGTCTTTTCATGAGACTTCTTTCAAAACACATTATTTTTGATTTCCATAATCACTTTTGAAGCAAAACTCACACACTCTTCATGATAAACCATAAGCCTAGGATTACAATTAGATGTATAACTAGTTGTTATGAATGATTCTATATCAATATATGATTTCTTGAGAGGCAAGATGGCCGCAAAGGGAGTGCAGTAACTCCGTGTACTGCGTCACTGTGAAGGAAAATGACGAGTTAGAACGGCTAAAAGCTATCTTGTTAGGAATTTCCAGCAAAATTGGGGTGCTCCAAAACCTAGTGGAAGGATTTTCATCGCACGAGGATCAGCTTCAGGGGCTCAAATGCGAGCGATCTGTCCGTCTGTATGGAGCGCTGCTTGTTCGGCAGATCACCCCATGGCTGGAGTCTGCGGCGCGTGCTGGGAAATGACAGGCTGGTGGCGCAGAGATACAGCAATGCTGATTCTGTGGGCTCCTGCCAGCTAGGCATTTGCTGAGCTCGGAGCTGAATTCTGGGTTGGAGACAGGGAAAGGAAACGGTCCAGGTTGGTTCTCCACACCGGTCAGACCACGGAGGAAGCCAGCGGTCACCATCTTGGAGAGCTGACGTCACCATCCTTGTTTTCGACTGATTGCAGCTCTTTCAGCTATAGAACAGGTAATTTCAGGCTGACAATTGTCTGCATCTCGCAGACAAATTGCTCAGACTTAGTGCTAAATAACCCGCGGAAACTGCTTCTTGGAGCCTGCTCCTATCAGAACACGCACCGAGCCCGGAGTGTCGGAGTTCCGGCTCCCGGAGCTGCTCTGGCCCAGGGCTATAGAACCCGCTGAAACTGCTTCTTGGAGCCTGCTCCTGTCGGAGCATGCACCAAGTCCGGAGAGGCCGAATTCTGGCTCCCGGAACTGTTTTGGCCCGGTGATAAAGAACCCGCGGAAACTGTTTCTCGGTCCGGGTCCTGCTGAATACTGTGGAGGCCAGAGGGGCTGAACAGAGCCGCCGCCCGGGCCCGTAACAGGTCCAGCGACCTGCCGTCGTGGTAGTCAAGAAAACCCGGAGGCAGCACTGGCACAGGAGCCGGCGGTAGCTGCGCGGCGCGGGTCTCCCAGCTACCGCTCCCACCAGTGCTGACAACTGAGGTCTCTTGCACCGACTCGCCTCGGCGTGGGACTCACGGCTACCGCTCCCACCAGTGCTGACAACTGAGGTCTCTTGCACCAGATACGGGGGCGTGGCTACCAGAAGGTAAGCAAATTGGCTGGGGTTTCTCAGCCCCAAGCTCTACAAACTTAGGGCCTGAGGGAGGCCAACAAGAAGAGTGTGCCCAGGCACTAATGAAACAGCTGCTCCACGCGTGTGCAAGGTAGGCGGAACTGTGAACACCGACAAAACAGGCCCAGTGAACCGCCAGACACATCCCTCCGGTTGGGGGAGGGGCAGAGGCACCGGGCGCCTGCAAGGTAGGCGGACCCGCGACCCACCAGCAGAAAATGCACAGCAATCCACAAAGCGGCATAGCCACCCCCCGAGCCTACAAGGTAGGCAGACCTGTGACCTACCGGCAGGTCATGCCCAAAAACCTGCGGAGGGGCACAGCTGCCCCACGTGCCTGCTAGGTAGGCTGAACCGTGATCACCAACAGAACAGGCCCAGCGGCCGGCCAGACATATCGCCCCGCCCAGGTTGGGGGAGGGGCAGAGCAGCCGGGCGCCTGCAAGTTAGGCATACCTGCGAATCACCAGCAGATCAGGCCCAGCAACCGCGTAGCGGCAGAGCCACCCCCGGGCCTGCAAGGTAGGCACACTTGCCACCCACCGGCAGGTCAGGCCCAACAAACTGCGGAGGGGCACAGCTGCCCCACGAGCCTGCTAGGTAGGCAGAACCCTGACCACCGACACAACAGGCCCAGAGGCCGGCCAGATACATCGCCCCGCCCCGGTTGGGGGAGGGGCAGAGCAGCCGGGCGCCTGCAAGGTAGGCAGACCTGCGAATCACCAGCAGATCAGGCCCAGAAACTGTGGAGCGGCAGAGCCACCCCCGGGTCTGCAAGATAGGCGCACTTGCCACCCACCGGCAGGTCAGGCCCAAGAAACTGCGGAGGGGCACAGCTGCCCCACGAGCCTGCTAGGTAGGCAGAACGCTGACCACCAACAGAACAGGCTCAGAGGCCGGCCAGACACATTGCCCCACCCCGGTTGGGGGAGGGGCAGAGCCGCCGGGCGCCTGCAAGTTAGGCAGACCTGCATCTCACCAGCATATCAGGCCCAGCAACCCGCGGAGCGGCAGAGCCACCCCCGGGCCTGCAAGGTAGGCGCACTTGCCACCCACCGACAGGTCAGGCCCAGCAACTCTCAGAAAGACCCAGCTGCTCCATTCGCGTGCAGGGTAGGCGGAACCGTGACCACCGACAAAAGAGGCCCAGTGGACCGCCAGACACATAGCTCCGGTTGTGGAGGGGCAGAGGCGCCGGGTGCCTGCAAGGTAGGCGGACCCGCGACCCACCAGCAGAACAGGCACAGCAATCCACAGAGCGGCAGAGCCACCCCCCGAGCCTACAAGGTAGGCAGACCTGCGACCCACCGACAGGTCAGGCCCAAAAAACTGCGGAGGGACACAGCTGCCCCACGTGCCTGCTAGGTAGGCTGAACCATGACCACCAACGGAACAGGCCCAGCGGCCGGCCAGACACATCGCCCCGCCCCGGTTGGGGGAGGGGCAGAGCCGCCGGGCGCCTGCAAGTTAGGCAGACCTGCAACTCACCAGCAGATCAGGCCCAGTGACCCGCGGAGCGGCAGAGCCACCCCTGCGCCTGCAAGGTAGGCAGACTTGCCATCCACCGGCAGGTCAGGCTCAGCAACTCTCAGAGGGACACAGCTGCTTCACGCACATGCAATGTAGGCGGAACCGTGACCACCGACAAAACAGGCCCAGTGGCCCGCCAGATACATCACCCCGGTTGGGGTAGGGGCAGAGCCGCCACCAGCGCCTTTTAGGTAGACATACCTGCAACCGACAGACAGAACAGGCCTAGTGGCCAGCGGAGGGGCAAAACCGCTGCTCACTCCTGCAAGGTAGGCGGACCTGTGACCACCGAAAGAACAGGCCCATCGAAAGTAGAGGCACAGCGGCCTCCCGGCGTGGTAGGCACATTGCCTCAATTGAAGGAGGGGCAGAACCACTGCCAAAGCCTGCAAGGGAGACGATGCAGCTATACAAAAGCAATATAAATATATAGGGGGAAAAATCAATAACACAACAGTTTCACCAAGCAGAAAGAAACGCGATCAGTATGAAAAGACAAGGAAAAAAAGGACCACAAGCAATGCAGGTCAATTCAACTTTAGAAGAGGTAATATCTGCAGCAGATGGAATGTCAGATAAAGAATTCAGGATATACATGCTTCAGATGATCTGGAGTCTCAAGGAAGACATTAGACAGCAAAATCAGACAATGAAAGACCACTTCGACCACTTCGACAATGAATTACATAAACAAATCCAAGAAGCAAAAGATCAATTATTCAGGGAGATAGAGGTTATAAAAAACAAACAAACAGAAATCCTGGAAATTCAGGAAACAATAAACCAACATAAAAACTCAATTGAGAATACTACCAGCAGAGTAGAACACTTAGAAGATAGAACATCAGACAATGAAGACAAAGTATTTCAACTGGAGAAGAACATAGACAGCTCAGCAAAGCTGTTAAGAAACCATGAGCAGAACATTCAAGAAATATGGGATAACATAAAGAGACCAAACTTAAGAGTAATTGGGATACAGGAAGGTATTGAGGTCCAAACCAAAGGAATGAGCAATCTATTCAACGAAATAATACGAGAAAACTTCCCAGACTTGAAGAATGAGACAGAATCCCAAATCCTAGAAGCCTACAGGACGCCGAATGTGCAAAATCATAAGAGATCCACACCTAGACACATTATAATGAAGATGCCCAACATACAGAATAAGTAGAGAATTTTAAAAGCTACAAGAGAAAGGAAGCAGATTACATTTAGGGGTAAACCAATCAGGATAACAGCTGATCTTTTAACACAGACTCTGAAAGCTAGAAGATCCTGGAATAACATATTTCATACACTAAAAGAAAATGGGTTACAACCAAGAATTGTGTATCCTGTGAAATTAAGCTTCAGGATGGAAGATGAAATTAAAACCTTTCATGATAAACAAAAGTTAAAAGAATTTGCAGCTAGAAAACCATCTCTTCAAAACATCCTCGGCAAAATATTACAGGAAGAGGAAATGGAAAATGTCAATGAAAACCAACAGCGGGAGGTAGTACAGTGAAGGGGGGGGGAATAATCAAAGAGGAAAACAAACCATGTTTAGTAACATAAATAAACCAATATGGCTGGAAGAACACCCATATCTCAATAATAACCCTAAATGTTAATGGCTTAAACTCACCAATTAAGAGACACAGGCTAGTAGAATGGATCACAAAACAAGACCCAACAATATGCTGCCTTCAGGAGACGCATTTGATAGGAAAAGACATACTTAGACTGAAGGTGAAAGGTTGGGAAAAATCATATCACTCATATGGACTTCGGAAACAAGCAGGAGTGTCCATATTCATATCAAATAAAATAGATTTCAAGCCAAAGTTAATCAAAAGGGATGAAGATGGACACTACATACTTCTCAAGGGAACCATACACCAACAAGACATAACAATCATAAATATATATGCCCCAAACAATGGTGCAGCTATGTTCATCAATCAAACACTTCTCAAGTTCAAGAGTCTAATAGACCACCATACAATAATCATGGGAGACGTCAACACACCTCTCTCACCACTGGACAGATCTTCCAAACAAAAGTTGAATAAGGAAACTATAGAGCTCAATAACACAATTAATAACCTAGACTTAATTGACATATATAGAATATACCACCCAACATCAAGCAGTTACACTTTTTTCTCAGCAGCACATGGATCCTTCTCAAAAACAGATCATATATTATGTCACAGGGCAACTCTTAGACAATATAAAGGAGTAGAGATAATACTATGCATCTTAACTGATCATAATGGAATGAAATTGAAAATTAACGATAAAAGAAATAAGGAAAAATCATGCATCACTTGGAGAATGAACAATAGGTTACTGAATGATCAATGGGTTATAGAAGACATCAAGGAGGAAATTAAAAAATTCTTAAAGATAAATGAAAACACAGACACAACATATTGGAATCTATGGGACACATTGAAAGCAGTTCTAAGAGGAAAATTTATTGCTTGGAGTTCATTCCTTAAAAAAAGAAAAAACCAACAAATAAATGATCTAATACTTCAACTCAAAATCCTAGAAAAAGAAGAGAAAAACAACAGCAAAAGAAGTAGAAGACAAGAAATAATTAAAATCAGAGCTGAAATTAATGAAATCGAAACGAAAGAAACAATAGAAAAAATTGACAAAACTAAAAGTTGGTTCTTTGAAAAAATAAAAAAAATCGACAGACCCTTAGCCACGCTAACGAAGAGAAGAAGAGAGAGAACTCATATTACCAGCATACGGGATGAAAAAGGCAATATCACAACAGACACTTCAGAAATACAGAAGATTATCAGAAATTATTTTGAATCCTTATACTCCAACAAAATAGAAGATAGTGAAGGCATCGATAAATTTCTTAAGTTATATGATTTGCCCAGATTGAGTCAGGAGGATATTGACAACCTTAACAGACCAATATCAATTGAGGAAATAGAAGATACCATCAAAAGACTACCAACTAAGAAAAGCCCAGGACCGGATGGGTATACAGCAGAGTTTTACAAAACCTTTAAAGAGGAACTAATACCAATACTTTTCAAGCTATTTCAGAAAATAGAAAAAGAGGGAGAACTTCCAAATTCATTCTATGAGGCCAACATCACCCTGATTCCTAAATCAGACAAAGACACTTCAAAGAAAGAAAACTACAGACCAATATCTCTAATGAACCTAGATGCAAAAATCCTCAATAAACTTCTGGCGAACCGGATACAAAAACATATCAAAAAAATTGTGCAACATGATCTGGTAGGATTTATCCCTGGGATGCAAGGTTGGTTCAATATACGGAAATCAATAAATGTTATTCACCACATCAATAGGCTTAAAAATAAGAACCATATGATCATCTCAATAGATGTGGAAAAAGCATTCGACAAAGTAGAGCATCCCTTTATATTCAAAACTCTAGAAAAACTAGGGATAACAGGAACATACCTCAATATTGTAAAAGCAATCTATGCTAAGCCTCAGGCTAGCATCATTCTGAATGGAGAAAAACTGAAGGCATTCCCTCTAAAATCTGGAACAAGACAGGGATGCCCTCTCTCACCACTTCTGTTCAACATAGTTCTCGAATCACTGGCCAGAGCAATTAGACAGACGAAAAAAAATAAAGGCATAAAAATAGAAAAGAAGAACTCAAATTATCACTATTTGCAGATGACATGATTCGATACCTAGCAGACCCAAAATGGTCTACAAAGAAACTATTAGAGCTAATAAATGAATTCAGCAAAGTGGCAGGCTATAAAATCAACACGCATAAATCAAAGGCATTCCTGTATATCAGCGACAAATCCTCTGAAATGGAAATGAGGACAATCACCCCATACACAATATCCTCAATAAAAGTAAAATACTTGGGAATCAACCTAACAAAAGAGGTGAAAGACTTATACAATGAAAACTACAGAACCCTAAAGAAAGAAATAGAAGAAGATCTTAGAAGATGGAAAAATATACCCTGTTCATGGATAGGTAGAAGTAACAACATCAAAATGGCGATAATACCAAAAGTTCTCTATAGGTTTAATCCAATGCCAATCAAAATCCCAACGGCATTTCTTGTAGAAATAGAGAAAGCAATCATGAAATTCATATGGAAAAATAAAAGACCCAGAATAGCAAAAACAATGCTAAGCAGGAAGTGTGAATCAGGCGGGATAGCTATACCAGACTTCAAACTATACTACAGAGCAATAGTAACAAAAACACCATGGTACTGGTAACAAAACCGGCGGGTGGACCAATGGTACAGAATAGAGGACACAGAAGCCAATCCACAAAACTACAACTATCTTATATTCGATAAAGGGGCTAAAAGCATGCAATGGAAGAAGGATAGCATCTTCAACAAATGGTGTTGGGAAAACTGGAAATCCATTTGCAACAAAATGAAACTGAATCCCTTTCTCTCGCCATGCACAAAATTAACTCAAAGTGGATCAAGGAACTTGATATCAAATCAGAGACATGGCATTTGATAGAAGAAAAAGTTGGCTATGATCTACATACTGTGGGGTCGGGCTCCAAATTCCTCAATAGGACACCCATAGCACAACAGTTAATAACTAGAATCAACAAATGGGACTTACTCAAACTAAAAAGTTTTTTCTCAGCAAAAGAAACAATAAGAGAGGTAAATAGGGAGCCTACGTCCTGGGAACAAATCTTTACTCCTCACACTTCAGACAGAGCCATAATATCCAGAATATACAAAGAACTAAAAAAATTAGACAATGAGATAACGAATAACCCAATCAACAAATGGGCCTAGGACCTGAACAGAAATTTCTCAGAGGAGGACATACAATCAATCAACAAGTATATGAAAAAATGCTCACCATCTCTAGCAGTCAGAGAAATGCAAATCAAAACCACCCTAAGATACCATCTCACTCCAGTAAGATTGGCAGCCATTAGGAAGTCAAACAGCATCAAGTGCTGGCGAGGATGTGGGGAAAAGGGTACTCTTGTACATTGCTGGTGGGACTGCAAATTGGTGCGGCCAATTTGGAAAGCAGTATGGAGATTTCTTGGAAAGCTCGGAATGGAACCACCATTTGATCCAGCTATTCCCCTACTCGGTCTATTCCCTAAAGACCTAAAAAGAGCACACTATAGGGACACTGCTACATCCATGTTCATAGCAGCACAATTCACAATAGCAAGACTGTGGAACCAACCTAGATGCCCTTCAATAGACGAATGGATAAAAAAAATGTGGCATTTATACACAATGGAGTATTACTCTGCATTAAGAAATGACAAAATCATAGAATTTGGAGGGAAATGGATGGCATTAGAGCAGATTATGCTAAGTGAAGCTAGCCAATCCCTTAAAAACAAATGCCAAATGTCTTCTTTGATATAAGGAGAGTAACTAAGAACAGAGTAGGGACGAAGAGCATGAGAAGAAGATTAACATTAAAGAGGGATGAGAGGTGGGAGGGAAAGGGAGAGAGAAGGGAAATTTCATGTAAATGGAAGGAGACCATTAGGGGTATACAAAATTACATACAAGAGGATGTGAGGGGAAAGGAGGAAAATATAAGGGGGAGAAATGAACTACAGTAGAGGGGGTAGAGAGAGAAGAGGGGAGGGGAGGGGGGAGGGGGGATAGTAGAGGATAGAAAAGGCAGCAGAATACAACAGACACCAGAATGGCAATATGTAAATCAATGGTTCTGCAACTGATGTGATTCTGCAATCTGTATATGGGGTAAAAATGGGAGCTCATATCCCACTTGAATCAAAGTGTGAAATATGATATATCAAGAACTATGTAATGTTTTGAACAACCTACAATAAAAATTAATTAAAAAATATATGATTTCTTATATATTTTCAGATATCAATTCAATACATTATTTAAAGGGGAACCAGTTATATTATTTATTAACTGTATGATCTATTCATGCATTATCTCTATATTCATAGACACAGGGTACACCTATTTTTACCCTCAATACTAATTTATACGTTTTCAAAATATTCCTCAAAAAATGGTTGAAGAAATACTCATGTCACCTGATCTATATATACATTTTATCACAGTAATATTCTGTACAAAAAAATCAAAGGTCACCCTTAAGTTTGTACCAAAGCCTAAATGGAAAGTGAGCATGGATTACTAAAACCTTCCATGTCCAGGTGGCCTAATGCTCTCAAATGTCAATCTTATTGGTGACTACATTTTTGTTTCTTCCTAAGATTATATATTCAACCTCAAGCCTGTTGAAAATGTCTAATCCTATCACTCACTTTATACTTTGCCTGATTTAGTAATGTCTCTATTTATATCTATTTTCCTACATATTTTCCCCTGTTCATCATTGTGACTGACTCTTCACTTGTGCTGACATTTACATTCACTGTCTACCTGAAACCCTATTGCTTAAGAACTTTTGGTCTAAATCCTATTCTCACTGTTCTTTGTAAACCTACTGACTATCTTCCTAATCCTACCGACTATCCCTTTTTGAGTGGATGTTCTCTTCGACATTCAATCATCCAAGGTACAAGCTCCTATGCCATTGTATATAGATTTATCTGAGGGTCTCCTTTCATTTCCAAGCAATTTCCCTTAAATAATTCAAAGCTAAGTGTACCAATTAAGGGCCCAATGCCCTTCTGGACTTCATATCTTCCATAGATTTATGTTTTTATACTTATATTTCACCTATATATTCTTGTAAATATCATAGTTTCCCAATACCATTATTCGTCATGCAGAAGGATTCCTAACCCCAAATTGAACATGTTACTAACCCAAAACCATACATTGTTCTCTCAATCGAACTTTACAGAACAGCAGGGACAGGGTTGCTCTTAAAATACAGGAATGTAGGGCATGTTCCAGCTGTTGAGAACATCAAAGGTCCATGCAGAAATGATCCCTTGAGAAGATGTAGGCAGCTACGAAAGACCTGAGAGAGAAAAGTCATCTTCTATGGCAAACAACCTTGTCAGCATGAAGGGATGTGTATGAATCAGCCTCTCTCTTCTTAATGTAGAGAAGATGGACAAAAACAGTGCTAGGTGGAGAGCTGTTCCCGGGTGCCCACGGTTTATATACCATTCTAACTTGTGAAAGTGTCACAGGAAGTAGGGGCAGCCTCCATCTCATGGGACTCTTGAAAGCAACTGTTAGGACAAAGTGGTTGTCAAGGCAATGACCTCATTCAGTTCCTGAAGAAGTGATCTACCTCACTTCCTTGGTGATGGAACTCTCTTAACTTGGGATCCAGGAAGCCAGGCACCCGGAGCCAGTCCAGTCCCAGACCCAGTAGGCTCACTTGTTTGAATTTACCAAGGAGAGTGTCAGTCTTTCTTGGTACCTACAGATGTGAGGATGGCCAAATACCAGGAGAGCTCTGCATAGGGGCCTTTCCTGAGAAAGTAGGTAGTGGTTAACCGCAGGCTCCTGACAACTTCACAGAGTTGGCCAAGGAGACCAGATCTGAGATAGGACAGGCCATTTTGGGGGAACATAGTATGGCCCACCACTCAGAGAAAACTCCAGATAGTCACAGAGTTACATGGGGGAAGGAGGTGTCTTTGTGGGTGTGGGTGTGATTTTGTGGTTTTGTCTCATGATCTGAGAATATGTAGGAAAGACGGTTTGTTTGATTTGGAGTGGTCTTCTTCTAGTAAGTCGTTGGACAAGGCAAGTGTTTCTATGTCTGTGTATCCCACTGTGTCCGTGGTTGTAGACATTAGAAAATAGAATGCAACAATTGATATGTCCTGTATAGTAGAAAGATTCCCGGCATTCATCCTGCCCAATTTATGAATGGACTGCAGCTTGCCTTATCCATGGGCAACACCTGCTACCTTCCTAAGTTCCTGTTTCTTCCAGAATTCTCACCACTCTCCAGAATATTCTCATGGTTTTGTGTCCAAAATATGTACCACCTCCAAGCTCTGTGACATTGCCATGTCCTGGATAGCTGAAGGGAATGGCGAGCATCTCAGAAAACACAGATATCAGTGTGACCAAGAAAGTCTCAGTTGAGAAACCATGCTTTCGGCCTTTTGCTTATCAATTGTTCTGTTTCCCTGAATGTCAGGAAGGTCTTTGCCTCAGGCCACCCCTTTGTGAAGCCTGAAGAAAACAGTTTTCAAATGAAAATGAATGGGCACCACCTGTGGCTCTTTGCTTAATTGCTTTGGAAAGGGATGTGTCTAAATCAGCCTCTTGGCCCTGTGTGAGGTTGTGGCTTAGATTCTCAGCACCTGATGGATATAAAGAGAGATCCCATGTGTGCATCCAAAACCAAAATGGCCAAAAGAGCAATTATTGTGAATGAAGTCTCTCGCATTCATTTGTAAGGTTCCTGACCACCATCAAGTGAGAATACGGATCCTTTGGGTCAAATGAGTTATGCACAGCCCTGCAGAGGCTAGCCCATAGGTTTTTGGGTTTTCTCATGGCTCCAAATCATATAAAGAATCTATACCTGACAGTCAGTAGGCCTCAAATTGGAGATGCAGAGCAGTATTAACAGCTAGCCTATCTGATCACTCCTGGTTCACCGGATGGGTGTCCAGGCCACCTTGACTTTAGGCAAATGAGGGGCAAGGGAGCTTATTTTTGACACTGTCTTGGGCTGCACCCCTCATGAAAAGCTCCAGCCAGAGGTTATGATAAGTGTCTATATGGAAGAAGATGAGGGCCATGTGGGAGTGTTTGGTTTTAATTGTGGTCATTTGTTTGGCGGTTGGAAGAGATAACTGGATCCACCTGGGCTTGAACTCTGGCATGATTCCTCTTAGAGACTGAGTTCTGGAATTTACCTCAAAGAAGTATTGCCATGAAATGTGTTGGGATTTTAGGAGGCCACGCATGAGAAGCCTCCCTTGAAAACTGAGATCGAGTGCCAGGGTGACTTTCCACAGTGCAGTGAGAATCTCAGCCAGGATATCACATGATTTTATTCTGAAAGACTTGGCAGCCATAGTTGAGAATCTAAACACATATGGAACTCATATTGTAGACCTCAATGATCCTGGCTTCATGTGACCTTTTGGCCACTCTTTGGGAAGCCTTGCCTGTGAGATTTCTCCAGAGTTTTAATTTAAATGAGCTTCCTCACCACATAATGGTTCCTGCATTAATTGAAACGTACAGTGACTCCAACTTCATCCTTCAAAAATGGCTAAATAAATACCATCAAATTTCTGAAATTCCCATGACCAGGTGGCACTGGAGAACCTTTGGATATCCTGTTGCTGATCATGAGTGAAATAATTCCCCACGCAATGACACTTCACCGGGAGAATTCCAATTTTATTGCTCAAAGCTGTGTGCTTATATAGAACTAAGGGGGAGATGGTAGGGCTTAGATAAATGGCAGCAACCCGTTTATTGGCAAGTTCTTTCAGATATCAGCTCCAGAGCCCAGGAATTAGTTCTCATTGGGGCTAAGGTTCCCCACAAGTGAGATTTGAAATTGGCGCTGACGTGAGAGTTCACAAGGGTGGGAACTTTTTGCGCCACTGCAGAAATGAAGAAGGTAGGAAGAAGAAGTCCTTAGGCGCCATGTTGAGGTTTTTCTCTGGGGTATGGCTGCCATTTATTCTTTTCCCAACATTCCACCCTTTTTGTTTTCTTAGGAAGTGGGGCGTCATTTGTCAGATCCGGCTGCTTCCTGCTGTGTGGGGGTGGTGTGGGGCCTAGAAAGAGAAGTGGAGGAATGCTCATGGAGCAGGTTTGGGATTATCATGGGAGCCAGAAATAAAACCCAGTGGCTATAGACAGCTACTTTCGTAGGGGTGAAGTCAATGAATGTTCCCTGAAGCCAAAGTTGTCGATGGCATGGAACTAGTCCTGGATGGAAGAGATTGTTGGTATCAGCCACTGGTCCTGTAACAGAGACTCTAGGAAATACTGGAAGCGTTGCCTGGACATGGCGTCACCAGCACCTGAAGAAGATCAGAGCAAATAAAAACAGAATGAAGATAAAAATTAAAGGAAATGTCATTTTTTGGCAGAAGTTCCATGTTGGGGGACTGACATAGAAGAGGCCAAGGGCCATGAGAAATCTTAGAAGGTGGTAAAGACTCATGAATCCAGGATGGCAGATTAAGAGGTTCTCAGAGCTCGTTGTCTCCCGCTGTCTGATACCCATTGCATTCCATCATGCCTGGTAGTGAGCTTCATCACTGAGTTACTGTTCTCTTGGAGATGTTGGGGGTTCATCGGTCATCAGAGGCTGGTAGTGCCTAAGCAAAAGCTGGTTGAAAGTTTGATTAGGAATTTTTTGCAGTTGGGTTTGAAGGCACATCATTTTGCAGGGCAAGAGAGCACAAAAAGGAGCATCCCAATAAGGGGCCCCAAGATATGTAGTAAGTACATGGCAAGATAGGATTGGAAGAACCCTATGATGGGATTGGAGGAGGTATGTTTGAGAAATTCGGTCGATAATTCCTGCAATTTAACAACATTTTTTTTTATTAGCCCAGATTCATTAACATAATAGCAAAATTCCTCTCTGAGGAATAGGCATGTAACCCCTTTTTCTGCAGTGAGAAGATCAATTGCCCTTTGGTTCTGTAAAGCCACTTGTGCCAATGATGTAACCTGCCGCTGCAAGGAACCCAGAGACTCAGCCATGGTATTGAGTGTTTCCTGCAGTTTTTGTTGAAGGTCATTGGATGCCCATAGAGCATGACCTATAGCTTCACCAGAGAGTCCAAGACTCGTCACTGAGGTTGTTAAAATGAGGCCTACCAGAACCGGCAGAAAGACTACCTTACGGGTGCGGGAAGGTAGGGCCAACTGTCGGAATTCGGTGGGAGTATACAAAGATAGCTGAGGAACTACAGTAACCAAGAAACAGGTGCCAGAGACATTGATCGTTGAGGTACTTAAAGACCCATTACACCAGAGGAAATGTTCAGGTTGCCTAAACACAGGGCTCTATGGGGTGTTGTAGCTCAAGGAACAAACATGTAAAGGATTCATTATTGGCAGGTGGAAACAGATGAAAGGAAATAAAGTATTGGTGGAATAACTTTCCCACAGTGGGTTACGTGTCACATGTAGGGTTTGTCCTTTTTAGAGAAATTGTAGGGTTTTGCTGGAATATTTTCTGCCGCTAATGGGACTGCTGCTAGAAGTGGACGACTAAGTGAAGCACAGAGAAAGCACTGAGAAGTAGGCAAAGAAAGACGGGTGGAGTTTAATAATCAAAACGTTTGGTGTAGCAAATTGAGCCATGTGGGAGAGGGACCTGAGGGGGTTGAAGGCTCTGAATCCTCTTTGGATGAGCTATGGATACGATCTCGAAGTTTTGATTCTGAGTCCTTAATGTGTTCGACTACCTGGATGGTTGCCTTAGGTGGCGTAATCAGGGTGCGGCCAATAGTCATCCACCCTGTGGGTCTGACTGAGGTTGTCTGAGCATAGACAGCAAACTCAACATAGCCCCAACGTTTGGCCTTGGGGTCAGGTTTATCTAAAGTATACCATCCATTGTTATTGGATGAAGAGCCTTTATGCCACTTTATGTAACTAGAAGTCCACCCTTCAGGGTAACCGAGTGAGTGGTAAGAATAGCTACCACGTTCATCATGGAACCTGCATGTCCAATAGGGGCACCCATTATATATCTCAGGCCACCAATGACAATAATCTTTTGTTTGATCAAAAAGGAAGCAAATGAAAGGCCAGTTCCAGCTACCAGGGACGAAGGTCCTTGAAGGTGACAATTTTAGGGAAATAGAGGTGCAGTTGTGGATGAAGCAAGTAGTTGCATCCACTCCGCGGACCGTCTGCATGCCATGTTCTGAGTATCGTTCCCGAAGAGTGAATAAATGCATGGTAGGTGAGGAGGGTAAAGACCAGTCCTGACAGAGCACAGAAAATAAGCAGAGCACAAAAAACAAGCAGTTAGAGAAGACTAGGGTGTTGGGAGAGCTCATTGTGCCTTCTTTAAGAGGAATTGGGCTGCAAGGAAAACCGTGTGAGCCGCAACTTAAATGGGTGAGATGGGTGTGGAGAGCAGGAGTAAAGGGGAGGTTCAGGAGGTGATTCTTGGAGTTCCTCTGGGGTGGCCCTGTCGTCAGCATGTGGGGCCTCCTGGTGATGTGGCTTCAACCTAGACATGTGATTCCAGGGAGTGAGACGGTTGTCTGGTAAGGAGAGTTTGGCGGCGGTGGGGGTACAGAGAATGACAGGATGGGGCCTTCCCATTTTGGGGCAAGAGTCCCTTTCTCCTCTGGGGTATTATATTTGACTAGACTAACAGGTGTTAAGGGAGGAGTGTTTGGAGAGGAGACTGGGTCCGGAAGAAGCCAGTCCTGATATTTCCAGAGTTCCGAGCGGAGATGAAGCAAGAGAGGCAAAGACAAATCTCGGGTGAGAGGTCCTTGTGAAATGACCAACGCAGGGGTTATAAGATGTCTTTCATACATTATCTCAAAAGGAGACAGTAAAGATGGTTTCTTAGGGAGAGCTCTGATTCGAAGCAAAGCCAAGGGAAGGAGTTTGACCCAGTCTATGTTTAATTCCATTGTCAATTTGGTAAGGACTTCCTTTAGAGTACGATTTACCCTTTCCACATTCCCTGAAGCCTGGGGGAAATATGGACAGTTGAAATGCCACTTGAAGGAGAGGGCTTGAGAGACCTTTTGTGTGATCCTAGAAGTAAACTCAGGGCCATTGTCATATTGTAGGGAAGTGGGCATACCAAACCTGGGGATGATGTCTGTCAGTAAGATTGAAGCTAAAGTGGAAGCCTTTTTATTGGAAGTGGGAAATGCCTCAACCAAACCAGAGAAAGTGTCCACAAAGACAAGGAGGTATTTAGTGTGCCATACTGTGGGCATGTTGGTGAAGTCTACCTGCCAGTCAGCAGAGGGAATGTGTCCCCGGGCTTGTTGGGAAGGGAAACGTTTGGGCCTTAAAGGAGTATGAGGGTTGGTCCGCTGACAGATCTGACAATTAGAGGCTATATTCTGTAGCATGGCTTGTCAGAGGGAGTGAGGAAGAAGAAACTCTGTAAAAAGAGGGTCAAAGACTGAGAATTGGAAAGGAATAGAGTATGAAGGAACTTGAAAAGATGCTTGTTCTTACTGAAAGAAGTAGGGGCTTCAGATGAGCTGTCTAAAGTGGCCATTATATGTCCACCATGGGGGCCATGATTGGAAGTGGTAGCAGCCATTCGTGCCACCTGGTCAGCTTTGGCATTGCCCTCAGTGATAAGAGAGCCGTCCTTCTGATGGGACCTACAATGGACATCTCCCAACTGGGTGGGTAAGTGGGAGGCCTCTATCAGATTGGTTATAAGAGCTGAATTAGTGATCGCATTACCTTTGGTGGTAAGTAGGCCTCGCTTCTTTCAAATTGCAGCATGGGATAATAAGATATGGAAGACATATTTTGAATCATTTTAGAGGGTGAGGGATTTGCCTTGTGCTAGAAGGCAGGCACGAGTGGATGCTATAAAATCAGCCTGCTGGTCTGTAGTTCCTGAAGGCAAAACTTTGGCCTCTATAATCTCAGTGGCTGAAAATACAGCGTATCCAGAGTAATGAGTTCCATTCTTCCTAAAGGAACTGCTGTCAGTAAACCAGATAAGGTCAGGCTTGGTGAGTGGTCTCTCATAAATGGAAGAATGACAGGGGAGGAAATCATCTAAGTTTTCCAAGCAATTTTGAGTTGGTGTGTGAGACATGGGAGTTATTGGGAGTAGTGAGGCAGGGTTCAGTGCAGAGCAGGGGAGGAAAATAATATTAGGGTTTTCCAGAAAGGAAGTGAGGAGCGACAGAACTCTGGATGTAGGGAGGGTTTGAAGACCCTTTTAAGGTAAAAGATCTTTCAAGTGATGTGGGGAGTAGATAGTTCAAGGGGCCCCAAAAGTCAGATTAGAGGCTTCTTTGTGTAAAATTTGTCCAGTAGCCAGAGCTCTTAAGCAAGGGGCCCACCCACGGATGGAAAATAAGAAACCATGTCCTCCAGGTCACATAGATGCAGACCCAGGTTGATGATTTCACTAGAAAGGAAGCTAAAGCACGTGACAGCAACATATATTTCAAGTGCCCAACCTCACAGGCAGTATCTCAAGAAGTCTCTAGGACAACAGACCTCCATGTTTTTGAAGTGTTTACCCTGTCCCTTACTTTTGGAAACTCCTCTAACACTTCCAAGGTTGTGAACTTCTGATCGCATTCCATTCCAGATATGTATTCATGGATTTTCTAACTCTTCTCCTCTAATTGTGTCTTACATGGGGTGAAGGTGTTGTCAAGGTATTGTTCTGGATGAGAGTGGGAAGATTTTTGTGTAGCACATATTTACATACACATTGGATTCATTTTCCAATTTTCCATTCGAAATACTGAATCCCTGTCAGTAACCCATACCCTAATAGACTCTGACTACTAATCCTAATATGATGGAGACAAATAACCCAAACATAATATTAATACAAGCAGTTCAGAGGAGGCATGGTGTATAGTTGGTCTTGCCTTTTGCATGATATAGTGTAGGAGTTATAAATCTTGTCAATTGTTTGTTGAAATAGTACTCCATGTGTTTTTAAAGTTCACACATATGTGAATTTCTGTCTCCTTTTTTCTGTAGCCAATTCAGCACATGTATTTTTATATGCACATATAAAATCATACCTGGTATCACACGTACATTTTTGTGAGGTGGCTAACTTGGCAGAAACAAAGTATGAGAAGAGATCACCCCTCCTAAACGCTTTTGGAACTGAAAATTCAAACTATGAGTGAGATTTTTAGTTGAACAACATTATACATAAATCCATGTTCAGTAAAATTAATATTTTTGGATCGGTGGATGATATATATTTCACGATGAATTTTGATTGGTATATATATTGATACTTTCTAATGTTTCTCTGTGAGATATATATATATATATATTCTCTAGATTTTTCCAAATATAAAATATATGTGTCCTATTATACACTCCCTAAATAATTCACTCATGCTCATGTATGTGGTTTTATAATCAAATTTTCATACGATTATTTTCAGAAATATTCATCCACCTGAAATACATATTTGTTTTCTAGTACTGAAAACTCACTTCACTCAATGGTGCAAACAAATCCTTATATTTCTACTGTAACTGACCCAATTTAACATCAATGCAAGTAGATTCCAAAGGGGCATGATGTGTATTTTGACGTTCATTTTTATTTAACACTGGTACATTACTATTTCTTCAGTTTTTGTACATCATAGTATATACATTTCATCCACAAGTTCACAAATTTAAAGACATTTGAAACACATTCAATCACTTCCTGCTTCAGTACACATGTATTCCTCCTTGCTTTTGACTGGTTATTTATTGAGACTTCTTTCCAAACACATTATTTTCGATTTCCATAATCAATTTTGAAGCAAAACTCACACACACTTTATGATAAACCACAACCCTAATATTACCATTAGATGTATAACTGGTTGGAATGAATGTATGTATGTCAATATGACATTTCCTGTGTATTTTCAGATATCAATTTATTCCAATTTCTAAAGTTGGAATCTGTTATATTATATATTCACACATGGTACACCTATTTGTGCCCCCAATACTAATTTATATCTCTTCTAAATATTGCTCCCAGAAATGGTGCAAGAAAGACTCATGTCACCTGATCTACATATACATTTTATCACAGTAATATTCTGGCCACAAAATGCAAAGTCACACTTACAATTGTACCAAAGCCTAAATGGAATGTGAGTATGGATTATGAAAATCACCCATGTCCATGTTGCCTAATGCTCTCAAATGTCAATCCTATTGGTGACTACATATTTGTTTCTTCCTAAGATTATGTATTCAACCTCAAGCCTGTTGAAAATGTCTAATCCTATCAATCACTTCATCATTTGCCTGATTTCCTAATGTCTCTAATGATATCTGCTTTCCTACATATTTTCCCCAGTTCATCATTGTGACTGACTCTTCAAATGTGCTGACATTTACATTTTCTGTCTACCTGAAACCCTATTGCTAAGGAAGTTTTTGTCCAAATCCTATACTGACTCTTTTCTAATCCTATCAAGTATCTTCCTAATCCTACCAACTATCCTTTTTTGACTGGATGTTCTCTTCAACATTCAATTATCCAAAGTACAAGGTCCTATGCCATTATGTATAGATTTATCTGAGACACATGTGCACAACATAATTCAGAGTAAAGTATCCCAATCAAGGATCCAATGCCCTTTTGGGCTTCAAATCTTACCTAGATTTGTGTTTTCATACATATATTTCACCTCTATATATCCTTATAAATATTGCAGGTTCCCAATACCATTATTCATGCAGCAGAATGATTCCTAACCCAAATCAATCATGTTATTAATCCTAACCATACTTTGTTTCCTCAACCTAACTTTACAGAAAAGCAAGGACAAAGTTGTTCTTATATAGAAATGTAAGAGATCTTCCACCTGCTGAGAACCTCAAAGGTCCATGCAGAAGTGAACCCTGGGGAAGATATAGAAAGCTATGAAGGACCTGAGAGAGCGAAAGTCATCTTTCATGACAAAAAAAAAAAAAAAAAAAAAAAACAGGTCAAGATGAAGGGGTGTGTCTGAAGCAGTCTCTCTCTTCTTAATGTAGAGAAGATGGACCAAACCAGGCTTGTGTGGAGAGCTGTTTACGGGTGCCTATGTTTGATATACCATTCTTACTTGTGAAAGTGTCACAGGAAGTAGGGGCAGCCTCCATCTATTGGGACACTTGGAAGCAACTGTTAGGACAAAGATGTTGCCAAGGCAGTGACCTCATTCATTTCCTGAAGGAAGTGACCTATATAACTTTCTTGGTGATGGAACTCTCTGAACTTGGGATCCAGGAAGCCAGGTACCCAGAGTCATTCCCAGTCCCAGTCCCAGTGGCCACACATGTTTGGATTTACCAAGGACAGAATCGGTCTTTCTGTGTAACTACTGATGTGAGGATAGCCAAATTCCAGGAGAGCTCTGAAGAGGGGCCTTTCCTGAGAAAGCAGGTAGTGTCTCACTACTGGCACCTGACAACTTCACAGTGTTGGCCAAGGAGACCAGATGTGACATAGGACAGCCCATTTCGGGGAAACGTAGTATGTCCCATCAGTCAGAGGACACTCCGGATAGTCACAGACCTACTTGGGGGAAGGAGTTGACTTTGTGGGTGTGCGTGTGAGTTTGTGGTTTTGTCTCATGATCTTAGAATATATAGGAAAGTCGGTTTGTTTGATTTGGAGTGGACTGTTTCTAGTAAGTCTTTTGACAATGCGAGTGTTTCTATGTCTGTTTATCCCACTGTGTCCGTGATTGTAGACATTAGAAAAGAGAATGCATCAATGGATGTGTCCTGTCTAGTAGAAAACTTCACAGCATTCATCCTGCCCAATTTATGAATGGACTGTGGCTTTCCTAATGGATGGGCAACAACTACTATCTTCCTAAGTTCCTGTATGTCTTCTTGAATTCTGGCCACTCTCCAGAATAGGTTCAGGGTTTTGTGTCCACGATATGTACCACCTCCAAGCTCTGTGACATGGCCATGTACTGGATAGCTGAAGGGAATGGGATCATCTCAGAAAACTCAGATATCATTCCAGAAACCCTGCAATGGGCCATTTGCTTATCTATTGTTCTGTTGCCCTGAATGTCAGAAAGGTCTTTGCCTCAGGCCACTCCTTTGTGAAGCCTGAAGGAAACGGTTTTCAAGGGGAATTAATGGGCATCATCTGTTGCTCTTTGCTTAATTGCTTTGGAAAGGAATGTGTCTGCATCAGACTCTTGGCCATGTGTGAGGCTGTTGCATAGATTCTCAGCACCTGATGGATCTAAAGAAAGTTCCCACGTGTGCTTCCAAAACCAAAATGGCCAAAAAAGCAGTCATTGTGGACGAAGTCTCTCGCCTTCCTCTGTAAAGTTCCTAACCTCCATCAAGTGAAAATAGGGATCCTTTGTGTCAAATGAGTTCTCAAAACACTGCAGATGATAGCCCATATGTGCTTGGGTTTTCTCATGATTCCAATTCACATAAAGAGTCTATACCCGAGAGTCAGTAGGCCTCAAATTGGAGAAGCAGAGCAGTATTTATGGCAGGCTTATTTGATCACTCCTGGTTCTCAGGAAGGGTATCCAGGCAACCCTGACTTTAGGCAAATTATGGGCAAGGGAGTTTATTTTGTACACTGTCTTGGGCTGAGCCCCTCATGGAAACCTCCAGCCACAGGTTATGATGAGTGTCTATATGGAAGAAGATGAGGGCCTTGTGGGAGTGTTTTGGTTTTAATTGTGATCATTTGTGTAGTGCTTGGAAGTGATGACAGGGTCTACCTGGGCTTGAACTCTGGTGTGATTCCCCTTAGAGTCTGAGTTCTGGAACTGATCTCAGAGAAATATTGCCATGAACTGTGTTCAGATTTTAGGAGGCCACACATTGGATTTCCCCTTGGAAACTGAGATCAAAAAAGAAGGGTGACTTTCCACAGAGCCTTGGAATCTCAGCTAAGATATCACATGATTTTATTCTGAAAGATGTGGCAGCCATAGTTGACAGTCAGAACACCCATGGACGTCACATTGAAGACCTTTTGACCACTCTATGGGATGACTTGCCTGTGAGATTTCTCCAGAGATTTCATTGAAATGAGTTTCCTCACCATTTAATGGTTCCTGAATGAACTGAAACCCACAATGCCTCCAACTTCATCCATGAAAAATGGCTAAATAAATACAATAAAATTTTTGAAATTCCCTTAACCAGGTGGCACTGGAGAACCTTTGGATGTCTTTTTCCTGATCATGAGTGTACAAGAGAATGCCATGATTGACGGGGTTTCATGAAAATGGTGTAGAACAAAGATGCCAGTAAGTTGGACCCTGCTGAGTAGTGGGCCTATTGCAGTGGTGGGCAGGTGTGTGATAATACATCTGTGGTGTGGCCAGGAGAATTTTCCATTGCCTTCAAAATGGCTTGTGACTGATATGGTGCAGCCAGCAGACCCTTCTTGTTACATGGAGAGGTTTCTGGGCAAAGTTCAGAGTCAGATTTCTATGGACAAATGGGCAAGCTTTGTGAGATAGAAGCCTGGTTGGTGCATTCTCTGTCACCACAAGTGACAGAACTCCCTCCAATACTGGGTCCCAGTTGAACTCGTTGTATTTCATGAAGCAAATACCAAACTCCCAGTGCAGCAGCAAGAAACACCACGAAAAGTGGAGGATGACCAAATGGCTTCACAGTTCACACGGGGAGACACTGAGCACCAAGTGGCCACAGTTTACCTATAAATACAAAATTCAGCACTGCTGCCTCATGTTCATTAGAATACAAAAAACCATGTCCTCCAGGTCACGTAGATGCAGACCCAGCTTTTATGGTGTCACTAGAAAGGAAGCTAAATCTCCTTACAACAACATATATTTCAAGTGCCCAACCTCAGAGGAAGTTTTTCAAGAAGTCTTTAGGCCGGCAGAGCTCCACGTCTTTGGAGTGTTTACCTGTTAGACCAGGACGCTAGAAAAGACCACTGACTCAAATTAAAATCAAATAAAATTAAGCTTATTATTTCCACCGGCCGTGCTGCCTCTCCCTCCCAAAATGGTGGGAACAAGACAGCATCCCCAGCTTTCCTACAGCCCAGTTTTATAGCCCAGAAAGTTACACAAAAGGGGGGTTACAGATAACAGAACTCTGATAAACATCACATTAAAGGTAGTTTACAATTTTTTTGCTGTCCCTACATCAGAATTCATGAGGACCATTAGAGCCTCAGAGAGGGTTGTTGTCTGGCCAGAGAAGGCAAATATTTATGATGTGTCACTAAAGTTTCAGAGAGGGCTGCTATCTGGTCAGAGAGCTGGGCATGCGTGAGTTCAAGACGTGGGCAGGCATTCCACGCAGGTTCAGAATTTGAAGTAATTTATGGTAAAGCCAAAATTATCTTTTCATGGCTTTGTGGCATGATGGCTCCCAATTTTAATAAAAGATCAGGTTGGGTCTACAATTTCCCCCTTTTCTCTGTGTCCCTTTCAAATCTTTGATAGATTATGGGAAGAACACTGAGGAAATTTTTATCCCTCAGATAAGAGTCTCCAAAATTTTACAACTCACCCAAAACCGATCTCCCTGATTTTACCTGACTTAATTAATTATTTATATTGATAGTCTATTTATCTTTCTCTCCATTGTTGTAAAAAGAGTGGCATCACTAATTTTTTCTTCTTCTCTCCTGAGACAGGGTGACGTGAGTGGGCTCGTCGTGAGGGACATGAGTTGACTATTAGAAGTCAGTTGAGAGACATGAGTTGCCCTTTAGAAGTCAGTTCGGTTTGAAGTCAGGTTGGGGAAGAACAGGTTGTAAAGTCATCTGTGAATGGATTCTTCTATGAGTGAAACAAAAACCATGAGTACTGAATAAATGTTGCAGCAGCTGGAACATGTCACTGTATAGAAATTCCCTCACCAGTCTTTAATATCCCCAATTATCAGGACTGTCAACTTAATATTTAACTTTAAGTGTTACAGTTGGCCCTCCCAATAAGACACAGTTTAATAATTTAATGTCATCTGATCTTGTAAAAATCCTTTTACTAGTATGACCTCTGCGTCTAATAGAGAAACCTTTAATTCTGTTACTCAGGGCTGGATAATCGTACTAGCAAACACCAAGCCTACCTGTGTAGGTTAGGAATATCTGTAGGTCTTAAACTGAAAACTTCTGCCTGTGGCAGCTCTTCTTGATAGTCTCTTTTTATAAGTATTAGGCATTCCTGTGTGAGAATCCTTCTTTGTAGCCTCCAGTCTTACTTATTTTGGGAGGATAAGATAAAGTGCATACCTTAAAATTTTATTATTATTATTATTATTATTATTATTATTATTTAAAATGCCCAGGAGTGGCTGTATTTTGGTCTTAACTGTCTTTGCTAAGTGTTTAAGATGAAGCAGTCAAACTGACTTTTGTTTCTATCTATTGTTAACAGTCAGCTGAGCTTTTGTGGGAATCAATTCTGGGGAAACTTGAGAGGAGATTCTCAGTTCTGCTAGTGCCATTTGCGCTAGGTGGGTCCAGGTCTTGCTGAACCATTTGGCTTCCCTCAGAAGCATCAGGGATGTCTCCTTTCTCTGATGACTCTCCTCTTTGTAACAAATGCACTGATTGGCTTTCTGTTCTCCAGTGGTCTCATTAATCTCCCTGATCAGGAGGTTATGTGGCCCAGAGTTGCAAAGCTCTTTAGAGAAGTCCCCTGTTCCCTGGATTCAGACTGACTCAGAGGGCAAGAGCCAAATATTGGTTTTCTTGGCCCTTTTCATTTAACATTCATTTTAAATCCTAATCTTAAAAATCCAGCAAATAAATTTTAACAGCCTTACATTAAGAGTACTGGGCTTTAATGTCTATAACTTTATAATTACCTTTTTATTAATTGGGATCTGTATTATTCTGTCTGTATTGTAGTTGATGACTTATTATCTTGAATAAACCCATGTTGTGTTCTTATAGCAACACATTTGTAAAACACTAACAGGGAATCTTTAGATCACTTATAAGAAAATTTCAAACTAAAATTAACAAAAGTAAAAATACTTAGTTCGTGTAATATCTTCCCTGAATTTTTTGGCTGAGTTATACATTATATCCCCTGTTTGAGATCCTAGGAATATTGACAATAAAAAAAAAACTTTTTAACATAACTTTAAAGAAATATTATCTGACCTAATCGTTTCATAGTCATTCTCACATGTAGTAAGATGGGACACACAGCCTTATCTCAGGAAAGGCAGGGCTCTTTATAAATCTTAACTATTTTAGTTCTAAAGCTGATCTTTATTTTTAAATATCATTTGACAATGTTTAAATAAATTGTTTGAGGTCACATGAACATTAGCTAACACCATATGATATCACATTTAAAACATGAATTAAAGAAAGGCTGAAAGTTTTTAACCTTTACAAAGATTAGGCTCTAATTAACTTAAAAATACATTTAAATTGTTCCCCAATGTAAAAAGTAACATAAAAATTTACATATCTTATTGATAACAGGTAAATAAATCCACAATATATTTTTTACCACACAACTTCAGAGCACCAGCTTGATATAATACTCTTTAAACGTTTCTACCTTACAGACTTCCATACCTGTAAGATATGAAAACATTAATAGCATAACAATTACATTTATGTTTCTACATTAATCAAGTTTGGCTTTTAAAGAAATGGCAGTACAGTGCTCTAAAATAACAGTTTTTATTTAATCAGTTGTTTAATTTTTATGGTTGCTTGCTCTAGAAAACATAAATCTTAATAAACTCAATGTTATGGGTAAACTTATGTTTTAAGAAATTTTTGTCTCATTAACACATGACTGATTTTTACAATCTTATACAGAGTTTACTAAAAAAAATACAGATCTTAGTAAATCAATCAGATATCTAACAAAAGTACTCATGAATGAGTAATACCATATCAAATTTACTTTACTTATTTATCAAAAAGTTAGAGAAATGTATTGAACAGTGTAAACCATTTTTATGTTGAAGGAAAGGTACTAGAGCCAAGGCATATTAGACATTTTGTAGATGTTAATATTTTGTTAGATGTTTGAACACCTAGAAAACTTTGTAAGCTTAAATTTAAAGACATTTGTTTTTATCTCTTTATCCAATTTAAATTGAAACATTTAAATCACGTGAATTTAAGATCTTTGGATCCACTTTTTTAAAATTTGTTTTTACGAGCGCTATTTTTTTATGAGCGCTCCTTATATATGTTAATTTGTGTATCATATATATGATATACGGATATATGTATATATAGACATACAACACATAACAATTTGTGCACACATAATAATAGTAAAGGCCTTGTAGCTTTTCGTAGTTGAAATCTTTATTGCAATGTTTCAAAAAGTCCACAGTTGGTCAAAGATAGAACTGATCAGAAAAACATTAACCTAGGTCTGTATGCTCAAAATCATGAGGTCAAAAAACATAAAGTATCTAAGAAAAAAAATAAGAGTCCTAGAAAAAATGACTTGCCAGTAATTAGTAAATAACATACAATTTACCTTTTTTTCCCTTAGACCTCAAATCACTCTCCTACAAAGCTTGCAGGCTTCTTTCATTTGCATTTCAACATAAGTCATGGCTGAGGTCTGGAAGGAGCAGCAAAAAAACTGCTATTCTGAACAGACATCTCAGGACTAAGGCATTTTAACCATAATTTTCAGGTTCAGATGTTGAAAATTATGATACAAGTTTAAGATACAATTCACAAAATTTTATATCTTTACATCTTGTTTTGTCAACAGACACCATACTATGATTTACTATTTATGTCCAAATTAATGCACTGGTACACACAGTGACATTTTCCCAGGCTACCCAATTCAAAATTGGTGAAAAAAAAAAAAAAGACCGTATGATTGGGAAGTTTCTTGCCAACTTGGAAGTAGAGTTCTTCAGTTATCCATCCTAAGTATTTAAGTTCTCTGGCATGAATTATCTGAAATCATAAACTAAACAATTACCTAAACCCGACTTTTTACTCCAAGATTGTGCAATGCTTCAAAAACCCATTCAGTTACCAGATTGTTAAAATAAAACATCATCATTTAGACACACATTCAGCTAAGATCATTCCCCAAAAACAATTTATAATATCAACACATTATTGCAGATGTCTTAAAGGGCCAGAAACTAAGACACAATACAGACAGAAAGGAGGTCCAGACTATGGCTGTCAGACAGAACCCTTTAAACCAGAGCAGATAAGAGAAAAATCCCCTACAGCAGTGGCACCATAGATGTCCCCACAAGGGGACCAGATGTTTTCACAGAAGGGCAACCTGAAATGTAAAATAAAGTGTCTCCATGGTGACTTTACTGCATTTAGTGTCACCTTTTTCTTTTTCTCTTTTTTTAACAAGACAGAGGTGGCATAATCCTTACAGTGCAGGGAAGGAAGGAGGTAATTCCCTGAATCAACAGGGCTTTGGCAGCTGCTGGGAGTCCCTCAGTTTCCACTTTTACATACAGGATTAGCTCCTCTGATTCAGTTCCACATCAAGCATGCTCTATCTCCTAACATTTCAGTAGATAGCTCTCACAAAGTTCCGGGGCGGAGAGGGGGTACAAGATTTGTAACTTAAAGTTTGGTTCCTGACCTTGAAGCCAATTAATACCAATTTAATAATGAGGACTGGCTTTTGAGAAAAAGAAAAAAGGAGTTTTATTGCTTGGCTAACAAAGGAGAAACACAGGGGACTCTGCCAAAGTTGTGACTCTCTTTATCTGGAGGGACAAGGGGTTTTAAAGGAGTTTCACTTGTTAACCTGGGAGATACTCAGTTCTTAGGTCCCCAGCAGGCATAGCCCTCTGCAATGGGTGTGCTCCAGGCAGCCAGCTAGGGGCTTCTATCATCCTGCTTTACAATGGGGGATAAAGTTCATTGCAGTTCCTTAAAACACAGTCCAAAGGGGTGTCAGGCTTAATCTCTTTATTTCTGATTTTCATGTCCAATATACTTAAGTTTTTACCACCAATATCACACAACAAAACGAACAAAAACAAACAAACAAAAAACCAAAAAATAGAACACAGAACACAAAAAAACAGAAACCCAGCGCCTAAACACAGAAACAGGGCAAGAGTGCAACATCTTGCTAAAGCTCCAGGGTAGGAGCGCATGCGTGCCCGTCGGCACCTCTCTACAGTTCCAGAGGAATTCCCTACAGAACAGAACAGAGGACAGAAAGATTCTCGTTACTGTCCTGGACAGAAGTATATGTGAGCCTCCCCGTGCCACATCTCTGTCATCAGAAGAGATCTCCCTTAACCAGATATCAGATGTTATAAAGGAGCCACTTACCTATGGAGGCGTCCTCCATCAGGTGCTTGCTAATAGTTTTAGTGCAGAGGTTCACTGCAGTGCTCCCTGGACTAAAGGCTCTCTTCCAAATATAAAGAAGATGGACCAAATCAGGCCTGTGTGGAGAGCGGTTCCTTGGTGCCTATGGTTGATATACCATTCTAATTTGTGAAAGTGCTACAGAAAATAGGGTAAGCCTCCTTCTCATGGTACGCTTGAAAGCAACTGTTTGGACAAAGTGGTTGCCAAGGCAGTGACCTCATTCAGTTCCTGAAGGATGTGACCTCACTTCAATCCCTTGGTAATGGAACTCTCTGAACTTGGGATCCAGGAAGCCAGGCACACAGAGTCAGTCTCAGTCCCAGTCCCAGTGTCTCACTTGCTTCGATTTAGCAAGGACAGAGTCAGTCTTTCTTGGTACCTACTGATGTGAGGATGGCCAAATGCCAGGAGTTCTCTGAAGAGGGGCCTTTCCTGAAAAAGCAGGTAGTGGCTCACAGCTGGCTCCTGAACACTTCACAAAGTTGGACAAGGAGACCAGATCTGAGACAGGACACGCCATATTGGGGGAACATAGTATGGCCCAGCAGTCAGAGGATACTCTGGAGAGTGAGAGACCTACTTGGGGAAGGAGGTGCCTTTGTGGGTGCAGATGTGTGTTTGTGGTTTTGTCTCATGTTCTGAGAATAGGCAGGAAAGTCGGTTTGTTTGGTTTGGAGTGAACTGTTTCTAGTAAGTTGTTTCACAAGGCGAGTGTTTCTATGTCTGTGTATCCCACAGTGTCCGTGCTTGTAGACATTAGAAAAGAGAATGCATCAATGGATGTTTCCTGTCAAGTAGAAAGCTTCCCAGCATTCATCCTGCCCAATTTATGAATGCACTAGGGCTTGCCTTATCGATGGGCAACACCTGCTATTTTCCTAAGTTCATGTTTTCTTCCTGAAATCTAGCCACTCTCCAGAATAGGTTCATGCATTTGCATCCAGGATATGTACCACCTCCAACCACTGTGACATGGACATGTACTGGATAGCTGAAGAGAATGGCAAGCATCTCAGAAAAGTCAGATATCAGTGTGACCCGGAAAGTCTCAGTAGAGAAACCCTGCAAAGGGCCTTTTGATTACCTATTGTTCTGTTGCCCTGAATGTCAGGAAGTTCTTTGCCTCAGGCCACGCTTTTGTGAAGCCTGAAGAAAACAGTTTTCAAATGGAAATGAATGGGCATCACCTGTGGCTCTTTGCTTAAGTGCGTTGTAAAGGGATGTGTCTGAATCAGCCTCTTGGCCCTGTGTGAGCCTGTGGCTTAGATTATCAGCACCTGATGGGTCTAAAGAAAGATCCCATGTGTGGATCCATAATCAAAATGGCCAAAAAATCAGTCATTGTTGATGAAGTCTCTCGCATTCCTCTGTAAGGTTCCTGACCTCCATCAAGTGAGAAAAGGGATCCATTGGGTCAATTGAGTTCTTCAAAGCCCTGCAGATGCTAGCCCATAGGTTCTTGGGTTTTCTTATGAATCCAATTCAAATAAAGACTCTAAACCCCACAGACAGTAGGCCTCAAATTGAAGAACAGAGCTGTATTAATGGCAGGCATATTTGATCACTCCTGGTTCACAGGAAGGGTGTCCAGGCCACTCTGACTTTTGGCAAATGAGGGGAAAGGGAGATTATTTGGGACACTGTCTTGTGCTGCGCCTCTCATGGAATCCTCCTGCCAGAAGTTATGATGAGTGTCTATTTGGAAGAAGATGAGTGCCATTTCGGAGTGTTTTGGTTTTAATTGTGGGCATTTGTGTGGCGGTTGGTAGAGATAATTGGGTCCACCTTGTCTTGAATTTTGGTGTGATTCCCCTTAGAGACTGTGTTTTGGAACTGACCTCTGAGAAGGTACAAGGTCCTGTGTCATTGTATATCCATAATTCTAGGACATCTCCACGGAATGTAATTCAAAGCTAAGTATACCAATCAAGGACCAAATGAACTTCTGGGCTTCAAATCTTACCTAGATTTCTGTTTTCATACTTATATTGAAAGGTTAATAAAATAGGTACTTGTCACGTCCTGTTTTTCTGTATGCTTAATAAAACACTGTTGAAATCTTGAGAACTGTTTGCTCTTCTTGTTCCCAGAATGTGCTGCCCCCAACTGCCAAACTGCAGAATGTACTCCATCAACCATTTGCACGCAAATCGCCCACTCGCCCTTAACCATCAATAAACTTCCCTCCCTGCCCTCTCCAAGGAAAATATATAAGCACTTCTTAAGCTGTTCTCAGGGCTCTCTGCTCTATTCAACTGATCTCTGAGCCCTTGCATGCCGGACTCCCAATAAACCCTTTGAGGTTGCATTAGACAGTCTCTTGGTGGTCTCTTCCAGCGACGCTCACCCGACCTTTACTTCTGGTGGCCCCAGCGAGATCCGGCAGCTGCAGATGAAAGACCCCCAATGGGCTCCTCTGGGGGTAAATAAGGCCCCTCTTTCTGGTTTCAGGATTCAGGTTAGGGTTTGACAAAATGGCTATTGGTAAAGAGCGTGAGCTCTCTCCCACGGTGGCTGACACACATGTCACAGAGCCACAGGCCATGTTCCTGTGGGATGGACTCGGGAAATCGAAGAACCATAGTCTCCTCGACTCAGTGATATTTTCTTTCAGATTTGGAATTGGCAGCCCATCAGGATTTGCCCGCTACTCAGTCCTGGTCTCAGTATTGGACGTCCATTGTCTGTCTTTATTGTCTTGTCTTGTCTGTGTCGTGTGTCTTTGCTTTCACTGTCTGTGTATATTTCATTATGGGACAGAGCACTTCAATGCCTCTGTCCCTGACCCTTAATCACTGGACCAAAGTCTGCTTAAGGGCTCAGATTCTTTCTTTTTCATTAAAACACCAGACCTGGTAGATTCTGTGTCTCAGAATAACCCACCTTTGTAGTCGGATGGCCCCTAGAAAGATGTTTCTACTTCGCACTAATTTGAAAAGTCTGAGATATTGTCTTTCAGCCGGGGCCACATAGCCATCCAGATCAATAGCCATATATCTTAACTTGTCAGGACCTCTGCAAATCTCCTCCTCCATGGGTGAAGCCTTTCCTTGTCCCTGCACCCACTCCTACTCCTTCCCCTACGATTCTATCTCTCAAACTCTCTGCTCCTCAACCTCCACCCTCTGTTCTCCCTGAGTCTCAAGACTCTACTCGTCCTTATCCTCTGCCCTTGTCCCCCAACCCCCAAAACCCTGTAAGTAATTCCCCTGCTGCTTACTCAGCCTCTCCACCATTCGAGGAAGCCAGGATGGCCCAGCACCCTCCAGATGACTGTCAAATGGCACACACAGCCCCTCCTTCCCTAGAGGAAGCTGGCCCGGCTAAAAAAACTCAGAGAACTCGCCAACGTTTTCACACCTGCCTACTTGGGATGACTGCCAACAACTCCTAGGGACTCTCTTCACGACAGAGGAATGAGAGGAAAAACCTCCTGGAAGCTAGAAAAAAATATCCTCGGACTTGATGGGCGACCAACACAACTTCCCAACATAATCAAAGCCGGCTTCCCCTTAAACCAACCCAACTGAGACCCCAACACCTTTGAAGATAGGGAGCATATGTCCAATTATTGCCAGTCTCTAATAGCGGGTATCCAAGGGGCCACTAGGTGACCAACTAATTTGGCCATGGTAAGAGAAATTATTAAAAGGCCTGATGAATCTACCTCTATGTTTCTAGAGAGAATTATGGAGGCATATAAGAGATATACTCCTTTCGATCCTCAGGCAGCAGATCAAAAGGCATCTGTCATGATGGCCTTAATTGGGGAAGCTGCCATGGATATTAAAAAAAAAAAAAGTTAAAAGAGAGATTTAGTCAGAGAAGCCAAAAAAATATACTATAAAAGAGAAACAGGGAAAAAGAAAGGGAGCAAAGGGATGATGAGAGAAGCAAAAGAAAGACTAAGGCATTGACTTAGATCCTGGTCACAACAAGAAAGAGGCCAGAAATTAAGACATAAGGTGACAGGAAGGGATACCTGGGCCCGTGCCAGAGGCCACCCCTGGCCTCAGATCAATGTGCCTACCGTAAAAAAAAAAGGACACTGGGCCAAAGAGTGCCCTATAAAGAGACAGACACGCCAGCCAGCCATTCTGACTCTGGAGGATGACTAAGAAAGTTGGGGCTCAGATTCCTTCCCCTAGCTCAGGGTAACTTTTGAAGAGTAGGGGACCCCAGTAAACTTTGAAATGAATACAGGAGCAGTATACTCAGCCCTTAGGGCCCCATTGGGCCGTCTATCAAATAAAAGGTCTGTAGTTCAAAGGGCTAATGGCAGTAAATATCGGGCTTAGACTACTAAGAGGACCATGGACCTGGGGAAAGGAAAAATCCATCACTCCTTCCTAGTAATCCCAGAATGCCCACACCCATTGATGGGCAGAGATCTGCTCACCAAGCTCTGGGCCAAAATAACTTTTAACCCTGAAAGCCCCCAAAAGAAATTTCTAAATCCTTCAGTAAAAACTCCTATAGTCACGGCTGTAACTATATTAGTAGAAGATAAACATCCACTCTTCACACCCCCCAAGACTGATCAAACAGGCAAGCTACCGCAGAAATGGATAACAGATAACCCAGATGCCTGGGCAAAAACTGCTGTGTTAGGCCTGGCCGTGAAACAACCTCCAATAACAGTGGAGTTAAAAACCTCAGCCTCCCCAATCAATGTCAAATAATATCTTCTAAGCATAAAAAGCTAAAGATGGGATAAGGCCCTATATTCAGAAATATCTGGCCTTAGGGGTCCTAAGGCCCTGTCAATTGACCTGGAACACTCCCCTGTTATTAGAAGAAAAAGCCAGGAACCGGGGACTATCAACCTGTTAAAGACCAAAGAGAGATCAACAACAGAGTGCAGGACATTCACCCCACAGTACCTAATCTGTTCCAACTGCTTAGCACTCTGAACCCTGAGCAGAAATGGTATACTGTTCTGGACTTAAAACAAGCTTTCTTTTGCTTGCCTCTGCATAAAGATAGTCAGTTGCTGTTTGCTTTTGGGTGGGTAGACCCAGAAACCGGAAAGTATAGTCAACTAACTTGGACTAGACTCCCAGAGGGGTTCAAAAACTCCCCCACTCTCTTTGATGAAGCCCTCCACAGAGATCTCAACAATTTCAGAACTACACACCCCAAAGTCACCCAGCTTCAATACGTGGATCACCTGCTACTGGCATCCAACACCAAGGAAAACTGAACTGGGACCCAAGCACTATTATCGGAGCTTGCTCAACTCGGGTATAGAGCTTCTGCCAAAATTGCCCAATTTGCCAGCAAGAAGTAATCTTCCATGACTATTTCCTCAGGGGCGGTAAACGATGGCTCACTGAGCCCAGAAAACAAACCGTTGAGCAGATACCAACCCCATCTTACAGCAGACAACTAAGAGAGTTTCTTGGGATTGCTGGGTTTTGCAGGTTATGGATAAATGGGTTCGCGTCCTTAGCTGCTCCTTTATACCCGCTGTTAAAGGGAGATGCCCAATTCCAATGGACCCCTGAGTAACAGGAAGTTTTAGATAACATCTAAGGACACTGACACTGAACGCCTCAACTTTACTGAGCTCAGCCTGCAATTACAGAAAGCCCTACACTAAGTTAAAAATGTACGTCAACTCACTCACCTTGGTTCAAAGAAACTGCAGGCACTCCTGTAGGATTAAGAACAGAGTTTTCCACTAACCAACACACAGCGAAAGAAAAAAACTGAACCGGTAACAAAAGCCTGTTGGGTCAGTCAATTGTTTAATGCTTACCCTTCCAAGTTTCTTAGAGGAAAGCACCTATGAGGAACCAGACCAGGAAAATTCTGGGAAGTGGACATTACTGAAATTAAGCCAGCAAGGTATGGACTTAAATATCTCCTAGTCTTTGTCGATACATTTTCAGGATGGATTGAAGCCTTACACACACACACACACACACACACACACACAGGAAAAAAAAAAAAACAACGGTCCAAATGGTTCTCAAGAAGATCCTGGAAGATATTTTTCCAAGATATGGTCTGTTTAAGGTAATAGGGTCTGATAATGGACTTGTGTTCATGGCCCAGGTAAGTCACGTGTGGATTAATTGTAAGTTACATTATGCTTATATACCCCAGAGCTCAGGAGAGGTAGAAAAAATAAATAGAACCATTAAAGAGACCTTAACAAAATTAAGCTTAGAGACTGGCATAAAAGATTGGACTATGCTCCTGCCTTATGCACTGTTTCATGCGAGAAATACTCCCTCAGGTTCTCTGTGTAACCTCACCCCCTATGAAATTCTCTATGATGCCCATCATCCAGTAAGGGACCTAATCCCCAACTCTAAGGCCTAACAATCCCTTCCACACCCCTTGCTTGACAGACTTAAAGCCATTGAAAGAACTCAGTGATAACTGTGGAAACAGCTGGCCACTGCCTACCAACCTGGGGACGAGGGGATTCCACATCAATATCAAGTAAGAGACTTCGTCTACATAAGACAACATCAGGTGTCATTCCTAGAACCCCGCTGGAAAGGAACATACCAGGTGCTACTTATAACACCTACAGCGGTAAAAGTAGACAGAATCACTTTTTGGATCCATGCCTCTCATCTAAAGCCTTCGCTGTGTCCAGACTCTGGTTGGAAACTGGAAAAGACTGGTAACCATTTCAAATTTCGTATTCGCTATGTGGACAAGACTGTAGACTCTCAACTTGGCCACCAGTACTCCTAACCCTCATCAGCCTGTTCAGCAGTGAAGGCTGATCTCAAATCCTACTAGACAAGAAGTATGGTATATCTCGCATACAGCCCCCTTAGGGACCTGGTGGCTATCTCTCCACCCAGACATTTTTCAGCTTGGTATACGTCTTTCCTATTGAGATAACCCTGATGAAGAGGATCCCACTAAAGTTTCATTAAATCCCTTCCGTTCCATAGATAATTGAAACAAACATTATGGATGCACAGAAACGCGAGCCAGATTCAGGTTGGCTAGCCTAGATTATGATGTATGCCCGGCGGACTATCAAAGCCACAAACAGCCATGGCTGTGTGGGGGAAAAGCCAACTTCTTGTGTAACTCATGGGGATGTGAGCATACCGGGGCTGCCTGGTGGAACCCAAACTCCTCATCACATTCAGTACACAGCATTGGCCATATTACCAATTAGACAACCAAAAGCTATGGCCCCCAGAGGGTTCTCTAGATCCTCAAATTCTGCGTGACATTTTTAACTTCGGCAAGTGCTCAAAAGGGGAAAATTCCCCTATGTGGAATCCTTTTCCCTCCTTCACTCACATCATGTACTATGCTTCTCCAATAGTTCCTCACCCTCAGTCTTCTGCTCTAGAGTCTCTGCTGTCACTCCCACCTCAGCAACGTGATTTCTCACCTCCAATTACTAGATCAAAAACCCAAACCTCTGCCAGTTCTCAGACCATTGCCCCCTTGCTGAGGTAGCAGGTACCGAGGTACCCCTCCACTCACTCACTCCTCTCTTTTTCTGTCTGTGCGTGCACTAGGTCCCACCAAGTCCTCTAAGAAGCTAAACCAAAGCTCAAACCAGCTGAGAAGAGCCCTCAGACCCCTATCCAAGATGTAATAAAAATGGCCTTTAAAGTTGCTTTGTCATCACTGAAAACAGGTTTCTAAAAATTTAAAGTCCCTCAGGGGTTTTTGGAATACTCACTCCCATCTTCACCTCTGCTCTACCTGTTCTACTGCTCAAGTTTTGTTCTAGAAAAATCCCAAACCCCTTTTCCATTATTCTTTTACATCTCATCTTCCTCATTCTCAGATCCACGGAGCTGCTCTCAGCCTCGCCTTCCCAGTCTTCCCCCTCTGTACCAGGTCCATAGATATGTCTTAAATAACCTTCTCCAGAAGTCTTCACCGAGGCTTACATTAGGTCTTTCAGCAAAAGAGTCCCTCTGAAAGAGTTCAATGTAGATAAACTTCCACTTTTCGTGTTGCCCTGTTCTACTTGGCCACTGGCTGGAAAAATCACCACCCCTAAGCTTGACACCGCCTTACTAGGTTTTCACAAAATATGTGAACAAAGCCTCTGGCCTTGAGCTGGGGCTTCACAGAGATGACTACATTTCTAAGATAAAAAAGTTACCAACTGGGCTTCATGGTGACAGCTGGCAGGGAGAAAAAAAAGAGACAAAAAAGCTCTCCCTTTCCAAGGTGTCCTTGAAAAGTTAACTTGCCCAGAACAGAGGAACAAAAACAGAAACAAAAACTGATTTTTGTGAATTTCTACAGACTGTGAACTTCTGATCCACTTCCCTTACATATTGGGTATAAATTCTAAAACTACCAAAACTTGGGGTTCAGGGGATTAATTGATTACAACAGAAGCAATGCCCTCTAAATCCGGATGCAACCAAAAAAGGCTGTTTTCCTGTGTTTGGTGCTATCTTAGGTCCCTTTCCTTGTCCATCCCTACAACAGTATAATTCTATACACTTTAACATTATTTATGTTTTCATAAAATGGTCAATATATGTGATTAATTATGTAATGATGCAGATGTTTTCCAGAGTTCTCTATCATGACGTAGGTTCATTTAAAGATCAAATAGGGGGGCATACAACCCGGTTCCAGCGGGAACCTGTATCCCTCACTTTAGCCATCCTATTAGAAATAATAGTTGCTTAAGGGGTGGGCTAGTCCATGAGACACAACAAAGACACAATTAGAAGCAGAAATAGGCCAAACCTTAAAGACATTAAAAACCGACATCACAGCTTTACAGGAATTTTAACCTCTCTCTTTCTGAAGTTGTTTTACAAAGCAGGCGAGTGTTGGACCTCCTCTTCATGAGAGAAAGGTGCCTTTTTGCTTGCATTGAGGGAAGAATGTTGTTTTTGTGCCGACAATACTGGAGTTGTAAAAGAGTCTATGAATAAATTAAGAAAACGACTTGAAGAGCGTCAAAGAGAGACAGAGGCCCCAAAAGGGAGGTTTGAGTCTTGGTTCACATAGTGACCTGATTAACTGCGCTTTTATCTGCCATGGCCGGTCCATTAAAATTCCTCATATTATTGCTAACTGTAGGACCCTGTTTGCTCAACCGTGTAGTTTTCTTTCTAAACCAAATCGAACCTGTTATTAATCCTAACCATACACTGTTCTCTCAATCTAATTTTACAGAAGAGCAGGGACAGAATTGGTATTAAAATACAGGAAAATAGAGGATCTTCCACCTGCTGAAAACCTCAAAGGTCCACGTAGAAATGATCCCTGGAGAAGATGTAGGCAAGTATGAAGGACCTGAGAGAGCAAAAGTCTTCCATGGCAAACAACCTGCTCAGGATGAAGGGATGTGTCTGAATCAGCCACTCTCTTCTTAATGTAGAGAAGATGGACCAAAGCAGGCATGTGTTGAGAGCTGCTCCTGCATGCCTATGGTTGACATACCCCTCTGACCTGTGAAAGTGTCACAGGAAGTAGGAGCAGCCTCCCTCTCATGGGAACCTTGGAAGCAACTGTTAGGACAAAGTTGTTGCCAAGGCAGTGACCTCATTCAGTTCCAAAATTAAGTGACTTCACCTAACTTCCTTGGTGATGGAACTCTCTGAACTTGGAATCCAGGAAGCCAGGAACCCAGAGCCAGTCCCAGTTCCAGTCCCAGTGGTCAAACTTATTTTGATTTACCAAGGACAGACTCAGTCTTTCTTGGGACCTACTGATGTAAGGATGGCCAAATGCAAGGAAAGCTATGAAGAGGGGCCTTTCCTGAGAAAGCACGCAGTGGCTCACCGCTGGCTCCTGACGACTTCACAGAGTTGGCCAAAAGACCAGATTTGAGACAGAACAGGCTATTTCCAGGGAACATAATAAGGCCCACCAGACAGAGGACACTCCGGATAGTCACAGACCTACTTGGGGGAAGGAGGTGCCTTTGTGGTGTGGGTGTGGGTTTGTGGTTTTGTCTCATGTTCTGAGAATAGGTATGAAAGGCGGTTTGTTTTGTTTGGAGTGAACTGTTTCTAGTAAGTCGTTTGACAAGGCGAGAATTTCTATGTCTGTGTATCCCACTGTGTCCGTGGTTGTAGACATTAGAAAACAGAATGCATCAATTAATATGTCCTGTCTAGTAGAAAGCTTCACAGCATTCATCCTGCCCTATTTATGAATGGACTGCAGCTTGCCTTATTGATGTGCAACACCTGCTATCTTCCTTAGTTTCTGTTTTATTCCTGAATTCTGGCCACTCTCCAGAATAGGTTCATGGTTTTCTGTTTAAGATATGTACAACCTCGAAGCTCTGTGACATGACCATGTCCTGTATAGCTGAAGGGAATGGTGAGCATCTCAGAAAACTCAGATATCAGTGTGACCAGGAAAGTCTTAGTGGAGAAACCCTGCTTGGGGCCTTTTGTTTACCTACTCTTCTGTTGCCCTGAATGTCAGGAAGGTCTTTTCCTCAGTCCACCACTTTGTGAAGCCTGAAGAAAACAGTTTTCAAATGGAAATGAATGGGCATTACCTGTGGCTCTTTGCTTAATTGCTTTGGAAAGGATGTGTCTGAATCAGCTTATTTACCCTGTGTGAGGCTGTGGCTTAGATTCTCAGGTCCTGATGGATCTAAAGAAAGATCCCATGTGTACATCCAAAACCAAAATGGCCAAAAGAGCAGTCCTTGTGGATGAAGTCTCTCGCCTTCCTCTGTAACTTTCCTGACCTCCATCAAGTCAGATTAGGGATCCTTTGGGTCAAATGAGTTCTTCAAAGCCTTGCAGAGTCTAGCCCATAGTTGCTTGGGTTTTCTCAAGACTCCAATTCACATAAAGAATCCAAACCCCACAGTCATTTGGCCTCAAATTGAAGAAGCGGAGCAGTATTAACGGGAGGCCTATTTAATCTCTTCTGGTTCACAAGAAGGGTGTCCAGGCCACCCTGAATTTAGGCAAATTAGGTGCAAAAGAGCTTATTTTGGACACGGTCTTGGGCTATGCCCCTCATGGAAAACTCCAGCCATAGTGGAGTTTATTGTGAGTGTCTATATGGAAGAAGATGGGCGCCACGTTGGAGTGTTTTGGTTTAAATTGTGGTCATTTGGGTGGCGGTTGGAAGAGATGACTTGGTCCACATGTTCTTGAACTCTGGTGTGATTCCCTTAGAGTCTGAGTTCTTCAACTGACCTCAGAGAAGTATTGCCATGAATAGTTTTGAGATTTTTGGAAGCCAGGCATGAGCATCGCCCTTGGAAACTGAGTTCTAGGCCCAGGGTGGCTTTCCACAGAGCACTGAGCCTCTCAGCCAGGATACCACAAATTTTATTCTGAAAAACTTGACACCCATAGTTGAGAGTCAAAACTCATATGGACCTCACATTGTAGACCTAAATGGGCATAGCATCATATGATCTTCTGGCCACTCTTTGGGAAGCCTTACCTGTGAGTGTTCTCCAGAGATTTCATTGAAATGAGCTTCCTAAACATTTAATGGTTCCTGAAAAAATTGAAACTCACAGTGCCTCCAACTTCATCCTTAAAAAATGGCTAGATAAATACCATGAAATTTTTGAATTTCCCATCACCAGGTGGCACTGGAAAACCTTTTGATGTCCTGTTGCTGATCATGAATATACCAGACAGTGCCTTGATTGACTGGGTTTCATGTAAATGGTGTAGAACAGAGATGCCAGTAAGTTGGACTTTGTTGAGTAGTAGGTTAGAGCAGTGGTGGGCAGGTATGTGATAAACATCTGTGGTGGGGCCATGTGAATCTTCCATTGGCTTCCAAATGGCTTGTGACTGACATGGTGCAGCCAGCAGAACCTTCCATGTAAAGGCAAGTTGTTATATGGAGAGGTTTCAGGACATTGTTCAGAATCAGGTTGCTATGGTCAAGGGGGCAAGATATGTGGGATAGGATCCTGGTTCTTGTATCCTCCTGCAAAACCTGACCCACCATACATGACAGAACTTCCTCTTGCATTGTGACCCAGTTGAACTCCTTGTATTTTGTGAAGCAAATACCAAACTCTCAGTGCAGCAGGAAGAAACACCACGAAAATGGAAGATGACCATATGCCTTCACAGTGCACACCGGCACACATTTAGCCCCCAGTGGCCACAGTTTATCTAAAAAGAGAATTCAGCACTGCTGCCTCATGTACATTGGGAAATAAGAAACCATGTCCTCCAGGTCTCATAGATGCAGACCAAGCTTTTATGGTCTCCCTAGAAAGGAAGCTAAAGCTCTTGACAACAACATATTTTTCAAGTGCCCAACCTCACAGGCAGTTTCTCAAGAAGTCTCTAGGCCAGTAGACCTCCATGTTTGTGGAGTTTTTACCCTGTCCCATACTTTTGGAAACTACTCTACCACTTCCAAGGTTGTGAGCTCCTGAGCATATTGCATTCCACAAATTTATTCACAGATTTTCTAAATCTTCTCCTCTAATTGTGTCTTACTTGGGGTGAAGGGATTGTCAAGGCATTGTTCTGGTTGAGAGTGGGAATAATTTTGTGTAGCACATATTTACATACACATTGGATTCATTGTTCAATTTTCCATTCGAAATACTGAATCCTTGACACTAACCCATACCCTACTAGACTCTGACTATTAATTCTAATATGATGGAGAAAAATAACCAAAACAGAATAGAAATACTAGCACTTCAGAAGAGGCATGGTGTATAGTTGGTCTTGCCTTTTGTATGATATAGGGTAGGAGTTATAAATCTTGTCAATTTTTTGTTGAAATAGTTCTGCATGTGTTTTTAAAGTTAACACATCTGTGAATTCCTGTCTCCATTTTTCTGTAGCCTATTCAGCACATGTATTTTTATACGCACATATAGAATCCTACCTGGTATCACACGTATATTCTTGAGAGGTGGCTAACTTGGCAGATACAAAGTGTGAGAAGAGATCACTCCTCATTAATACTTTTGGAACTGAAAATTCAGACTATGAGTGAGCTTCTTAGTTCAAGAACATTATACATAAATCCATGTTCAGTAAAATTAATATTTTTGGATCTGTGGATGATATATATTTCACAATGAATTTTAATTGGCATATATATAGCTACTTTTCAATGTCTCTGTGTGTGTTTTGTGTGTGTGTGTGTGTGTGTGTGTGTATATATATATATGTATATATATATATATACTCTCTAGATTTTTCAAAATATAAAATATATGTGTCCTATTATACAGTCCCTAAATTCATTCTTGTTCATGTATGTGGTTTTATATTAAACTTTTCATAAGATTATTTTAAAAATATTCATCCACCTGAAATACATATTTGTTTTCTAGTACTAAAGAGTTACTTCAGTGAATGGTGCAAACAAATCCTTTTATTTTTACAGTAGCTGACCCACTTTAACATCAATGCAAGTAGATTCCTATGGGACATGATGTGTATTTTGACGTTCATTTTTATTAAACACTGGTACATTACTGTTTCTGCAGTTTTTGTACATCATAGAATATACATTTCATCCACAAGTTCACAAATTTAAAGAAATTTGTAACACATTCAATCACTTCCTGCTTCAGAACATATGTATTCCTCCTTGTTTTTGACTGGTCATTTCATGAGACTTCTTTCCAAACACATTATTTTCGATTTCCATAATCAATTTTGAAGCAAAATTCACACACTCTTTATGATAAACCACAACCGTAATATTACCATTAGATGTATTACTGGTTGGAATGAATGTATATATATCAATATATAATTCCTGTGTATTTTCAGATATCAATTCAATCCATTATTTAAAGTTGGAACAAGTTATATTATTTATTCGCAGTATGGTCTATTCATGCATTATCTCTATATTCATACATACATGGTACACCTATATGTACCTCCAATACTAATTTATACCCCTTCAAAATATTGCTCCAAGAAATGGTGCAAGAAAGACTCATGTCACCTGATCTACATATACGTTTTATCACAGTAATATTCTGGCCACAAAATGCAAAGTCACACTTACGATTGTACCAAAGCCTAAATGGAATGTGAGTATGGGTTATGAAAATCACCCATGTCCACGTTGCCTAATGCTCTCAAATGTCAATCCTATTGGTGACTACATATTTGTTACTTCCTAAGATTATATATTCAATCTCAAGCCTGTTGAAAGTGTCTATTGCTATCACTCACTTTATACTTTGCCTGATTTCCTAATGTCGCTATTGATATCTGCTTTCCTACATATTTTCCCCATTTCATCACTGTGACTGACTCTTCACATGTGCTGACATTTACATTTTCTGTCTACCTGAAAACCTATTGCTAAAGAACTATTTGTCCAAATGCTATACTCACACTTTTTTCTAATCCTATCAACTATCTTCCTAATCCTACCGACTCTCCCTCTTTGAATGGTTGTTCTCCTCAACATTCAATCATCCAAGGTATCAGGTCCTATGCCATTGTGTATAGATTTATCTGAGACATCTGTGCAGAACATAATTAAATGCTAAGTATCCCAATCAAGGACCTAATGCCCTTCTGGGCTTCAAATGTTACCGAGATTTCTGTTTTCATTCATATATTTCACCTATATAATCTTATATATATCGCAGGTTCCCAATACCATTATTCATCCAGCAGAATGATCCTAACCCAAATCAAACATGTTATTAACCGTAACCATACACTGTTCCCTCAATCTAACTTTACAGAATAGCAGGGACAGAGTTGGTCTTACAATACAGGAATGTAGGAGATCTTCAACCTGCAGAGAACCTCAAAGGTCCATGCAGAAATGATCCCTAAAGAAGATGTAGGCAGCTATGAAGGACCTGAGAGTGCGAAAGTCATCTTTCATGACAAAAAAAAAACAGGTCAGGATGAAGGGATGTGTCTGAAGCAGTCTCTCTCTTCTTAATGTAGAGAAGATAGACCAAACCAGGCTTGTGTGGAGAGCTGTTCCCGGGTGCCTGTGGTTGATATTCCATTCTAGCTTGTGAAACTGTCATAGGAAGTAGGGGCAGGATCCATCTCAGGGACCCTTGGAAGCAACTGTTAAGACAAAGTGGTTGCCAAGGCAGTGACCTCATTCAGTTCTAGATGAAGTGACCTATGTCACTTTCTTGTTGATAGAACACTCTGAACTTGGGATCCAGGAAGCCAGGCACCCTGAGGCAGTCCCAGTCCAAGTCCCAGTGGTCTCAAATGTTTGGATTTAAGAAGGACAGAGTCAGTCTTTCTTGGCAACTAAATTGAAGATGGACAAATGCCAGGAAAGCTCTGAAGAGGGGCTTTACCTGAGAAAACAGGCAGTGCCTCACCGCTGGCTCCTGATAACATCACAGTTTTGGCCAAGGAGACCAGATCTGACATAGAACAACCTGTCTCGGGGGAACATAGTATGGCCCACCAGTCAGAGGACGCTCTGGATAGTCACAGACCTATTTGGGGAAAGAAGGTGCCTTTGTGGGTGTGTGTGTGTGTGTGTTTTTGATTTTGTCTCATGTTTTGAGAATATGTAGGAAAGTCGGTTTGTTTGGTTTGGAGTGGACTGTTTCTAGTAAGTCCTTTGAGAAGGCGAGTGTTTCTATGTCTGCATATCCCACTGTGTCCGTGGTTGTAGACAATAGAAAAGAGAATGCATAAATAGATGTGTCCTGTCTAGTAGAAATCTTCGCAGAATTCATCCTGTCCAATTTATGAATGGACTGCAGGTTACCATATGGATGGGCAACACCTACTACCTTCCTACATTCGTGATTTCTTCCTGAATTCCCGCCACTCTCCCATAGGCTCATGGTTTTGTGTTCAAGATATGTATCTCCTCCACAATCTGGGACATGGCCATGTACTGGATAGCTGAAGAGAATGGTGAATATCTCAGAAAACTCAGATATCAGTGTGACCAGGAAAGTCTCAGTGGAGAAAATCTGCTTTGGGATTTTGCTTACCTATTGTTCTGTTGCCCTGAATGTAAGGAAGGTCTTTGCCTAAGGCCCCACATTTCCAATGCCTGAAAAAAACAGTTTTCAAATGGAAATAAATGGGCATCACCTGTGGCTCCTGGCTTAATTGCTTTGCAAAGGGATATGTCTGAATCAGCCTCTCAGTGCAGTTTGAGATTATCGCTTAGATTCTCAGCACCTGATGGACCTAAAGAAAGATCCCATGTGTGCATCCAAATCCAAAATGGCCAAAAGAGAAGTCATTGTGATGAAGTCTCTTGCCTTCCTCTGTAAGGTTCCTGATCTCCATCAAGTGATAACAGGGATCTTTGGGTCAACTGAGTTCTTCAAGCCCTGCAGAGGCTAGCCCATAGGTGCTTGGGTTTTCTTATGACTGCAAATCACATAAAGAAACTATACCCGACAGTCAGTATGCCTCAAATTGGAAAAGCGGAACAGTATTAATGGCATGCCTCTTTGATCAGTCCTGGTTCACAGGAACGTTGTCCAGGAAACACTGACTTTAGACAAATGAAGGGCAAGGGAGCTTATTTTGACATTGTCTTGGGCTGTGTGCCTCATAAAAACTTCCAGTCAAGGTTATGATGAGTGACTATATGGAAGAAAATGAGGGCCATGTGGGAGTGTTTTGGTTTTAATTCTGGTCATTGGTGTGGCGGTTGGAAGAGATGACTGGGTCAACTGGTCTTGAACTCTGGTGTGTTTCCACGTAGAGACTGAGTTTTGAAACTGATCTCAGAGAAGTATTGCCATGAATTGTGTTGGGATTTTAGGAGGCCACGCATGAGAGTCACCCTTGGAACCTGAGATCTAGGACCAGGGTGGCTTTCCACAAAGAACTGGGAATCTCAGCCTGGATATCACATGATTTTATTCTGAAAGACTTGGCAGCCATAGTTGAGAGTCAAAAGACATAGGACCTCACATTGTAGACCTCAATGGTCCTGGCTTCAAGTGACCTTTGTCCACTCTTTGGAAAGCCTTGCCTGTGAGAGTTCTCTAGAATTTTTTTGAAATGAACTTTCTCAATATTTAATGGTTCCTGAATAATTGAAATCCACAGTGCATCCAACGTCGTCCTTGAAAAATGGCTAGATAAATAACACGAAATTTTTGAAATTTCCATGACCAGGTGGAACTGTAGAAACTTTCGATGTCCTGTTGCTTACCATGAGTGTACCAGACAGTGCCTTGATTGACAGGGTTTCATGAAATTTGTTTAGAACAGAGAAGCCAGTATTTTGGAGCCTGCTGAGTAGTGGGCCTAGAGCAGTGGTGGAGAGGTGTGTGATAAAACATCATGGTGGGGCCATTTGTATCTGCCATTGGCTTCCAAATGGCTTGTAACTGACAGAGTGCAGACATCAGACCCTTATATGTAAAAGCATCTTGTTATATGGCGTAGTTTCAGGGCAATGTTCAGAATCAGGTTGCTATGGACAAGCGGGCAATCTTTGAGAGATAGAAGCCTGGTTGGTGAATTTTCTTGCAGACCCTGACCCACCACACGTGACAGAACTACCTCAAGCACTGTTTCCCAGTTGAACTCCTTGTATTTCGTGAAGCATGAACCAAACTCCAAGTGCAGCAGCAAGAAACACCACGAAAAGTGGAGGATGACCAAATGGTTTCACAGTCCACACGGGGAGACAATAAGCCCCCAGTGCCCACAGTTTACCTACAAAGAGAGAATTCAGCACTGCTGCCTCGTGTTCATTGGAAAATGAGAAATGTTGTCCTCCAGGTCTCATAGATGCAGACACAGCTTTGAGGGTCTCACTACAAAGGAAGCTTAACTCCTGACAACAACCTATATTTCAGTGCCCAATTTCACTGGCAGTTTCTCAAGAAGTTTTAGGCAAGCAGAGCTTCATGTTTGTGGAGTGTGTACCCTGTCCTTACTTTTGGAAACTCCTATTCCACCTCCAAGTTTGTGCACTCCTGAGCATTTTCTATTCCAGAAATGTAATCACAGATTTTGTAACTCTTCTACTCTAATTGTGTCTCCCTTGGGGCGAAATTAATGACAAGGCATTGTTCTGGATGAGAGTCAGAAGATTAATTTTTCTATTTTCCATTTGAAATTCTGAATCCCTGACACTAACCCATATTCTACTAGACTCTGACTACTAATCCAAATATGATGGAAGAAAATAACCCAAACAGTACATAAATACTTGCAGTTCAGAGTTGGACTTGCCTTTTGCATGATAAAGGGTAGGTGTTATAAATCTATTCAATATTTAATTGAAATAGTTCTCCATGTGTTTTTAAAGTTAACAAATATGTGAATTACTGTCTCCCATTCTCTGGAGCTTATTCAGCACATGTATTTTTATATGCACAAATAGAATCCTACAAGGTATCACACGTACATCCTTGTGAGGTATATGACTTAGCAGATACAAAGTGTGAGAAGTGATCACTCCTCCTAAACGCTGTTGGAACTGAAAATTCAACCTATGGGTGAGCTTCCCAGTGGAACAACATTATACATAAACCCATGTTCACTAAAATGAATGTTTTTGCATCTTTATGATATATATTTCATGATGAATTTCGATTGGCATATATATTGCTACTTTTTAATGTCTGTGTTAGTGTGTGTGTGTGTGTGTGTGTGTGTGTGTGTGTATATGTATATATATATATATATATATATATATATATATATATATATATGGAGAGTATATATATATATATACTCTCCATATTTTTAAAAATATGAAATATGTGTGTCTTATATACACTCCCTAAATTCATTCATGTTCATGTATGTGGATTAATAATCAACTTTTCACAAGATTATTCTTAGAAATATTCATCCACCCGAAATACATATTTGTTTCCTAGTACTGAAAACTAACTTCAGTAAAAGGTGCATACAAATCCTAATATGTCTACTTTAACTGACCCAGTTTAACATCAATGCATGTAGGTTCCTATGGGACATGATGTGTATTTTGACATTAATTTTTATTCCACACTGGTACATTACTATTTCTTCAGTTTATGCAAATCTCAGTATATATATTTTATTCACTAGTTAGCAAATTTATAGGCATTTGTTTCACTTTCAATCACTTCCTGCTCCAGAACACATGTATTCCTCTATGTTTCTTGACTGGTCTATTCATGAGACTTTTTTCCAAATATATTATTTTCGATTTCCATAATCAATTTTGAACCAAAACTCACACACCCTTCATGATAAACCATAATCCTAAGATTATCGTTAGATATATAACTGGTTGTAATGAATGATTGCATATCAATATAAAATTTCTTATAAATTTTCAGATATTTATTCAATCCATTATTTAAAGTGGATCCAGTTATATTATTTATTCACAGTATGGTCTATTCATGCATTATGTCTATATTCATTGAAACAGGGTACACCTATTTTTACCCCCATACTAATTTGTAAGTCTTCAAAATATTGCTCGCAGAATTGGTGGAAGAAATACTCTTTTCACCTGATCTACATACACATTTTATTACAGAAATATTCTGGACACAAAAAGCAAAGGTCACACTTACAATTGTACCAAAGCGTAAATGGAAAGTGAGCATGGATTACTAAAAACATCCATGTCCAGGTTGCCTAATGCTCTCAAATATCAATTCTATTTTTGACTACATATTTGTTTCTTCTTAAGATTATATATTCAACTTCAAACCTGTTGACAATGTCTAACCCTATCACACAATTTGTACTTTGCTTGATTTCCTAATGTCTCTATTGATATCTGCTTTCCTATATTTTTCCCCAGTTCATCATTGTGACTGACTCTTCACATGTGCTTACATTTACATACACTCTCTACCCGAAATCTTATTGCGAAAGAACTTTTGGTCCAAATCCTATACTCACTCTTCTTTCTAAACCTACCAACTACCTTCCTAATCCTACCGACTATCAGTTTTTGACTGGATGTTCTCTTCAACATTCAATATCCAAGGTACAAGGTACGATGCCAGTGTATATTGATTTATCTGAGACATCTGTGCTGCACATTACTCAAAGCTAAGTATCCCACTCAAGTCCCCAATGCCCTTCTGGGCTTCAAATCTTACCTAGATTTCTGCTTTCATACTTATGTTTCACATATATACTCTTGTAAATATCGCATTTTGCCAATACCATTATTCATCCCGCAGAATGATTTGTAACCCAAATTGAACATGTTATTAACCCTAACCATACACTGTTCCCTCAGTATAACTTACTTAAGAGCAGGGACAGTGTGGGTCTTACAATATAGGAATGTAGATGATCTTCCACCTGCTGAGAACATCAAAGATCCATGGAGAAATGATCCTTGCAGAAGATATAGGCAGCTATGTAGGACCTGAGAGAGCAATAGTCATCTTCCATGGCAAACAACCTGGTCAGGATTAATTGATAGTCTGAATCAGCCTCTCTCTTCTTAATGAAGAGAAGATGGACTGAACCAGGCCTCTGTGGAGAGCTGTTCCCTGGTGCCTATGGTTGATATACCATTCTAACTTCTGAATGTGTCACAGGATGTTGGGGCAGCCTCCATCTCATGGGAACCCTGGATGCAACTGTTAGCACAAAGTGGTTACCAAGGTAGTGACCATATTCAGTTCCTGAAAGAAGTGACCTCACTTCACTTCCTTGGTGATGGAATTCTCTGAACCTGGGATCCAGGAAGGAAGGCACCCAGAGCCAGTCCCACTCCCAGTTCCAGTGGGCTAACTTGTTTGCTTTTCCCAAAGACATAGTCAGTCTTTCTTGGTACCTACTGATGTGAGGATGGAAAAATGCCAGCAGAGCTCTGATGAGGGGCCTTTCCTGAGAAAGCAGGTAGTGGCTCACCTTTGGCTCCTGACAACTTCACAGAGTTGGACAAGGAGACCGGATCTGAAACAGGACAGGCCATTTTGTGGGAACATAATATGGCCCACCAGTCAGAAGACACTCCAGATAGTCACAGACCTATTTGGGGGAAGTAAGTGCCTTTGCCGTTGTAGGTGTGAGTTTGTGGTTTTTTCTCATGTTCTGAGAATAGGTAGGAAAAGTGGTTTGTTTGGTTTGGAGTGGACTGTTTCTAGTAAGTCGTTTGACATGGTGAGTGTTTCTAGGTCTGTGTATCCCACTGTATCCGTGGTTGTAGACATTAGAAAAGAGAATGCATCAATGGATGTGTTGTCTCTAGTTGAAAGCTTCCCCGCATTCATACTGCCCAATTAATGAATGGACTGCAGCTTGCCTTATGGATGGGCAACATCTACTATCTTCTAAAGTTCCTGTTTTCTTCGTGAATTCTGGCCACTCTCCAGAATAGGCTCATGGTTTTGTTTCCCAAATATGTAACACCACAAGATTCTGTGACATGGCCATGTGCTGGATTGCTGAAGGGAATGGGAGCATCTAAGAAAACTCAGATTTCAGTGTGACCAGTAAAGTCTCAGTGGAGAAACCCTTCTTTGGGCCATTTGCTTACTTCTATTTCTATTACCCTGAATGTCAGGAAGGTCTTTGCCTCAGGCCACCCCTTTGTGTAGCCTGAAGAAAACTGTTTTCATATGGAAATGTATGGACATCACCTGTGGCTCTTTGCTTAATTGATTTGGAATGAGATGTGTCTGAATCAGCCTCTTGTCCTTGTATGAGGTTGTGGCTTTGATTCTCAGCACCTGATGGATCTAAAGAAAGATCCCATGTGCTTCCAAAACTAAAATGGCCAAAAGAGCAGTCATTGTTGATGAATATTTTTGCCTTCTTGTTTTAGGTTCCTGACCTCCATCAAGTGAGAATAGGGATCCTTTGGGTCAAATGAGTTCTTGAAATCCCTGCAGAGGCTAGCCCATATTTGCTTGGGTTTTCTCATGACTCCAAATCACATAAAGAATCTATACCCTACAGCCAGTAGGCCTCAAATTGGAGAAGTGGAACACTTTAACAGCAGGAATATTTGATCATTCCTGGTTCACAGGAAGAGTGTCCAGGCCATCATGATTTTAGGCAAATGAGGGGCAAGTGAGCTTATTTGGGCTCATAGAAACCTCCAGCTGGAGGTTATGATGAGTGTCTACATGGAAGAAGATGATGGCCCTGTGGGAGTGTTTTGATTTTAATTGTGGTCATTTTTTGGCGGATGGAAGGGATGACTGGGTCCACCTGGGCTTGAACTCTGGTGTGATTCCCCTTAGAGACTGAGTTCTGAAACTGACCTCAGAGAAGTATTGCCATGAATTGTGTTGGGATTTTAGGAGGCCACGCATGAGACTCATTCTTGGAAACTGAGATCTAGGCCCAGGGTGGTTTCCACAGAGGCCTGAGAATCTCAGCCAGGATATCACATGATTTTATTCTGAAAGACTTAGCACCCATATTTGAGAGTCAAAACACACATGGACCTCACATTGTAGATGTCAGTTGGCCTGGCTTTAGGAGACCTTTTGGCAACTGTTTGAGAAGCATTGACTGTGAGAGTTCTCCAGAGCGTTCATTGTAATGAACTTTCTCAACACTTAATGGTTCCTGAATGAATTGAAACCCACAGTGCCTCTAACTTCATCCTTGAAAAATTTCAAGATAAATACCATGAAATTTTTGAAATTCCCATGACCAGGTGGCACTGCAGAAACTTTTGATGTCCTGTTGCTGATCATGTGTATACCAGACAGTGCCTTGTTTTTGACTGGGTTTCATTAAAATGGTGTAGAACAAGAGAAGCCAGTAATTTGGAGACTGCTGAGTAGGGGGGCTAGAGCAGTGGTGGGCAGGTGTGTGATAAAACATCATGTTGGGGCCATGTGAATCTGCCATTGGCTTCCAAATTTTTTGTGACTGATATAGTGCAGACATCAGACCCTTATATGTAAAGGCATCTTGTTAAATGGAGAGTTTTCAGGGCAATATTCAGAATCAGGTTGCTATGGTTATTGGGGCAAGCTATGTGGGATAGAAGCCTGGTTGGTGCATTCTCCTGCAGACCCTGACCCACCACACGTGACAGAACTCCCTCCAGCACTGTATCTCAGATGAACTTTTTATGTTTTGTGAAGCAAATACCAAATTCCCAGTGCAGCAGCAAGAAATACCACGAAAAGTGGAGGATGACCAAATGTTTTCACAGTCCCCACTGGGAGACACTTAGCTTCCAATGGACACAGTTTAGCTACAAAGAGAGAATTGAGCACTGCTGCCTCATGTTCATTGAAATATAAGAAACCATGTCTTTCGGTTACATAGATGCAGACCCAGCTATGATGGTCTCACTACAAAGGAAGCTAAAGCTCATGACAACAACATATATTTCAAGTGCCCAACCTCAGAAGCCGTTTCCCAAGAATTCTTAGGCCAGCAGAGCTCCTTTTTGTGGAGTGTTTACCCTGTCCTTTACTTTTGGAAACTCCTCTACCACCTCCAAGGTTGTGAACTCCCGAGCATATTCCATTCCATATATGTATTCATAGATTTTCACACTTTTCTACTCTAATTGTGTTTTACTTGGGGCGTAGGTAATGTCAAGGCATTGTTCTGGATGTGAGTGGGAAGATTTTTGTGTAGCACATATTTACATACACATTGGATTCATTTTTCAATTTTCCATTTGAAATACTGAATCCCTGACACTAACCCATACCCTACTAGTCTCTGACTAATAATCCTAATATGATGGTGAAAAATAAGCCAAAAAGAGAAGAAACACAAGCAGTTCAGAGGACGCATTGTGTATTGTTGGAATTGCCTTTTGCATTATATAATGTAGGAGTTATAAGTCTAGTCAATTTTTTTTGTTGAAATAGTTCTAAATGTGTTTTTAAAATTAGCAAATATGTGAATCCCTGTCTCCCTTTCTCTGTAGCCTATTCAGTACATGTATTTTTATATGCACATATAGAATTCTACCTGATATCACTCGTATACACTTGTGAGGTGGCTGAATTGGCAGATGCAAATTGAGAGAAGAGTTCACTCCTCCTAAACGCTGTTGGAACTAAAAATTCAACCTATGGGTGAGCTTCCTAGTTGAAAAACATTATACATGAATCCATGTTCAGTAAAATGAACATTTTTCGATCTGTGGATTATATACTTTTCATGATGAATTTCTATTGGCATATATGTTGCTACTTTTTTTTTCTTTTATTGGTTGCTCAAAACATTACAAAGCTCTTGAATATCATATTTCATACATTAGATTCAAGTGGGTTATGAACTCCCATTTTTACTCCAAATACAGATTGCAGAATCACATTAGTTACACATCCATATTTTTACATAATGCCCTATTAGTTACTGTTGTATTCTGCTACCTTTCCTATACTCTACTATCCCCACTCCCCTCTCTTCCCATCTTCTCTCTCTACCATACCTACTGTAATTCATTTCTCTCCTTGTTTATTTTCCCACAACCTCTTATATGTAATTTTGTGTAACAATAAGTGTCTCTCTCCATTACCATGCAATTTCCCTCTTCTCTCCCTTTCCCTCCCACCTCATGTTTCTGCTTAATGTTAATCTTTTCTTCATGCTCTTCCTCCCTGCTCTGTTCTTAGTTGCTCTCATTATATCAAAGAAGACATTTGGTAATTGTTTTTTAGGGATTGGCTAGATTCACTAAGCATAATCTGCTCAGTGCCATGCATTTCCCTGCAAATTCCATGATTTTGTTATTTTTTAGTGCTGCGTAATTCTCGATAGTATATAAAAGTCACATTTTTTTATCCATTCATCTATTGAAGGGCATCTGGGTTGGTTCCACAGTGTAGCAATTGTGAATTGTGCTGCTATGAAAATCCATGTGGCAGTATCCCTGTAGTACGCTCTTTTAAGGTCTTCAGGGAATAGTCCGAGAAGGGCAATAGCTTGGTCAAATGGTGCTTCCATTCCCAGCTTTCCCAGGAATCTCCATACTGCTTTCCAAATTGGCCACACCAGTTTCAGTCCCACCAGCAATGTACAAGAGTACCCTTTTCCCCACATCCTCGCCAGCACTTGTTGTTGTTTGACTTCATAATGGCTGCCAATCTCACTGGATTGAGATGGTATTTTAGGGTGGTTTTTATTTGCATTTCTCTTACTGCTAGAAATGGAGAGCATTTTTTTCATGTACTTGTTAATTGATTCTATGTCCTCCTCTGAGAAGTTTCTGTTCAGGTCCTTGGCCCATTGGGTTATTGGTTATCTTATTGTCTAATTTTCTAAGTTCTTTGTATACTTTGTATACTCTGGATATTAGGGCTCCATGTGAAGAGTGAGGACTAAAAATTTGTTCCCATGATGTAAGCTCCATATTTACCTCTCTTATTGTTTCTCTTTCTGAGAAAAAATAATTCAGTTTAAGTAAGTCCCATTTGTTGATTCTTATTATTAACTCTTGTTCTATGGGTGTCCTATTAAGGAATTTGGAGCCTGACCACACAATATGTAGATCGGAGCCAACTTTTTATTCTATCAGATGCAGAGACTCTGATTGAATCTAGCTCCTTGATCCACATTGAGTTAACTTTGGTGCATGGCGAGAGGAGGGGATTCAGTTTCATTTTGTTGCATATGGATTTCCAGTTTACCCAACACCATTTGATGAAGATGCTATCCTTCCTCCATTGCAGGCCATTAGCTCCTTTATCAAATATAAGATAGTTGTAGCTTTTTGGATTAGTTTCTGTGTCCTCCATTCTGTACCATTGGTCCACCCGCCTGTTTTGGTACCAGTACCATGCTGTTTTTATTATGATTGCTCTGTAATATAGTTTGAAATCTGGTATCGCTATACTGCCTGATTCACACTTCCTGCTTAGAATTGCTTTTGCTATTCTGGGTCTTTTATTTTTCCATTTGAATTTTATGATTGCTTTATCTATTTCTACAAAAAGTTTCTATGGGATTTTGATCGGCATTGCATTAAACCTATAGAGAACTTTTGGTAATATCACCATTTTGATGATGTTAGTTCTGCCTATCCATGAACACGGTATATTTTTCCATCTTCTAAGATCTTATTCTATTTCTCTTTTTAGGGTTCTGTAGTTTGCATTATATAAATCTTTCACCTCTTTTGTTAGGTTTATTCCCAAGTATTTAATTATTTGAGGAAATTGGGAATGCAGTGTTTTGACTCATTTTTGTTTCAGAAGTTTTGTCGCTGATATACAGAAATGCCTTTGATTTATTCATGTTGATTTTGTATCCTGCCACATTGCTGCATTCATTTATGAGTTCTAGTAGTTTTTTCTGTAGACCCTTTTGGGTCTTCTATGTATAGAATCATGTCATCTACAAATAGTGATAATTTAAGTTCTCCTTTTCCTATTTTTATGCCTTTAATGTCTTTCATCTCTCTAATTGCTCTGGCCAGTTTTTCGAGAACTATATTGAATAGAAGTGGTGATAGAGGACATCCCTGTCTTGTTCCAGATTTTAGAGGGAATGCCTTCAATTTTTCTCCATTCAGAATGATGCTAGCCTGAGGATTAACATAGATAGCTTTTACAATGTCGAGGTAAGTTCCTGTTATCCCTAGTTTTTAAAATGTTTTGAACATAAAGAAATGCTCTACTTTGTTGAATGGTTTTTCTGCGTCTATCGAGATGATCATATGGTTCTTATCTTTAAGTCTTTTGATGTTGTGAATAACATTTATTGATTTCCATATATTGAACCCTCCTTGCATCCCAGGGATGAATCCAAGTTGATCATGGTGCACGATTTTTTTGATGTGCCTTTCTATCCAATTCGCCAGAATTTTAATGAGGATTTTTGCATCTAGGTTCATCAGAGATATTGGTCTGTAGTTTTCTTTCTTTGAGGTGTCTTTGTCTGGTTTCAGAATCAGGGTGATGTTGGCCTCATAGAATGAATTCGGCAGAGCTCCCAGTTTTTCTATTTCCTGAATAACTTGAGAAGTATTGGTATTAATTCTTCTTTAAAGGTTTTGTAAAACTCTGCTGTATACCCATCCGGTCCTGGGCTTTCCTTGGTTGGTAGTCTTTTGATTGCTTCTTCTACTTCATCCATTGATATTGGTCTGTTTAAATTGTGTGTTTCCTCCTGACTCAGTCTGGGCAAATCATATGACTTAAGAAATTTATCGATGTCTTCACTATTTTCTATTTTATTGGAATACAGGTTTTCAAAATAATTTCTAATTTTCTTCTGTATTTATGTAGCATCTGTTGTAATATTGCCTTTTTCATCCCGTATGTTAGTAATTTGATTTCTCTCTCTTCTTCTCTTCGTTAGCATGGCTAAGGGTCTGTCTATCTTATTTATCTTTTTGAAGAACCCCTTTTAGTTTTGTTAATTTTTTCAATAGTTTCTTTTGTTTCAATTTCGCTATGATTTTAATTTCTTGCCTTCTGCTACATTTGCTGTTGTTTTGCTCTTCCTTTTCTAAGGCTTTGAGATGAAGTGTGAGCTCATTTATTTGTTTTTCTTTTCTATTTTGAGGAATGACCTCTAGGCGATGAATTTACCCCTTAAAACTTCTTTTCATTGTACCCCATAGAATCTGATATGTTGTGTCTGTATTTTCATTTATCTCTAAGAATTTTTTGATTTCCTCCTTTATGTCTTCTGTAACCCATTGATCATTCAGTAACATATTCTTCATTTTGGATGTGATGTATAATTTTTTCTTCCTTCTTTTATCATTGGTTTCCAGTTTCATTCCATTATGATCACAAAAAATTCATGGTATTATCTCCACCCCTTTATATTTACTGAGGGTTGCCCTATGGCATAACATATCGTCTATTTTTGAGAAGGATCCATGTGCTGCTGAGAAAAAAGTATATCCACTTGATGATGGTTGATATATTCTATATATGTCAGTTAAGTCTAGGGTATTGATTGCGAGATTGAGTTCTATAGTTTCTTTTTTCAACTTTTGTTTGGAGGATCTGTCCAATGGTGAGAGAGGTGAGTTGAAGTCACCAATAATTATTGTATTGTGGTCTATTTGATTCTTTAACTTGAGGAGAATTTGTTTTATGAACATCGCAGCACCATTATTTGCTGCGTGAATATTGATAATTGTTATGTCTTGTCGGTGAATGGTTCATTTTAGCAGTATATAATGTCCTTCTTTATCCCTTTTGATTAAATTAGTCTTGAGGTCGATTTGATTCGATAGGAGGATGGCCACCCCTGCTTGCTTACGAGGACCGTGTGCATGGTATAAATTTTCCCAATCTTTCACCTTCAGCCTGTGTATGTCTTTTCCATTCAGATGTGTCCCCTGGAGGCAATATATTGTTGGATTTTTTTTTTATTTCAAGTTACAAGCCTATGTCACTTTATTCGAGAGTTTAAGCCATTTACTTTTAGAGTTACTAATGATATATGGTTTGTACTGCCACCCATGTTTGCTTATATCTTTTTTTTAAATTAGTTTGTTTCTCCATGATTAGCTTTTCCCCCGCCCTCTGTCATTACTGAGGCACTTCTCACTCATGGTTTTCGTTGTTGATTTTCATTTCTTCCTCGTGTAGTGTTTTGCTCAAGATGCTTTGCAATGCTGGTTATCTGGCTGCAAATTCTTTTAGGTTTTGTTTATCATGAAATATTTTTATCTCGTTGTCTTACCTTAAGCTTAATTTTGCTGGATACATAATTCTTGGTTGGCATCCATTGTCTTTCAGTGTTTGAAGTACGTTATTCCAGGATCTTCTCACTTCCAGCATCTATGATGAAAAATCCATTGTTAACCTTTTTGGTTTACCCCTGATTGTAATGATTCTAATCTGCCTCCTTTCTCTGGTAGCTTTTAATATTTTCTCTTTGTTCTGTATATTGGATATCTTCATAACAATGTTTCTTGGCATTGGTCTACTGTGATTTTGTGTGCTCGATGTCCTGTAAGCATCTACAATTTGTTTATCCCTTTCCATTTTTATTTCTGGAAAGTTTTCTGTAATTATTTCATTCAGCAGATTTCTCATTCTCTTGGTTTGAATCTCTGTACCTTCCTCTATCCATATGACTCATTAGTTTTTTTTTTTTATGTTATTCCATATCTCTTGAATGTTTTCTCATAATTTTTTACAGCATTTCTTTGTTGGCTAGACTTTTTTCAAGATGATATATTTTGTCTTCATTCTGTCTTCTACTTGCTCTACACTGTTAGTGATACTCTCAATTGAATTTTTAATTTGGTTTATCATTTCCTTGATTTCTAGAATTATTGTTTGATTTTTCTAATAATCTCTATCTCCTGATAAAGATGCTTAATTTCTTATTTTATCTGTTTATGTAATTTATTTTCAATGCGTTCTATCACTGTTTGTTTTTGCTGTCTCGTATCCTCTTTAAGGTTCCATTCCATCTGTCTAAGGTATTCCTTGAGTTCTTTATATGACCATTTTTCTGATGACTCTAGGTGCTCTTGAATATTTAGGCTGTCCTTCATTGTTCGTACTCCTTTTCTTCCTTGCTTTTTTATGCTTCTCATGTTACTTCTCGTTCTGTTTGACTACTGAGTTACTGCTTACTCTTATAAATTTATTTGATGCTTGAGAGGAAAGATATTAGAAGGGAAGGGAGAAGTCACTAAAGAGAATGAGAGTAGGCAGGTAGAATTCAAGTAAGGGGGAATAAAAAAATTGAAATGAAATGAAAAGACAAAAAAAATAGAAAATAAAGAAAAAAAATTTTAAGTAATAATGATGATTAAAAAATTGAAAATTAAAATTTAAAATAATAATATTAATAATAATAATAATAAAATAAAAGAAATTAAAAAAATAAAAACATTTAAAAAAGTTAATGAACAACAACAACAAAAATGAAAATGAAAGAAAAAGAAAAAAATACAAATAAAAAAATAGTAATAATACATGCAGTCCTAGAGTTCAATTAACTTCTCTTCCAGTAGGTGGAGCTGTGCGCACTGGGCCAAGCTTCTCCTCTCAATAAGTGGGAACCAATCACTGTGCAGCAGCTCTTCCTCCCAGACTGGGCGGGTCTCCAACCCTGAGTGCCTAGGGCCTTCTCTTGTGCTTCCTCAAGCCAGGCCCCACTCACCTGTGACGCTCACCACAATACTGGTTACAAGCCAGGCCTCTGCTCCTGGTAGCCCTGTTTCCATGAACGGCTGGGCACACTCTCCTTAATTGCCTCCCTCAGACCCTAAGTTTGTAGAGCTTGGGGCTGAGAAACCCCAGCGAATTTGCTTGCCCTTCAGGAGCCATGGCCCCGGTAGGTGGTGTAAGAGACCTCAATTGTCAGCACAGGTGGGAGCGGTAGCCGGCAATTACACGCCTCGAGTCCCGAGCCAATCCTGATTCCCTAGGTCTGGGTATTGCGCTCCTTGGAGAGCTGGGAGGGGCCATTATGGCAGAGGTGGGAAGGGCCCTTGAGGTTTCCCTGCGGTGTTGAGAGAGATGGCAATGGGATAACATACTTGTCGCACTGGTTTCAATGAAGTTATCTCCTCCGACTGTGACGTCAGTTCGCTGCCATGGTGGTATACCATTAAAATGGTGACCGTTCGTTCCCTTTGCTGGGTGACCAATGCAACAGCTGGGTCCTGACTCTCTCTCCCAAGCCCCATTTCAATCCTGTGGCCACTGCCTATGAAGGCTCAGTTGGCTTTTAACTCTGTCAATTCCGAAAGCCCGACCAATTATTTCAGCGGGAATGTTAGTGCTGAGTCACAAAAACCAGATGAATCTAAGCTTGAATGCAGCCAATCCGGGCTTTGTGTGTGTTCTGAGGGGCCCAGACTGTTCGCCCCAGATTCACAACAGGTCAATATTGCCTAGTGATTCTGAGCAAACAGCATTTAGACAGTTTACGACTCCCTATGCCCGCGCAGCTGAAGAGATCAGAGACTTGAATTCTCCATGCCTGCCTTCATAATGGATCTCCTGTATTGCTACTTTTTAATATCTGTGCATTTGCGTGTGTGTGTGTATATATATATATATATATATATATATATATATATATATATACTCTTTAGATTTTTCAAAATATGAAATATATGTGTCTTATTATGCACGCCCCTAAATACATTCATATTCATATCTGTGGATTTATAATCAACTTTCAACAAGATTATTTTCAGAAATAATCATCCACCTGAAATACATATTGTTTCCTAGTACTGAAAACTAAATTCAGTGAATGGTGCATACAAACCCTAATATTTCTACAGTTACTTAGCCAGTTTAAAATGAATGCAAGTAGATTCCTAGGGGACATGATGTGTATTTTGACTTTCATTTTTATTCAACACTTGTACATTACTATGTCTTCAGTTCATGCACATGATGGGATATATATTTCAGTCACAAATTAGAAAATTTATAGGCATTTGTTTCACGATCAATCACTTCCTGATTCAGAACACATGTATTCCTCCATGTTTCTTGACTGGTCTTTTCATGAGACTTCTTTCCAAACATATTATTTTTGTTTAACATCATCACGTGTAAAGCAAAACTCAAACACCATTCATCATAAACCATAATCCTAATATTACCATTAGAAATATAACTGGTTGGAATGAATGATTGTATATCAATATAAGATTTCTTATATATTTTCACATATCAATTCAATCCATTATTTAAAGTGGAATCAGTTACGTTATTTATTCATAGTATGGTCTATTCATGCATTATCTCTATATTAATAGACACAGGGTACACCTCTTTGTACCCCTAATACTAATGTATACGTCTTCAAAATATTGCTCCCAGAAATGGTGAAAGAAATACTCATGCCACCTGATCTACATATACATTTTATCACAGTAATATTCTGAACAAAAAAAAAAAACCATAAAAATGTCACACTTATGATTGTACCAAAGCCTAAAAGGAAAGTGAACGTGGATAACTAATAACATCCATGTCCAGGTTGCCTAATGCTCTCAAATGTCATTCCCATTTGTGACGAGATATTTGTTTTTTCCTATGATTATGTATTCAAACTCAACCCTGTTGAAAATGTCTAATCCTATCACTCACTTTATACTTTGCCTGATTTCGTAATGTCTCTATTGACACCTGCTTTCCTACATATTTTCCCCAGTTCATCATTGTGACTGACTCTTCACATGTGCTGACATTTCCATTCACTCTCTAAACGAAACCCTATTGCTAAAGAAGCTTTTTATTCCAAATCATATACTCACTCTTCTTCCTAAACCTACTGACTATCTTCCTAATCCTACTGACTATCCCTTTTTGACTGGATGTTCTCTTCTACATTCAATCATCCAAGGTACAAGGTCCTATGTCACTGTATTTCGATTTAACTGAGACAACTGTACAGAACATAATTCAACACTAAGTATCCAAATAAAGGGCCCAATGCCCTTCTGGGCTTCAAATCTTTCTTAGATTCCCGTTTTCATACATATATTTCACGTATATATTCTTATAAATATCGCAGGTTCCCAATCTCATTATTCTTCCTGCAGAATGATTCCTAACCCAAATCGAACATATTATTAACCGTAACCATACACTCACTTTGCAGGAGAGCAATAACAGTGTGGGTATTAAACTACAGGAATCTAGGGGATCTTCACCTGCTGAGAAACTCAAATGTTCATGCAGAAATGATCCCTGGTGAAGATGAAGGCAGCTATGAAGTACCTCAGAAAGCAAAAGTCATCTTCCATGGCAATCATCCTGGTCAGGATGGAGGGTTGTGTCTGAATCAGTCTCTCTCTTCTTAATGTATAGAACATGGACCAAACCAGTCCTGTGTGGAAGCTGTTCCCGGGTGCTTATGGTTGATATAACATTCTAACTAGAGAAAGTGTCCCATGAAAATCAGGACAGCCTCCACCTCATGATACTTTTGGAAGCAACTGTTAGGACAAAGTGGTTGCCAAGGCAGTGACATCATTCATATCCTGAAGGAAGTGATCTCACCTCACTTCCTTGGTGATGGAACTCTCTGAACTTGAAATCCAGGAAGCCAGGCACCAAGAGACAGTCCCTGTCCTAGTCCCAGTGGTCTGACATGTTTGGATTTACCAAGGACAGAGTCAGTCTTTCTTGGTACCTACAGATGTGAGGATGGCCAAATGCCAGGAAACCTCTGAAGAGGGGCTTTTCCTGAGAAAGCAGGTAGTGTCTCACCGCTGGCTCTTGAGAACTTCACAGAGTTGGCCAAGCAGACATGATCTGAGACAGGAGAGGTCATTTTGGAAGAACATAGAATGGCCCACCAGTCAGACGACACTCCAGGGAGTCACAGACCTACTAGGGGGAAGGAGGTGCCTTTTTGGGTGTGGGTGTGAGTTTGTGGTTTTGTCTCATGTTCTGAGAATAGGTAGGAAAGGCGGTTTGTTTGGTATGGAGTGGAATATTTCTATTAAGTCCTTTGACAAGGCGAGTGTTTCTATGTGTGTGTATCCCACTGAGTCCATTGTTGTAGACATTAGAAAAGACAATGCATCAATGGATGTGTCCTGTCTAGTAGAAAGCTTCCCAGCATTCATCCTGCCCAATTCATGAGTGGACTCTGGCTTGCCTTATGGATGAGCAACACCTACAAGCTTCCTAATTTCCTGTTTTCTTTCTCAATTCTGGCCACTCTCCAGAATAGTATCGTGGTTTTGTGTCCAAGATTTGTACCTCCAAGATCTGTGACATGGCTATGTACTGGATAGCTGAAAGAAATGGCTAGCATCTCAGAAATCTCAAATATCTGTTGACCAGGAAAGTCTCAGTGGAGAAACCCCTCTTTGTTCCTTTTGCTTACCTATTGTTCTGTTGAATGTCAGGAAGTTTTTTGCCTCAAGCCACCACTTTGTGAACCCTGAAGAAAACAGTTTTCAAATGGAAATGAATGGGAATCACCTGTGACTCTTTGCTTAATTGCTTAGGATTGGGATATGTCTGAATCAGCCTGTTGGCCCTGTGTGAGGCTGTGGCTTAGATTCTCAGCACCTGATGGATCTAAAGATAGATCCCATGCATGCATCCAAAACCAAAATGGCAAAAAGATCAGATATTGTTGATGAACTCTCTTGCCTTCCTCTGGTAGGTTCCTGATATCCATCAAGTGAGAATAGGGATCCTTTGGGTCAAATGAGTTCTTCAAAGCCCTGCAGAGGCTAGGCCATAGGTGTTTGATTTTCATGACTCCAATTCACTTAAAGAATCTAAACCCCAAAGCTAGAAGGCCTCAAGTTGGAGAAGCCAAGCAATATTAAAGGCAGGCCTATTTGATCACTACTGGTTCACAGGAAGAGAGTCCAGTCCACCCTGACTTTAGGCAAATGAGGGGCACGGAGCTTAGTTTGGACACTGTCATGGGCTGCGTCCCTTATGGAAACCTCCAGCCAGAGAATATGATGAGTGTCTATATGGAAGAAGATGAGGGCCATGTGAGAGTGTTTGGTTTAAATTGTGGATATTTGTCTGGCGGTTGGAAGAGATCTCTGGGTCCACCTTGGCTTGCACTTTGGTGTGATTCCCCTTAGAGACTGAGTTCTTTTACTGATCTCAGAGAATTATTGCCAGGAATTGTCTTGGAATTTTAGATGGCCATGCATGAGAGTTGCCCTTGGAAAGTGACATCTAGGACCAAGTTGACTTTCCACAGAGCACAGGGAATCTCAGCCAGGATATCACATGATATTATTCTTAAAGACTTGGCAGCCATATTTGAGAGTCGAAACACACATGGACCATACATTGTAGACCTCAAGGGGCCTGGCTTAATCTGACTTTTCGCCACTTTTGGAAGCCTTGCCTGTAAGAATTCTCCAGAGTTTTCATTGAAATGAGCTTCCTCACCATTTAATGGTTTCTGAGTGAATTAAAATTCACAGTGCCTCCAACTTCATCCTTGAAAATTGGCTATATCAATACCATGAAATTTTTGAAATTCCCATGACCGGGTAGCACTGGAGAATATTTGGATGTCCTGTTGCTGATCATGAGTATACAAGACAGTGCCTTGATTGACTGGGTTTTATGAAAATGGTGTTGAACAGAGATGCCAGTAAGTTGGATCCTGCTGAGTAGTTGTACTAGAGTAGTGGTTGGCAGGTGTGTAATAAAACATCTGTGGTGGGGGCATTTGGATCTGCCATTGGCTTCCAAATGGATTGTGACTGACATTTTGCAGCCAGTAGACCCTTATATGTAAAAGCATATTGTTATATGGAGAGGTTTTAGGGCAATGTTCAGAATCAGGTTGCTATGGTCAATGGGGCAAGCTATGTGGGATAGAAGCCTGGTTGGTGCATTCTCCTGACGAACCTGACCCACCACACTTGACAGAACTTACTTCAGCACTGTGTCCCATTTGAAATCCTTGTATTTCATGAAGCAAACACCAATCTCCCAGTGCAGCAGCAAGAAATACCACGAATAGTGGAGGATGACCAAATGGAATTACAGTCCACAAGGGGAGACACTTAGACCCCAGTGGCCACAGGTTACCTACAAATAGAAAATTCAGCACTGCTGCCTCATGTTCATTGGAAAATAAGAATCCATGTCATCCAGATCACATAGATGAAGACTCAGCTATGATGGTCTCACAACAAATGAAGCTAATGCTCCTGACAACAGCATATATTTCATTGCCCAACCTCAGAGGCAGTTTCTCCACATGTTAGGCTGGCAGAACTTCATGTTTGTGGAGTTTTTACCCTGTCCCTTACTTTTGGAAACTCCTCTACCACCTGCAAATTTGTGAACTCCTGAGCATTTTTCATTACACATATGTATTCACAGATTTTCTAACTCTTCTCCTCTAATTGTGTCTTATGTGGGGCGAAGGTAATGTCAAGGCATTGTGCTGAATGAGGGTGGGAAGATTTTTGTGTAGCACATATTTGCATACACATTTGATACATTTTCCAATTTTCCATTCGAAATACTGAATCCCTGACACTAACACATACCCTACTAGACTTTGACTTTTAATCCTAATATGGTGGAGAAAAATAACCCAAACAGAATAGAAATACAAGAGGTTCACAGGAGGCATGGTGTATAGTTGGACTTGCCTTTCGTATGATAAATGGTAGGTGTTATAAATCTAGCGAATTTTAATTGAAATAGTTCTCCATGTGTTTTAAAAGTTAACAAACATGTGAATAACTGTCTCCCTTTCTCTGTAGCCTATTCATCACATGTATTTTTATATGCACATATAGAATTCTACCTGGTATCACTCGTACATTTTGTGAGGTGGCTGGCTTGGCAGATGCAAATTGTGAGAAGAGATCACTCCTACTAAATGCTGTTGGAACTGAAAATTCAACATATGAGTGAGCTTCTTATTTGAACAACATAAATCCATGTTCATTAAAATGAATATTTTTGGATCTGTGGATGATATATTACTTCGTGGTGAATTTCGATTGGCATACATAATGCTACTTTTTAATGTCTGTGTGTGTATGTGTGTGTGTGTATATATATATATATATATATATATATATATATATATATATATATATATATTCACTCTCCAGATTTTTCAAAATATGAAGTATATTTTTCTTATTATACACTCCCTAAATTCACTCATATTCATGTATTTGGATTAATAATCAAGTTTTCACAAGAATATTCTCAGAATTATTCATCCACCAGAAATACATATTTGTTTCTTAGTACTGAAAACTAACTTTGGGGGATCATATGATGGTGGTGAAGGGAGTGCATCACCCCCATGTACCGCGTCACTGTGCAGGAGAATGACGAGTTATAATGGCTAAAACCTATCTTGTTAGAAATTTCCAGCAAAATTGGGGTGCTCCAAAACCTAGTCGACATATTTCCATCTCACGAGGATCAGCTACGCGGGCTCAAACACGAGTGATTTGTCCGCATAGAGGGTCATGCTGCTTATTCAGGAAATCGGTCTGCGGCTAGAGTCTGCGGCGTGCACTGGGAAACGAAGAGATAGCAATGCAAATATACAGCGGTGTGGATTCTGTGGGCTCCTGACAGGTATGCAATCACTGTGCTAAGTGCTGAATTCTGGGTTTGAGACGGGAAAGAATGCGGTCCAATTCGGTTCTCCACACCGGTCAGACCACAGAGGAAGCCAGCGGCCATCATCTTGGAGAGCTGATGTCACCATCCCTGTTTTCGACTGATCGAAGCTCATTCACCTATAGAACAGGTAATTTCAGGATGCCATTCACCTTTGTGTCACAGACAAATTACTCAGGCTCAGTGCCAAAGAACCTGCAGAAACTCCGTCTTGGAGCCTGCTCCTATTAGAACATACACCAAGCCCAGAGCGGCCGAATTCCGCCTCTCGGAACTGATCTGGCCCAGGGCTAAAGAACCCGTGGAAACTGCTTCTCGTTCCGGGTCTTGCTGAATACTGTGGAGGTAAATATCAACCGAGCCTTCATAGGCAGTGGCAACAGGATTGAGACGCGGCTTGTGAGGGCCGGTCAGGACTCACCCATTGCTTTGGTAACCCAGAAAAGGGAACAAACTGCTGCCTTTCACATGGGATACCAACATGACAAATTTCTGATGTCATCAGAAAGCAGCAGAGGAGATAACTTCATTGATACCAGCAGTGACAGAAACAGTTGGTCTCCTGGTGAAGAAAGTGAGTCACAAACACCCGGGTCTCTCTCACTTTGTCATCAAGCCAGAGGGGCAGAGCAGAGCAGCTGCCCGCACCTGGAACAGACCCAGTGACACACCTGCATGGTAGTCACGTCAACCCAATTGGAGTAGAGGCAGAACAGAGCTGCTACCCGGGCCCAGAACAGGCCCAGCGACACACAGGTGTGGTAGTCACGTCACCCCAATTGGAGTTGTTGCAGAGCAGAGCCTTCTCCCGTGCCTAGTGCAATCCCAGTGAGTCACCGGCATGGTAGTCACATTACCCCAATAGGAGTAGGGGCAGAGCAGAGCCTTTGCCCATGCCCAGAACAGGCCCAGCAACCTGCAGGCATGGTAGTCACGACACACCAATTGGAGTAGGGGGAGAGCAGAGCCACCACCCGCGCCTGCAAGGTAGCAGACCTGCACCTGACCAGAAGAAGAGGCCCAGCGGCCTGCTGGCGCGGCAGACACTTTACCCCATTTGGAGTAGGGGCAGAACAGATCTGTAGCCCGTGCTCACAAGGTATCCTGACCTGCGACCAACCGGCAGACCAGGCCCAGCGGCCCACTGGCGTTGTAGTCACGTCACCCCAATTGGGGTAGGGGTAGAGCAGAGCCGCCGCCCACGCAAGCAAGGTAGGCAGACCTGCGACCGATCGGCAGAACACCGCAGGGGTCCACGGGCGTGGTAGACACGTCACACCAATTGGAGGAGGGGCAGAGGAGAGCAGCCTCCTGCGCCTGCATGGTAAGCAGACCTGCAACCGATCAGAATAACAGGCCTAGCGGCCCATCAGCGTGGTAGATATATCACCCCAATTGGTGGAACAGCACAGCCACCCCTGCCCCTGCAATGAAGACTTTTCAAATATACAAGAGCAATATAAATATATAGGGGGAAAATTTCAAAATCACAACAGTTTCACCAAGCAGAAAGAAACGCGAGCAGTATGAAAAGAAAAGGAAAAAAGAACCACAAGCAATGCAGGTCAACACAACTTTAGAAGAGGTAATAGCTGCAGCAGATGGAATGTCAGATAAAGAACTCAGGATATACATTCTTCAGATGATCTGAAGTCTCAAGGAAGACATTAGACAGCAAAATCAGACAATGAAAGATCACTTCAACAATGAATTACATAAACAAAACCAAGAAGCAAAAGATCAACTATACAGGGAGATAGAGGTTGTAAAAAATAACAAACAGAAATCCTAGAAATGCAGGAAGCAATAAACCATCTTAAAAACTCAATTGAGAATACTACCATCAGAGTAGAACACTTATAAGATAGAACATCAGACAATGAAGACAAAGTATTTCAACTTGAAAAGAACATAGACAGCTCAGCCAAACTGTTAAGAAACCATGAACAGAACATCCAAGAAATATGGGATAAAATAAAGAGACCAAACTTAAGAGTCATTGGGATACAGGAAGGTATAGAGGTCAAAACCAAAGGAATGAGCAATCTATTCAATGAAATAATATGAGAAAACTTCCCAGACTTGAAGAATGAGACAGACTCCCACATTCTAAAAGCCTACAGGACGACGAATGTGAAAAATCATAAGAGATCCACACCTAGACACATTATAATGAAGATGCCCAACATACAGAATAAGGAGAGAATTTTAAAATCTACAAGAGAAAGGAAGCAGATTACATTTAGGGGTAAACCAATCAGGATAACAGCTGATCTTTCAACAAAGACTCTGAAAGCTAGAAGATCCTGGAATGACATTTTTCAATCACAGAAAGAAAATGGGTTCCAACCATGTACTGTGTATCCAGCAAAATTAAGCTTCAGGATGGAAGATGAAATTAAAACTTTCCACGATAAACAAAAGTTAAAAGAATTTGTAGCTAGAAAACCATCTCTTCAAAACATCCTTGGCAAAATATTACAGGAAGAGTAATTGGAAAATAATGAAAACCAACAGTGGGAGGTAGGACATTAAAGGGGGGAAATAATCAAAGAGGAAAACAATCCATGTTTAATAACATAAATAAACAAATATGGCTGGAAGAACAACCCTTATCTCAATAATAACTGTAAATGTTAATGGCTTAAACTCACCAATTAACAGACACAGGCCAGTAGAATGGATCACAAAACAAGACCCAATAATATGCTGCCTACCGGAGACGCATTTGATAAGAAAAAGACATACATACACTGAAGGTGAAAGTTTGGAAAAAATCATATCACTCATATGGACTTCGGAAAAAAGCAGGAGTGTCCATACTCATATCAAATAAAATAGATTTCAAGCCAAAGTTAATCAAAAGGGATAAAGAGGGACACTACATACTGTTCAAGAGAACCATACACCAGCAAGACATAACAAACATAAATATGTATGCCCCAAACAATGGTGCAGCTATGTTCATCAAACAAACTTTTCTCAAGTTCAAGAGTCTAATAGACCACCATACAATAATCATGGGAGACTTCAACACAGCTCTCTCACCACTGGACAGGACTTCCAAACAAAAGTTGAAATAGGAAACTATAGAACTCAATAACACAATTAATAACCTAGACTTAATTGACATATATAGAATATACGACCCAACATCAAGCAGTTACATTTTTCCTCAGCAGCACATGGATCCTTCTCAAAAATAGATCATATATTATTTCACAGGGCAACTCTTAGACAAATTAAAGAAGTAGAGATAATACCATGCATCTTATCTTATCATAATGGAATGAAACTAAAAATCAATGATAAAAGAAGGAAGGAAAAACCATGCATCATTTGGAGAATGAACAATAGGTTACTGAATGATCAATGGGTTATAGAAGACATCAAGGAGGAAAATAAAAAATTCTTAGAGAAAAATGAAAACACAGACACAATATATCGGAATCTATGGGACACATTGAAAGCAGTTCTAAGAGGAAAATTCATTGCTTGGAGTTCATTCCTTAGAAAAAGAAAAAAACAACAAATAAATGATCTCATACTTCATCTCAAAATCTTAGAAAAACAAGAGCAAACAACAGCAAAAGAAGTAGAAGGAAAGAAATAATTAAAATCAGAGCAGAAATCAATGAAATCGAAACAAAAGAAACAATTGAAAAAATTGACAAAACTAAAAGTTGGTTCGTTGAAAAAATAAATAAAATGGACAGACCCCTAGCCATGCTAATGAAGAGGAGAGAGAACTGAAATTACTATCATATGGGATGAAAAAGGCAATATCACAACAGATATTTCAGAAATACAGAAGATAATCAGAAATTACTTTGAATCCTTATACTCCAAAATAATAGAAGATAGTGAAGGCATCGAAATATTTCTTAAGTCATATGATCTGACCAGAGTGAGTTAGGAGGATATAGACAACCTAAACATACCAATATCAATTGAGGAAATAAAAGAAACCATCCAAAGACTACCAACTAAGAAAATCCCAGGACCGTATGGGTATACATCAGACTTTTACAAAACCTTTAAATATGAACTAATACCAATACTTTTCAAGCTATTTCAGAAAATTGAAAAAGAGGGAGATCTTCCAAATTCATTCTACGAGGCCAATATCACTCGGATTCCTTCACCAGATAGACACTTCAAAGAAAGAAGACTAAAGACCGATATCTCTAATGAACCTAAATGCAAAAATCTTAAATTAAATTCTGGAGAATCAGATACAAAAACATATCAAAAAAATGTGGACCATGATCAAGTAGGATTCATCCCTGGGATGCAAGGAGGGTTCAATATACGAAAATCAATAAGTGTTATTCACCACATCAATAGACTTAAAAATAAAAACCATATTATCATCTAGATAGATGCAGAAAAAGCATTCGACAAAGTACAGCATCCCTTTATGTTCAAAACTCTCGAAAAACTAGGAATAACAGGAACATTCCTCAATATTGTAAAAACAATCTATGCTAAACTGCAGGCTAGCGTCATTCTTAATGGAGAAAAATTGAAGACATTCCCTCCAAAATCTGGAAAAAGACAGGAATGCCCGCTCTCACCACTTCTGTTCAATATAGTTCTCAAAAGACTGGCCAGAGCAATTAGACAGATGAAAGAAATTAAAGGCATATAAATAGGAAAATAATAACTTAAATTATCACTATTGCAGATGACATGATTCTATACCTAGCAGACCCAAAAGGGTCTACAAAGAAACTAATAGAGCTAATAAATGAATTCAGCAAAGTGGCAGGATATAAAATCAACACGCATAAATCAAATGCATTCCTGTATATCAGCGACAAATCCTCTGAAATGGAAATGAGGACAACCACTCCATTCACAATATCCTAAAAAAAAAAATGGGAATCAACCTAACAAAAGAGGTGAAAGTCTTATACAATGAAAACTACAGAACCCTAAAGAGAGAAATAGAAGAAGATCTTAGAAGATGTAAAAATATACCCTGTTCATGGATAGGCAGAACTAACATCATCAAAATGGCGATATTACCAAAAGTTCTCTATAGGGTTAATCCAATGCCAATCAAAATCCCAAAGGCTTTTCTTGTAGAAATAGAGAAAGCAATCATGAAATTCATATGAAAAAATAAAAGACCCAGAATTGCAAAACAATGCTAAGCATGAAGTGTGAATCAGGTGGTATAGCGATACCAGACTTCAAACTATACTACAGAGCAATAGTAACAAAAATAGCATGGTACTGGTACCGAAAAAGGCAGGTGGACCAATGGTACAGAATAGAGGACACAGAAACCAATCCACAAAACTACAACTATCTTATATTTGATAAAGGGGCTAAAAGCATGCAATGGAGGAAGGATAGCATCTTCAACAAATGGTGTTGGGAAAACTGAAAATCCATATGTAACAAAATGAAACTGAATCCCTTTCTCTCGCCATGCACAAAAGTTAACTCAAAATGGATCAAGGAGCTTGATATCAAATCAGAGACACACTGTCTGATAGAAGAAAAATTTGGTTACGATGTACATACTGTGGGGTCGGGCTACAGATTCCTCAATAGGACACCCATAGTACAAGAGTTAATAACTAGAATCAACAAATGGGACTTACTCAACTAAAAAATTTTTTCTCAGCAAAAGAAACAATAAGAGAGGTAAATATGGAGCCTACATCCTGGGAAGAAATCTTTACTACTCACACTTCAGAGAGAGCCCTAATATCCAGAGTATACAAAGAACTCAAAAAATTAGACAATAAGATAACAAATAACCCAATCAACAAATGGTCCAAGGACCTCAACAGACACTTCTCAGATGAGGACATACAATCAATCAATAAGTACATGAAAAAATGCTCACCATCTCCAGCAGTCAGAGAAATGCAAATTAAAACCACCCTAAGATACCATCTCACTCCAGTAAGATTGGCAGCCATTATAAAGTCAAACAACAAGAAGTGCTGGCAAGGATGTGGGAAAAGAGGTACACTTGTACATTGCTGGTGGGACTGCAAATTGGTGCAGCCAATTGGGAAAGCAGTATGGAGATTTCTTGGAAAGCTGGGAATGGAAGCACCATTTGACCCAGCTATTCCCCTTCTTGGTCTATTCACTAAAGACCTAAAAAGAGCATGCTACAGGGACACTGCTACATCGATGTTCATAGCAGCACAATTCACAACAGCAAGACTGTGGAACCAACTTAGATGCCCTTCAATAGAATAATGGATAAAAAAAATGTGGCATTAACACACAATGGATTATTACTCTGCATTGAGAAATGAAAAAATCACAGAATTTGCAGGAAAATGGATGGCATTAGACTGGATTATGCTAAGTGAAGCTACACAATTCCTGTAAAACAAATGCCAAATGTCATCTTTGATATAAGGAGAGTAACTAAGAACAGATAGGGACAAAGAGCATGACAAGATGATTAACATTAAACAGGGATGAGAGGTGGAAGGGAGGGAGAAGGGAAATTGCATGGAATTGGAAGGAGACACTCTGGGTTATGCAAAATTACAAACAAGAGGAATTGAGGGGAAAGGGAAAAATAATACAAGGGGGAGAAATTTATTACAGTAGAGGGAGTAGAGAGAGAAGTGGGGAGGGGCAGGGAGGCTAGGGGGGATAGTAGAGGATAGGAAAGTCAGCAGAATACAACAGACACTAGTATGGCAATATGTGAATCAATGGATGTGTAACTGATGTGATTCTGCAATCTGTATACAGGGTAAAAATGGGAGTTCATAACCCACTTGAATCAAAGTGTGAAATATGATATATCAAGAACTATGTAATGTTTTGAACAACCATAAATAAAAATAAAAAAAAACTATCTTTGGTGCATAATGCACACAATTCTAATATTTCTACAGTAACTGACCCAGTTTAACATCAATGCAAGTAGATTCCTATTGGACATGATGTGTATTTTGACTTTCACTTTTATTCAACACTGATACATTACTATTTCAACAGTTTATGCACATAACAGGATATATATTTCATTCACAATTTAGAAAATTTATAGGCATTTGTTTCACTTTCAATCACTTCCTGCTTCAGAACACATGGATTCCTCCATATTTCTTGACTGGTCTTTTCATGAGACTTTTTTCCAAACATATTATTTTCGATTTCCATAATCACTTTTGAAACAAAACTCACACACACTTCATGATAAACAATAACCCTAAGATTACCATTAGATATATAACTGGTTGGAGTGAATGATTGTATGTCAATATATGATTTCCTATATATTTTCAGATATCAATTCAATCCATTATTTAAAGTGGAACCAGTTATAATATTTATTCACAGTATGGTCTATTCATGCATTATCTCTATATTCATAGACACAGGGTACACCACTTTGTACCCCCAATACTAATTTATATGTCTTCAAATATTGCTCCCAGTAATCGTGGAAGAAATACTCATGTCTTATGATCTACATATACATTTGATCACAATATTTTTCTGGGCACAAAATGCAAAAATCACACTTATGATTGTACCAAATACTAAATGGAAAGTGAACATGGATTACTAAAACGATAAATGTCCTGGTTGCCTAATGCTTTCAAATGTCATTCCTATTGGTGACGACATATTTGTTTCTTCCTAAGATTATGTATTCAATCTCAACCCTATTGAAAATGTCTAATCCTATCACTCACTGTATAATTGCCTAATTTCGTAAGGTCTGTATTGATATTTTCCTTTCTACATATTTTCCCCAGTTAATCATTGTGAATGACTCTTCACCTGTGCTGAAATTTACATTCACTCTATAACCAAAACACTATTGCTACAGAACTTTTGCTCCATGTCCTATACTCACTCTATTTCCTAAACCTACTGACTACCTTCCTAATCCCACCGACTATCTCAATTTGAGTGGATGTTCTCTTCTAAAATCAATCTTCCAAGGTGTAAGGTCCTATGCCATTGATTATCGATTTATCTGAGACATCTGCGCAGAACGTAATTATAAGCTAAGTATCCCAATCAAGGGCCTAATGCCCTTCTGGGCTTCAAATCTTACCTAGATTTCTGTTTCCATACTTATATTTCACCTCTATAATCTTATAAATATCGCAGGTTCCCAATACTATTAATCATCCTTCGCAATGATTCGTAACCCAAATCAAACATGTTATTAACCCTAACCATACACTCTTCCCTCAATCTAACTTTGCAGAAGAGCAGGGACAGAGTTCGTCTTACAATACAGGAATGTAGGGTATCTTCCTCCTGCTGAGAACCTCAAATGTCCATGCAAATTTGATCCCTGGAGAAGATGTAGGCATCTATGAAGGACCTGAGAGAGCAAATGTCATCTTCCATCGCAAACAACCTTTCCAGGATGAAGGGTTGTGTCTGAATAAGCCTCTCTCTTGTTAATGTACACAAGATAGACCAAACCAGGCATGTGTGGAGAGCTGTTCCTGGGTGCCTATGGTTGATATACCATTCTAACTTGTAAAAGTGTCACAGGAAGTAAGGGCAGCCTCCATCTCATAGGACAAAGTGGTTGCCAAGGCAATGACCTCAAAGAATTCCTGAAGGAAGTAATCTCACCTCACTTCCTTGGTGATGGAACTCTCTGAACTTGGAATCCGGGAAGCCAGGCACCCAGAGCCAGTCTCAGTCCCAGTCCCAGTGGTCTTATTTTTTGGATTTACCAAGGACAGAGTCAGTCTTTCTTGGTACCTACTGAGGTGAGGATGAACAAATGTCAGGAAAGCTCTGAAGAGGGGCCTTTCCTGAGACAGCAGGTAGTGGCTCACCGCTGGCTAGTGACAACTTCACAGATTTGGCCAACGAGACCATATCTGACACAGGACAGGCGATTTCATCAGAACATAGTTTGGCCCACCAGTCAGAAGACACTCCCAATAGACACTCCCAATTCATAACTCAAAGTTATGAATCCAATTCAAATAAAGAATCTAAACCCCACAGTCAGTAGGCCTCAAATTGGAGAACAGAGCTGTATTAATGGCAGACATATTTGATAACTCCTGGTTCACAGGGAGGGTGTCCAGGCCACCCTGACTATTGGCAAATGAGGGGAAAGGGACCTTATTTGGGACACTGTCTTGTGCTGCACCTCTCATGGAATCCTCTTGCCAGAAGTTATGGTGAGTGTCTATATGGAAGAAGATGAGTGCCATGTGGGAGTGTTTTGGTTTTAATTGTGGTCATTTGTGTGGCGGTTGGAAGAGATAATTGGGTCCACCTTGGCTTGAACTTCGGTGTGATTCCCCTTAGAGTCTGTGTTTTGGAATTGACCTCCGAGAAGGTATAAGGTCCTATGCCATTGTATATCCATATTTCTGGGACATCACTACAGAATGTAATTCAACGCTAAGTATACCAATCAAGGGCCCAATGAACTTCTGGGCTTCAAATCTTACCTAGATTTCTGTTTTCATACTTATATTGAAAGGTTAATAAAATAGGTACTTGTCACTTCTTGATTTTCTGTATGCTTAACAAAACACTGTTGAAATCTTGAGAACTGTTTGCTATTCTTGTTCCCAGAATGTGCTGTCCCCAACTGCCAAACTGCAGAATGTACTCGGTCAACCAGTTGCACGCAAACCGCCCACTCGCACTTACCCATCAATAAACTTTCCTTCCTGCCCTCTCCAAGGAAAATATATAAGCACTTCTTAAGCTGTTCTCAGGGCTCTCTGCTCTATTCAAGTGAGCTCTGAGCCCTTGCATGCCGGACTCCCAATAAAGCCTTTGCTGTTGCATGAGACAGTCTCTTGGTGGTCTCTTCCACCCACCCTCGCCCGATCTTTACATCTGGTGGCCCCAGTGAGATCCGGCAGCCGCAGATGAAAGACCCCCAACGGGCTCCTCTGGGGATAAATAAGGCCCCTCTTTCTGGTTTCAGGATTCAGGTTAGGGTTTCACAAAATGGCTATTGGTAAAGAGCATGAGCTCTCTCCCATGGTGGCTGACACACATCTAACAGAGCCACAGGCCATGTCCCTGGGAGATGAACTCATGAAATCGAGGAACAATAGTCTCCTTTATTCAGTGATATTTTGTTTCGGATTCGGTATTGCCAGACCATCATGTTTTGCCAGCTACTCAGTCATGGTCTCAGTATTGGACGTCCATTGCCTGTCTTTATTGTCTTGTCTTGTCTGTGTCTTGTGTCATTGCTTTTATTGTCTGTGTATATTTCATTATGGGACAGAGCACTTCAATGCCTCTGTTCATGACCCTTGATCACTAGACCAAAGTCTGCTTAAGGGCTCAGAATCTTTCTTTTTCAGTAAAACACCGGATCTTGCAGATTCTGTGTCTCAGAATGACCCAACTTTGTAGTCAGATGTCCCCTAGAAGGATCTTTCTACTTCGCACTAATTTGAAAAGTCTGAGATATTGTCTTTTAGCCGGGGCCACGTAGACGTCCAGATCAACAGCCATATATCTTAACTTGTCAGGACCTCTGCAAATCTCCTCCTCCAAGGGTGAAGCCTTTCCTTGTCCCTGCACGGACTCCTACTCCTTCCCCCATGATTCTATCTCTTTAACTCTCTGCTCCTCCTCCTGCACCCTCTGTTCTCCCTGAGTCTCAAGACTCTACTGGACTCTCCTCCCCCTCCTTATCCTCTGCCTTCATCCCCCAACTGCCAACACCCTCTAAGTGATTCCCCTGCTGCTGACTCAGCCTCTCCACCATTCAAAGAAGCTAGGATGGCCCAGCGCCATCCAGATGACAGTCCCGTGGCACACAGAGCCCCTCCTTCCCTGGAGGAAGCTGGCCCGGCTAAAAGAACTCAGAGAACTCGCCAACGTTTTTACACCTGCCTACTTGGGATAACTGCCAACAACTCCTAGGGACTTTCTTTATGACAGAGGAATAAGAGAAAAACCTCCAAGAAGCTAAAAAAAAAAAATATCCTCGGACCTGATTGGCGACCAATTTAAAATTGATTTATTTAAAGTGGATCTAGTTATATTATTTATTCACAGTATTGTCTATTCATGCATTATGTCTATATTAATAGAAACAGGGTACACCTATTTGTACCCCCATACGAATTTATAAATCTTCAAAATATTGCTCTATGTGATGCTGGGCCATACTATGTTCCCCAGATATGGCCTATCCTGTCTCAGATCTGGTCTCCATATCCAACTCTGTGAAGTGGTCAGGAGCCAGCTGTGAGCCACTACCTGCTTTTTTAGGAAAGGCCCCTCTTCAGAGTACTCCTGGCATTTGGCCATCCTCACATCAGTAGGTACCAAGAAAGACTGACTCTGTCCTTGTTAAATTGAAGCAAGTGAGACCACTAGGACTGGGACTGGGACTGACTCTGTGTGCCTGGCTTCCTGCATCCCAAGTTCAGAGAGTTCCATTACCAAGGAAGTGAGGTGAGGTTGCATCCTTCAGGAACTGAATGAGGTCACTGCCTTGGCAACCACTTTTTCCAAACAGTTGCTTTCAAGCGTACCATGAGAAGGAGGCTTACCCTACTTTCTGTGGCACTTTCACAAATTAGAATGGTATATCAACCATAGGCACCAAGAAACAGCTCTCCACACAGGCCTGATTTGGTCCATCTTCTCTATATTAGGAAAAGAGCCTTTAGTCCGGGGAGCACTGCAGTGAACCTCTGCACTAAAACTATTAGCAAGCACCTGGTGGAGGAGTCCTCCATAGGTAAGTGGGGCTTTTATAACATCTGATATCCGGTTAAGGGAGATCTCTTCTGATGACAGAGATGTGGCCTGGGGAGGCTCACATATACTCCTTTCCAGGAGAGTAACCAGAATCGTTCTGTCCTCTGTTCTGTTCTGTAGGGAATTCCTCTGGAACTGTAGAGAGGGGCCGACGGGCACGCATGCACTCCTACCCTGGAGCTATAGCAAGATGTTGCACTGTTCCACTGTTTTTCTGTTTAGGCGCATGGTTTCTGTTTTTTGTGTTTTGTTTTGTGTTCTATTTTTTTGATTGTTTGTTTGTTTTTGTTCATTTTGTTGTGTGATTTCAGTGGTAAAAACTTAAGGATTTTGGACGTAAAAATAGGTAATAAAGAGAGTAAGCCTGACACCCCTTTGGACTGTGTTTTAGGGAACTGCGATGAACTTTACTCGCCTTTGTTAAGCAGGATGATAGAAGCTCCTAGCTGGCTGCCTGGAGCACACCCATTGCAGAGGGCAATGCTTGGTGGGGACCTAAGAACTGAGCATCTCCGAGGTTAACAAGTGAAACTCCTTTAAAACCCCTTGTCACTCCAGATCAAGAGAGTCATAACCTTTGGCAGAGTCCCCTGTGTTTCTCCTTTGTTCGCAAAGCAATAAACCTCCCTTTTTCTTTTTCTCAAAACTCAGTCCTCATTATTAAGTTGGTATTAATTGGCGTCAAGTTGAGGAATCGAACTTTAATTTACAAATTTGGTACCTGCCCTCCACCCCGGAACTTTGTGAGAGCTGTCTACTGAAATATTAGGAGATGAAGCATGCTTGGTGTGGAACTGAACAAGAGGAGCTAATCCTGTAAGTAAAAGGAGGGACTGAGGGACTCCCAGCAGCTGCAAAAGCCCTGTTGATTCAGGGAATTACCTCCTTCCTCCCCGCACTGTAAGAATTATGCCACCTCTGTCTTGTTAAAAAAGAGAAAAAGAAAAAGGGGACACTAAATGCAGTGAAGTCACCATGGAGACACTTTATTTTACATTTCAGGTTTCCCCTCTGTTAAAACATGTGGTCCCCCCCCTGTGGATATCTATGGTGCACACTGGTGTAGGAGATTTTTCTCTTATCTGCTCTGGTTTAAACGGTTCTCTCTGACAGCCATAGTCTGAACCTCCTTTCTGTCTGTCTTGTGTCTTTGTATCTGGCCCTTTAAGACATCTGCAATAATGTGTTGATATTATAAATTGTTTCTTGGGAATGATCTTAGCTGAATGTGTGTCTAAATGATGATGTTTTATTTTAACAATCTGGTATCTGAATGGGTTTTTGAAGCATTGCAGAATCTTGCAGTTAAAAGTCGGGTTTAGGTAATTGTTTAGTTTATGATTTCAGATAATTCATGCCAGAGAACTTAAATACTTAGTATGGAAAACTGAAGAACTCTACTTCCAAGTTGGCAAGTAAATTCCCAATCATACAGTCTTTTTTTCACCAATTTTGAATTGGATAGCCTCGGGAAATGTCACTGTGTGTACCACTGCATTAATTTGGACAAGGATAGTAAATCATAGAATGGTATCTGTTGACAAAACAAGATGTAAAAATATAAAATTTTGTGAATTGTATCTTAAATTTGTATCATAATTTTCAACATCCGAACCTCAAAATTATGGTTAAAATGCCTTAGGCCTGAGGTGTCTGCTCAGAATAGCAGTTTTTCCTGCTCCTTCCAGACCTCAGCCATGATTTATATTGAAATGTAAATGAAAGAAGCCTGAAAGCTTAGTAGGAGACTGATTTGAGGCCTAAGGGAAAAAAAAGGTAAATTGTATGGTATTTACTAATTACTAGCCAGTCACTTTTTCTAGGACTCTTTTTTTTTTCCTTAGATACTTTTTTTTTTGAGCTCATGATTTTGAGCATACAGACCTAGGTTAATGTTTTTCAGATCAGTTCTATCTTTGACCAACTGTAGACTTTTTGAAACATTGCAATGGAGATTTCACCTGAGAAAAGCTACAAGGCCTTTACTATTATTATGTGTGCACACTTTTGTTATGTGTTGTATGTCCACATATACATATGTCCGTATATCATATATATGATACACAAATTAACATATACAAGGAGCGCTCATAAAAAAGCGGTCATTAAAACAAATTTAAATAGGAGATCCAAAGATCTTTAATTCACGTGATTTAAATGTTTCAATTTAAATTGGATAAACAGATAAAAATCAATGTCTTTAAATTTAAGCTTACAATTTTTTTAGGTGTTCAAAAATCTAATAAAATATTAATATCTACAAAATGTCTAATATGCCTTGGTTCTAGGACCTTTCCTTCAACATAAAAATGGTTTACACTGTCAACACATTTCTCTAATATTTTGATAAATAAGTAAAGTAAATTTGATATGGGATTGCTCATTCATGAGTACTTTTCTTAGATATCTGATTGATTTACTAAGGTCTGAATAAGTTCTTATTAAAGTCTGTATAAGAATATAAAAATAAGTCATGTGTTAATGAGACAAAAATTTCTTAAAACATAAGTTTACCCATAACGTTGTGTTTATTAAGTTTTATTTTCTCCAGAGCAAGCAACCATAAAAATTAAACAACTGATTAAATAAGAACTGTTATTTTAGAGCACTGTACTGCCATTGCTTTAAAAGCTAAACTTGGTTAATGTAGAAACATCAATGTAATTGTGATGCTATCAATGTTTTCATATCTTACAGGTATGGAAGTCTGTAAGGTAGAAACTTTAAAAGAGCATTATATCAAGCTGGTGCTCTGAAGTTGTATGGTAAAAAATATATTGGGGATTTATTTACCTGTTATCAATAAGATATGTAAACTTTTATGTTACTTTTTACATTGGGGAACAATTTAAATGTATTTTTTAGTTAATGAGAGCCTAATCGATGTAAAGGTTAAAAACTTTCAGCCTTTCTTTAATTCATGTTTTAAATGTGATATCATATGGTGTTAGCTAATGTTCATGTGACCTCAAACAATTTATGTAAACTTTGTCAAATGATATTTAAAAATAAGAATTAGCTTTAGAACTAAAATACTTAAGATTTATAAAGAGCCCTGCCTTAGCTTAGATAAGGCTCTGTGTCCCATCTTACTACATGTGAGAATGACTACGAAACCAGTAGGTTAGATAATATTTCTTTAAAGTTATGTTAAAAAGTTGGTTTTTTTTAAGGTCAATATTCCTAGGATCTCAAACAGGGGATATAATGTATAACTCAGCCAAAAAATTCAGGGTAGCTGTTACACAAGCTAAGTATTTTTACTTTTGTTAATTTTATTTTGAAATTTTCTTATAAGTGATCTAAAGATTCTCTTTTACTGTTTTACAAACGTGTTGCTTTAAGAACACAACATGGGTTTATTCAATATAATAAGTCATTACTTACAATACAGACAGAATAATACAGATCCCAATTAATAAAAAGATAATTATATAGTTATAGACATTAAAGCCCAGTACTCTTAATATAAGGCTGTTAAAATTTATTTGCTGGATGTTTAAGATTAGGATTTAAAATTAAAGTTAAATGAAAAGAGCCAAGAAAACCAATATTTGGCTTTTGCCCTATGAGTCAGTCTGAATCCAGGGAACAGGGGACTTCTCTAAAGAGCTTTGAAACTCTGAGCCACATAACCTCCTCCTGATCAGGGAGATTAATGAGACCACTGGAGAACAGAAAGCCAATCAGTGTATTTGTAACGAAGAGGAGAGTCATCAAAGAAAGGAGACATCCCTGATGCTTCCGAGGGAAGCCAAATGGTCAAGCAAGATCTGGACCCACCTAGCGCAAATGGCACTAGCAGAACTGAGAATCTGCTCTCAAGTTTCCCCAGAATTGACTCCCATAAAAGGTCAGCTGACTGTTAACAATAGATGGAAACAAAAGTCAGTTTGACTGCTTCATCTTAAACACTTAGCAAAGACAGTTAAGAACAAAATACATCCATTCCTGGGCATTTTAAATTATAATAATAATAATAATAATAATAATAATAATAATAATAATAATAATATAATGTTAAGGTATGCACTTTATGTTTGCCTCCCAAAATAAGTAAGACTGGTGGCTACAAAGAAGAATTCTCAGACAGGAATGCCTGATACTTATAAAAAGAGACTATCAAGAAGACCTGCCACAGGGAGAAGTTTTCAGTTTAAGGCCTACAGATATTCCTAACCTACACAGGTTGGCTTGGTGTTTGCTAGTACAATTATCCAGCCCTGAGTAACAGAATTAAAGGTTTCTCAAAGAGACACAGAGGTCATAATAGTAAAAGGATTTTACAAGATCAGATGACATTAAATAATTAAACTGTATCTTATGGGGAGGGACAAGTGTAACAGTAAAAGTTAAATATTAAATTGACAGTCCTGATAACTGGGGATATTAAAGACTGGTGAGGGAACTTCTATACAGTGACATGTTCCAGGTGCTGCAACATTTATTCAGTACTCATGGTTTTTGTTTCTCTCATAGAAGAACCCATCCCCAGATGACTTTACAACCTGTTCTTCCCCAATCAGACTTCAAACCGAACTGACTTCTAAAAGGCAACTCATGTCCCTCAACTGACTTCTAAAAGGCAACTCATGTCCCTCATCCCATGCCCACTCACGTCACCCTGTCTCAGGTCAGAAGAAGAAAAAATGAGTGACACCACTCTTCTTATAACAATGGAGAGAAAGATAAATAGACTATCAATATAAGTAATTAATGAAGTCAAGTAAAATCAGGGAGATCGGTTTTGGGTGAGTTCTAAAAATTTGGAGACTCTTACCTGAGGGATTAAAATTTCCTCAGTGCTCTTCCCGTAATCTATCAAAGATTTGAAGGGGACACAAAGAAAAGGCGGGAATGATAGACCCAACCTGATCTTTAATTTAAATTGGGAGCCATCTTGCCAAAAAGCCATGAAAAGATAATTTTGGCTTTACCATAAATTACTTCAAATTCTAAACCTGCTTGGAATGCCTGCCCATGCCTTGAACTCACCCATGCCCGGCTCTCTGACCAGATAGCAGCCCTCTCTGAAACTTTAGTGACACATCATAAATATTTGCCTTCTCTGGCCAGACAACAACCCTCTCTGAGGCTCTAATGGTCTTCATGAACTCTGATGTAGGGACAGCAAAAAAAATGTAGACTGCCATTGGTGTGATGTTTGTCAGAGTTCTGTTATCTGTAAACCCCCTTTTGTGTAATTTTCTGGGCTATTAAGCTGCCTGTAGGAAAGCTGGGGTTGCTGTCTTTTTCCCGCCGTTTTGTGAGGGAGAGGTAGCACAGCCAGTGGAAATAATAAGCTTAATTTAATTTGATTTTAATTAGAGTCAGTGGTCTTTTCTTGTGTCCTGGTCTAACAGGTAAACACTCCAAAAACATGGAGCTCTGCCAGCCTAAACACCTCTTGAGAAACTTCCTCTGAGTTTGGGCACTTGAAATATATGTTGTTGTAAGGAGCTTTAGCTTCCTTTCTAGTGATACCATCAAAGCTGAGTCTGCATCTATGTGACCTGGAGGACATGGTTTCTTGTATTCTAATGAACATGAGGCAGCAGTGCTGAATTTTCTCTTTGTAGGTAAACTGTGGCCACTGGATACTAAGTGTCTCCCCGTTTGGACTGTGAAGCCATTTGGTCATCCTCCACTTTGTGGTGTTTCTTGCTGCTGTACTGGGAGTTTGGTATATGCTTTATGAAATACAACGAGTTCAACTGAAACCCAGTGTTGAAGAAAGTTCTGTCACTTGTGGTGGGTCAGGGTCTGAAGGAGAATGCACCAACCAGGCTTTTATCTCACAGAGCTTGCCCCCTTGTCCATAGAAATCTGACTCTGAACTTAGCCCAGAAACCTCTCCATATAAAATGATGCCTTTACATAGAAGGGTCTGCTGGCTGCACCATGTCAGTCACAAACCATTTGGAAGGCAATGGCAAATCCTCATTGCCACACCACAGATGTATTATCACACACCCACCCACCACTGCAATAGGCCCACTTCTCAGCAGGCTCCAACTTACTGGCATCTTTGTTCTACACCATTTTCATGAAACCCGGTCAATCATGGCATTCTCTGGTACACTCAAGATCAGCAACAAGACATCTAAAGGTTCTCCAGTGCCACCTGGTTAAGGGAATTTCAAAGATTTCATTGTATTTATCTAGCCATTTTTCATGGATGAAGTTGGAGGCACTGTGGGTTTCAGTTCATTCAGGAAATATTAAATGGTGAGGAAGCTGTTTTCAATGAATTCTCTGGAGAAATCTCACAGGCAAGTCTTCCCATAGAGTGGTCAAAAGGTCACATGAAGCCAGGCCCATTGAGGTCTTTAATGTGACGTCCATGGGTGTTCTGACTGTCAACTATGGCTGCCAAATCTTTCAGAATAAAATCATGTGATATTCTAGCTGATATTCCAAGGCTCTGTGGAAAGCCACCCTTGTATTTGATCTCAGTTTCCAAGGGAGAATCCCATGCGTGGCCTCCTAAAATCTGAACACAGTTTATGGCAATATTTCTCTGAGATCAGTTCGAGAACTCAGACTATAAGTGGAATCACACCAGAGTTCAAGCCCAGATAGACCCAGTCATCACTTCCAACCACCAAACAAATGACCACAATTAAAACCAAAGCACTCCCACAAGGCCCTCATCTTCTTCCATATAGACACTCATCATAACCTGTGGCTGGAGGTTTCCATGAGGGGCTCAGCCCAATACAGTGTACAAAATAACCTCCCTTGCCCATCATTTGCCTAAAGTCAGGGTTGCCTGGACACCCTTTCTGAGAACCAGGAGTTATCAAATGAGCCTGCCGTAAATACTGCTCTGATTCTCCAATTTGAGGCCTACTGACTCTCGGGTATAGATTCTTTATGTGAATTGGAATCATGAGAAAACCCAAGCACCTATGGGCTATCCTCTGCAGGGTTTGAAGAACTCATTTGACAAAAAGGATCCCTATTTTTACTTGATGGAGATCAGTAATCTTACAGAGGAAGGCGAGAGACTTCGTCCACAATGACTGCTTTTTTGGCCATCTTGGTTTTGGAAGCACACATGTTCGTTAGATCCATCAGGTGCTGAAAATCTATTCAACAACCTCAAACATGGCCAAGAGTCTGATACAGACACATCCCTTTCCAAAGCAATTAAGCAAAGATCTACAGCTGATGCCCATTAATTTCCATTGAAAACCGTTTTCTTCAGGCTTCAAAAAGGGGTGGCCTGAGGCAAAGACCTTTCTGACATTCAGGGCAACAGAACAATAGGTAAGCAAATGGCCCAAGGCAGGGTTTCTAAAATGATATCTGAGTTTTCTGAGATGATCCCATTCCCTTCAGCTATCCAGTACATAGCCATGTCACAGAGCTTGGAGGTGGTTCATGTCTTGGAAACAAAACCATGAGCCTATTCTGGAGAGTGGCCAGAATTCAAGAAGAAAACAGGAATTTAGGAAGACAGTGGTTGTTGCCCATCCATTAGGCAAGACAAAATCCATTCATAAATTGGGCAGGATGAATGTTGTGAAGCTTTCTTCTATTCAGGACACATCCATTGATGCATTCTCTTTTCTAATGTCTACAACCACGGACACAGTGGGATAAACAGACATAAAAACACTCGCATTGTCAAAAGACTTACTAGAAACAGTCCACTCCAATCCTAACAAACCGACTTTCCTACCTATTCTCAGATCATGAGACAAAACCACAAACTCACACCCACACCCAAAAAGTCACCTCCTTCCCCCAAGTAGGTCTATGACTATCCGGAGTGTCCTCTGACTGATGGGCCATAGTATGTTACTCCAAAATGGACTGTCCTATGTCAGATGTGGACTCCTTGGCCAACACTGTGAAGTTGTAAGGTGCCAGTGGTGAGACACTACCTGCTTACTCAGGAAAGTCCCCTCTTCAGACCTTCCTGGCATTTGGCCATCCTCACATCAGTAGTTACCAAGAAAGACTGATTCTGTCCTTGGTAAATCCAAATATGTGAGGCCACTGGGACTGGGACTGGGACTGCCTCTGGGTGCCTGTCTTCCTGGATCCCTAGTTCAGAGAGTTCCATCACCAAGAAAGTGATGTAGGTCACTTCCTTCAGGAACTGAATGAGGTCACTTCCTTGGCAACCACTTTGTCCTAATAGTTGCTTCCAAGTGTCCCAATTGATGGAGGCTGCCCCTACTTCCTGTGACACTTTCACAAGTTTGAATGGTATATCAAACATAGGCACCCGGGAACAGCTCTCCACACAGGCCTGGTATTGTCCATCTTCTCTACATTAAGAAAAGAGAGACTGCTTCAGACACACCCCTTCATCCTGACCAGGTTGTTTGTCGTGGAAGATGACTTTTGCTCTCTCAGGTCCTTCATAGCTTCCTATAGCTTCCCCAGGGTTCATTTCTGCATGGACCTTTTCATTTCTCAGCAGGTGGAAGATTTCTTACATTCCTGTATTGTAAGACCAACTCTGTCCCTGCTTTTCTGTAAAGTTAGATTGAGGGAACAGAGTATGGTTAGGGTTAATAACATGTTTGATTTGGCTTAGGAATCATTCTGCTGGATGAATAATGTTATTGGGAACCTGCAATATTTATTAGAATATATAGAGGGGAAATATATTTATGAAAACCGAAATCTAGGTAAGATTTGAAGCCCAGAAGGGCTTTGGATCCTTGATTGGGATACTTAGGTTTGAATTATGTTCTGCACATGTGTCTCAGATAAATCTATACACAATGGCATAGGACCTTGTACCTTGGATGATTGAATGTCAAAGAGAACATCCAGTCAAAAAAGGATAGTTGGTAGGATTAGGAAGATAGTTGGTAGGATTAGGAAAAAGAGTGAGTATATGATTTGGACAAAAAGTTCTTTAGCAATAGGGTTTTGGGTAGAGAGAAAATGTAAATGTCAGCACATGTGAAGAGTCAGTCACAATGATGAACTGGGGAAAATATGTAGGAAAGCAGATATCAATAGAGACATTAGAAAATCAGCAAATGATAAAGTGATTGATAGGATTAGACATTTTTGACAGGCTTGAGTTTGAATAAATAATCTTAGGAAGAAACAAATATGTAGTCACCAATAGGATTGACATTTGAGAGCATTAGGCAACCTGGACATGGGTGATTTTCATTATCCATACTCATATTCCATTTAGGCTTTGGTACAGTCGTAAGTGTGACTTTGCATTTTGTGGCCAGAATATTACTGTGATAAAATGTATATGTAGATCAGGTGACATGAGTATTTGTTGCACCATTTCTGAGAGCAATATTTTGAAGAGATATAAATTAGTATTGGGGGCACAAATAGGTGTACCATGTGTGTATGAATATAGAGAGAATGCATGAATAGACCATACTGTGAATAAATAATATAACTGTTTCCAAATTTAGAAATTGGAATAAATTGATATCCCAAAATACACAGGAAATCTTATATTGATATACATACATTCATTCCAACCAGTTATATATCTAATGGTAATATTAGGGTTGTAGTTTATCATAAAATGTGTGTGAGTTTTGCTTCAAAATTGATTATGGAAATCGAAAATAATGTGTTTGGAAAGAAGTCTCATGAAATAACCAGTCAAAAACAAGGAGGAATACATGTGTTCTGAAGCAGGAAGTGATTGAATGTGTTACAAATGTCTTTCAATTTGTGAACTTGTGGATGAAATGTATATTCTACGATGTATAAAAACTGAAGAAATAGTAATGTACCAGTGTTGAATTAAAATGAACATCAAAATACACATCATGTCCCATAGAAATCTACTTTCATTGATGTTAAATTGGGTCAGTTACTGTAGAAATATAAGGCTTTGTTTGCACCATTCACTGAAGTGAGTTTTCAGTACTAGGAAATAAATATGTATTTCAGGTGGATGAATATTTCTAAAAACAATCTTATGAAAAGTTGATTATAAAAGTACATACATGAACATGAGTGAATTATTTAGGGAGTGTATAATAAGACACATATATTTCATATTTTGAAAATATATATATCACACAGATACATTAGAAAGTAGCAATATATATGCCAATCAAAATTCATCATGAAATATATATCATTCACAGATCCAAAAATATTAATTTTACTGAACATGGATTTATGTATAATGTTTTTCAACTAAGAAGCTCACTCATAGTTTGAATTTTCAGTTCCAAAAACATTTAGGAGGAGTCATCTCTTCTCATACTTTGTATCTCCCAAGTTAGCCACCTCACAAAAATGTACATGTGATACCAGGTAGGATTTTATATGTGCATATAAAAATACATGTGCTGAATTGGCTACAGAAAAAGGGAGACAGAAATTCACATATGTGTTAACTTTAAAAACACATGGAGAACCATTTCAACAAAAAATTAACAAGATTTATAACTCTTACCCTATATCATGCAAAAGGCAAGACCAACTATACGCCATGCCTCCTCTCAACCGCTTGTATTTCTATTCTGTTTGGGTTATTTTTCTCCATCATATTAGGATTAGTAGTCAGAGTCTAGTAGGGTATGTGTTAGTGTCAGGGATTCGGTATTTTGAATGGAAAATTGAAAAATGAATCCAATGTGTATGTAAATATGTGCTACACCAAAATCTTCCCACTCTCATCCAGAACAATGCCTTGACAACACCTACGGCCCAAGTATGACACAATCAGAGGAGAAAAGTTAGAAAATCCGTGAATACATATCTAGAATGGAATATGATCAGAAGTTCACAACCATGGAAGTGGTAGAGGAGTTTCCAAAAGTAAGGGACAGGGTAAACCCTCCAAAAACTTGAAGGTCTGCTGGCCTAGAGACTTCTTGAGAAACTGCCTGTGAGGTTGGGCACTTCAAATATATGTTGTTGTCAGGAGCTTTAGCTTCCTTTCTAGTGAGACCATAAAAGCTGGGTCTGCATCAATGTGACCTGGAGGACATGGTTTCTTATTTTCCAATGAACATGAGATAGCAGTGCTGAATTTTCCATTGTAGGTAAACTGTGGCCCCTGGGGGCTGAATGTCTCCCTGTGTGGACGTTGAATCCATATAGTAATCCTCTATTTTCATGGTGTTTCTTGCTGCTGCACTGGGAGTTTGGTATTTGCTTCATGAAATACAAGGAGTTCAACGGGGACACAGTGCAGGAGGGATTTCTGTCACGTGTGGTGGGTTAGGGTCTGCAGGAGAATACAAGAACCAGGCCTCTATCCCACATAGCTTGCCCCCTTGACCATAGCAACCTGATTCTGAACAATGTCCTGAAACCTCTCTATGTAACAAGGTGCCTTTACATATAAGGGTCTGCTGGCTTCACCATGTCAGTCACAAGCCATTTGGAATCCAATGAAAGATCTACATGGCCCCACCACAGATGTTTTATCACACACCTGCCCACCATTGCTCTAGGCCCACTACTCAGCAGGATCCAACTTTCTGGCATCTCTGTTAAACACCATTTCCATGAAAACCAGTCAATCAAGGCACTGTCTGGTATACTCATTGTTGGGAAAAGTATAAACGGCAGCCATACCCCAGAGAAAAACCCCAACATGGTGCCTAAGGACTTCTTCTTCCTACCTTCTTTTTTCTACAGTGGTGCCAAATGTTCCCACCCGTGTGAACTCTCCCGCTGGCGCCAATTTGAAATCTCGCTGGTGGGGAACCTTAGCCCCAATAAGAACTAATTCCTGGGCTCCAGAGCTGATATCTGAAAGAACTAACCAATAAACGGTTTGCCTGCCATTTATCTAAGCCCTTCCATCTTCCCCTTAGTTCTATATAAGCACACAGCTTTTTGCAATAAAATTGGAATTCTCCCAGCGAAGTGCCTTTGCGTGGGAAGTTCTTTCATTCTGGTGCCCCATGTGAGGATACGGGTGAGCTCTTTCTAACAAGAGCCCCGTCCCCTGCTCCCCCGGAGACAGCCAGCTTCCTGCACCCACCACAGATCTGATATATGTAAGCCTCCCCTGACCCTGGCTCTGCAACTCCCTTCAGGCTACCACTGGTTTTGTGACCTTGATCTTCCGGCCCACTCTCGACGCCCTGTAGGGGGCAGGAAATTCCTGCCACTAAGACCTTTACTGGTCGCAGTGGACCCTCTGGTGATCCGTTTTCCTTTGGGGCGTGAGGCTTCTGAGTTTACACAAGAGGCTCTGTGGTTTTTTCTCCTCTGCTGCCGCTGCCGCTGCTGGCTAGAGTTGCTGTTTGCTGCGGGGCTGCTGTGTCTGGCTGAAGCTGCCTCTCTGCTCGGGGAAAACTGAACTCCCGTCCTGGAACTACATTCTGCCGGAACCGGAGTTCTGTTTTCATTACTGACTTTTTCCGCTGCGTTCAAAAACTTTCCTGACGTCAGGTTGCCCGTGGCTCCGAACCCATTGGGTCTCACAGATCGCACTTCACTGGTGACGCCCAGGTAGTGCCCTCTGTATTTCCTCATGACGGCTGGTCATTTTGGGGACGCCCACCTGACCCCCGTTCGCCCTGAGCTTCCTGAAAGCCGTTCCAGCCCGGGTTTTCTCTTTGTCTCTCTCCCTTACTCTTATTCTCTCTCTCTCTCTCTCTCTCTCTCTCTCTCTCTCTCTCTCTCTCTCTCTGTCTTCCTTCTCTCCCTGTGACTATGGGCACCTCTTCATCTGTACCTGAAGCCTCACCTCTCAAATGTCTACTAAAAAATCTGGCCACACTCTCCCTCACACCAGACATCAAGCCCAAACTTCTAATCAAATTCTGTACCCAAGATTGGCCTACATATCCACTGGATAATGGCAATCATTGGCCTCCAGAAGGCTCCTTACATCCAAACTTCATCTGCGACCTTTTTAACTACTGCCAGCATCTGAAAAAGTGGAGTGAGATTCCCTGCATTTAAGGTTTTAGCCTTCTCACACAGCACCCTGTCGCTGCTCCTCCTGCCCTCCCTCTCAGGTCCTCCTTGTTTGCAAACCCTTCTCTTCCCCTACGTCTACTCCTGACTTCACAGATTCTTCCTCATTCAACCCAGCAGATGAACCCCCACCTTATCCCCCAGTCCTATCTGCCCCTTCTCTCCCACTATACCCTCCTCTTCCTCTGCCTGATTCCAGGGATCCTCAGCCTTCCATTTCATCCTCCTCCCCTCCGCCCTCTTCTGCCTGCTCCACCTCCTCCTCTTCCAAAGAGACACTCCCTGCCCCTCCCTCTCCTTCCTGTCCGCCTCCTGCCTCTTTCAGTCCTCCTGTTACCAGGTCTAAGGGACTCCTTCCCACCCCCAAGACAATCGCACCCCTTTGTGAGGTAGCTGGTCCTGAGGGTGTCATCAGAGTCCAAGTGCCCTTCTCCATGTCGGACATTACTCAGCTAGAGAGGAAGTTAGGCTCATTCACCACTGACCCCACCACTTACATTCGGGAGTTTCAATGGGTCCTGCAAGCATATAGTCTCACTCATCATGACATCTACATGCTCTTGGCCAATACACTTCTCCCTGAGGAAAGTCAATGGGTCTGGGAGCTAGCCCAAGCCCATGCTGATGAAAATCATAGGACCAATCCTAACCACCCCACAGGCCCTCATGCTGTCCCAGAGCAGGATCCCCTATGGGATTACAACACCCCTGAAGGCTTACAGTCTAGTGACCTTTTTACATCCTGCCTCTTGGCGGGCCTGTAAAAGGCCACCCGCAAGGCTGTTAACTTTAAAAAGGTGCAGGAGGTCATTCAAAGGAAGGAGGAAACACCTTCAGAATTCCTGGATAGACTAACCAAGGCCCTTTAACAGTACACAAACCTCAACCCAGAAACCCCTGATGGCCGTCATGTCTTAATGAAATATGTTCTGGCCCAAAGCTACCCTGACATTAAAGCCAAGCTTAAAAAGCTTGAACAGGGCCCTGCTACTCCTTAGACTAAAATCCTCGCTGTCGCTTTCAAGGTTTTTTATGATAGAGAGGATGAAAGTGAATGCCGTAGGCAGAGGGCTGAAAATGCCAAGTTCCAAATGTTGGCCCAGGTCATTCAGAGAAGGCCATCACCACGCCATCCCAATATGACACCCCCGGGAGCTTGCTTCAAATGTGGTAAGGAGGGACATTGCGCCAGGGATTGTCCTTCACTGAGGACACCCTACAACCCCTGCCCAAAATGCCATCAAAGGGGACACTGGGGGGCAGACTGCCCAACAACCCGAAAGGGAGGTTGGTCAGCCGCCAGGCAACCACAGCCTTTCTTGGGCTTAGCAGCGGAGGATTGACGGATCCTTGGGCTTTCCCTCCAGACTATTACCATCAAGAATCAAGAGCCTAGGTTTACCTTCCTGGTGGATGGATGCTTCATTACCTTCCTCTTGGATACTGGTGCCACTTTTTCGGTCTTAAGGGAGTATGGGGTTCTACCACACCCTCAAAAACTCCTATTGTCAGGGTAGGAGGTAAACAGATTTTCCCTCAAACCCCCCCATCATGTTATATGCAGGGATCCCTTTTGTCCTTCACTCACTTCTTTCTCGTTATGAGCCATTGCCCCATTCCCCTTCTGGGAAGGGACATACTCTCACTATTAAAAGTCAGCATTCACATATCACCCCACACCTCTCCTACCTCTCATTTCCTCATGATGTTCCTAGGGGCAGATACACCTCCTTAATGCACTCTCCCATGACTCTCTAAACCAGTTAAGCCTGAGGTTTGGGACACAACTACACCCCTTATGGCTAAATGCAGTCCTATTCATATTGTCTTACGGGACCCTTCAAGATATATTAGTCAATCACAATATCCACTCACAACCACAGCCCTCCTCGAATTAGAACCCATCATCCAGGATTTATTACAAAAGGGGTATCTTAGGCCTACACACTCTCCTTTCAACACCCCCATTCTGGCACTTAAGAAACCTAAAGTGTCCTACAGGCTGGTTCAAGACCTTCTCCTTGTCAACTCCTCTGTGGTCCCCATCCACCCACTAGTGCCCAACCCTTACACCCTCCTCTCTCAGATCCCTGCCACTACTACCCACTTCTCGGTCCTAGGTTTAAAAGATGCATTCTTTTCTATTCCCTTGTTCTCAGAATCTCAGAATATCTTTGCTTTTACATGGACTGACTCTCACATCCACCATTCTCATCAGCTTTCCTGGACTGTCCTCCCACAGGGATTCAGGGATAGCCCCCATCTCTTTGGCCAAGTTCTTGCCCAGGACCTCACATCCTTTCACCCGACCTGTCCTGACACTATTCTCCTTCCATATGTCAATGACCTTCTTCTATGTAGTCCCTCTGGGAACACTCTCAATCCCACACCGCTCAGCTTCTTAATTTCCTAGCAGACAAGGGATATAGGGAGTCTCCCCACAAGGCCCAGGTTTCCCATTCTTCTGTCATCTCTCTTGGTTTTTGCCTTAGACCCGGGAAAAAGGAAATAACACTGGATAGGAGGCAACTCCTCTCTGATCTTCCAGTGCCCCATATGAAAGCCAAAATACTATCATTCCTAGGATTAGCAGGTTATTTTAGGGCCTGGATCCCAAATTATTCTCTTCTATCCAAACCCCTGTATGACCAAGCAAATGGACCCCCTAGTGAATCTCTTGTCTCCTCCCCCATCTACCACTTCCGCAGGTTTCAGCAACTCCTCTTAAAGGCACCTGCCCTTCACCTTCCTGATCTTTCAAGACCATTTCATCTATATGTCCATGAAAAAGGGGGGCAAGCACTTAGGGTCTTAGGTCGAAACTATGGGCCTACATTTGCACCTGTGGCATATTTTCCAAGAAACTAGACTCTACCATCCGTGGGTGAGCCCCTTGCTTAAGAGCTCTGGTTGCTGGACAAATTTTACACAAAGAAGCCTCTAAGCTGAGTTTTGGGGCACCTTGAACTATCCACTCCCCACATCACTTGAAAGATCTTTCAGCTTATAAGGGCCTTCAAACCCTTCCTCCATCCAGGGTTCTGTCGCTCCTCACTTCCTTTCTGGAAAACCCTAATATTACTTTCCTCCCCTGCTCTGCACTGATCCTTCCCTCACTGCTCCCAATGACTCCCACGTCTAACACACCAACTCATAATTGCTTGGAAACCTTAGAAGATTTCCTCCCCTGTCATTCTTCCATTTCTGAGGAACCACTCACCAAGCCTGACCTTATCTGGTTTACTGACAGCAGTTCCTTTAGGCAGAACGGCACTCATTACTCTGGATATGCTGTAGTTTCAGCCACTGAGATTATAGACGCCAAAGCTTTGCCTTCAGAAACTACCAACCAGCAGATTGAACTTATAGCAGCCACTCGTGCCTGCCTTCTAGCACAAGGCAAATCCCTCACCCTCTATACTGATTCAAAATATGTCTTCCAGATCTTATTATCCCATGCTTCAATATGAAGGGAGCGACGCCTACTTACCACCAAAGGTAATGCGATCACTAATTCGGCTCTTATAACCAATCTGATGGAGGCCTCCCACTTACCCACCCAGTTGGGAGTTGTCCATTGTAGGTCCCATCAGAAGGATGGCTCTCTTATCACTGAGGGCAATGCCAAAGCTGACCAGGCGCCACGAATGCGTGCTACCACTTCCAATTATGGCCCCTATGGGGTACATATTATGGCCACTTTAGACAGCTCATCTGAAGCCCCTACTTCTTCCAGTAAGAACAAGGATCTTTTCAAGTTCCTTCATACTCTACACCATTCCAATTCTCAGTCTTTGACCCTTTTTTTACAGAGCTTCTTCTCCCTCAACCCTTCTGACATAGCCATGATAGAGAATATAGCCTCTAATTGTCAGATCTGTCAGCGGACCAAACCTCATATTCCTTTAAGGCCCAAACCTTTCCCTTTCCACCAAGCCCAGGGACACATTCCCATTGCTGACTGGCAAGTAGACTTCACCAACATGCCCACAGTATGGCACACTAAATACCTCGTTGTCTTTGTGGACACTTTCTCTGTTTGGGTTGAGGCATTTCCCACTTCCAATAAAAAGGCTTCCACTGTAGCTTCAATCTAACTGACAGACATCATCCCTAGGTTTTGTATGCCCACTTTCCTACAATATGACAATGGCCCTGAGATTATTTCTAGGATCACACAAAAGGTCTCTCAAGCCCTCTCCTTCAAGTGGCATTTCCACTGTCCATATTACCCCCAGGCTTCAGGGAAAGTGGAAAGGGTAAATCATACTCTGAAGGAAGTCCTTACCAAATTGACAATGGAATTAAACTTAGACTGGGTCAAAATCCTTCCCTTTGCTTTGCTTCGAATCAGAGCTCTCCCTAAGAAACCATCTTTACTGTCTCCCTTTGAGATAATGTATGGAAGACCTCTTATACCCTCTGGGTTGGTCACTTCACAAGGACCTCTCACCCGAGATTTGTCTTTGCCTCTCTTGTTTCATCTCCGCTCTGAACACTGGAAATGTCAGAACTGGCTTCTTCCGGACCCAGTCTCCACTCCAAACACTCCTCCCTTAACACCTGGGAGTCTAGTCTATTATAATACCCCAGAGGAGAAAGGGACTCTTGCACCAAAATGGGAAAGCCCCTATCCTTTCATTCTCTGTACCCCCACCGCCGCCAAACTCTCCTTACCAGACAACCGTCTCACTCCCTGGATTCCCATTTCTAGGTTGAAACCATATCACCAGGAGGCCCCACCTGCTGACGACAGGACCATGCCAGAGGAACTCCAAGAATCACCTCCTGAAGCTCCCCTTTAATCCTGCTTTCCACACCCATCTCACCCATTTAAGTTGCGGCTCACACGGTGTTCCCTGCAGCCCAATTCCTCTTAAAGAAGGCACAATGAGCTCTCCCAACACCCTAGTCTTCTCTAACTGCTTGTTTTTTGTGCTCTGCTTTTTTTCTGTGCTCTGTTGGGACTTGTCTTTACCCTCCTAACCTACCATGTATTTATTCACTCTTCGGGAACGATACTCAGAACATGGCATGCAGAAGGTCCGCGCAGTGGATGCAACTACTTGCTTCATCCACAACTGCACCTCTATTTCCCTAAAATTGTCACCTTCAAGGACCTTCATCCCTGGTAGCTGGAACTGGCCTTTCATTTGCTTCCTTTTTAATCAAACCAAAGACTATTGTCATTGGTGGCCTGAGATATATAATGGGTGTCCCTATTGGTCATGCAGGTTCCATGATGAACGTGGTAGCTGTTCTTACCATTCACTTGGCTACTCTGAAGGGTTGACTTCTAGTTACCTAAAGTGGCATAAAGGCTCTTCATCCGATAACAATGGATCGTATACTTCAGATATACCTGACCCCAAGGCCAAACGTTGGGGCTATGTTGAGTTTGCTCTCTATGCTCGGACAACCTCAGCAAGACCCACAAGGTGGATGACTGTTGGCCGCACCCTGATTACGCCACCTAAGGCAACCAATCATGTAGTCGAACACATTAAGGAGTCAGAATCAAAACTGGATAAAGGCCATTGCAACACATGTTTTTTCGTCCTCTGCCTGAGGATCAAAAGAAGTATATTTCCTATATGCTTCCATAATTCTCTCAAGAAGCATAGAGGGAGACTCATTAGGACCTTGGATTATCTCTCTTACCATGGCCAAATTAGTCGGCCCTCTGGCGGCCACTCGGAGCCCCGCCATTAGAGCCCTGTGATAAGTGGAAAGATGCTACCAACCTTCAAAGGTGATGGGATCCCAGTTTGGTCGGTTCATGGGCCCATAAGGATGAAGAGGGAGCATCACAGTGGCTTCTGAGTTTTCTATTTTCCGTAGCTGGCGGGTTTCTTTAGGTGGCCCAGCTTCCACCAGAAAAGGAGGGGCTGCTGCTGCTGCGGAGAAGTCCCTTGGAGGGCTTGGGTCTGGCCCAATTGCCTCTACTGGCGGAGAGGCTGAGTCAGTGGCGGGAGAATCATCTGGAATGTGTTGGGGGTTGGGGAGCGAGGGCAGAGGATAAGGAGGGGGAGGATTGTCCAGTCTTGTGACTCAGGAAGAATGGGGGGAAGATGGGGAGGGAACGGAAGGTTTGAATGATAGGATCCTGGGGAAGGGGTATATGGCTGTTGATCTGGGTGGCCACGTGGTCCTGGCTGAAAGACAATATCTCTGACTTTTTGGATTAGATTGAAGTAGAAGGATACTTCTGGGGGCCACCTGACTTTGAGGATGGGCAATTCTGAAGCACAGAGAGTCTGCCAGGTCTGACATTTAACTGAAAAATAATGATTCTTGGCCCTTGAGTGGACATCAGTCCAATGATCAAGGGTCAGGGACAGAAGCGTGAAAGTGCTTTGTCCCATAATGGGAGTTACTCAAAAAGAGACAGTGAAGACACAAACGCAACACAAACAAAGACAAACAGTAAACGTTTAACATGGGTCCAAGACAAATATTAGAACTCAGTAACTGGCAAAACCTGATGGGTTAGACAATAAAGACAGACAGTAAACTCAACATGAGTTCGGGACAATGAACAAAACTGTGTAGCCAGCAAAACCTGATGGGCTGGCAAACCGAATCCTGAAGCAAAATATAACCGAGTTGAGGAAACTAATATTCCTTGATTTCCCTCGTCCTCTGGAGTGTCCCCCAGGGACGTGGCCAGTAGCTCTGTGACACGTCTGCCACCCACTGTCAGAGAGAGCTAATGCTCTTCACCGACAGCCACTTTGCCAAGCCCTAACCTGAAACCCGAAACCAGAAAGAGGCGCCTTTCTTACCCCGAGAGGAGTCCCTTGGGGTCTTTCATCCGCTGCTCCGGATATCTCACCTGGGACCTCCAGATGAAAAGGTGGGGCGAACATCGGAGGAAAAGACCACCAACAGGCTTTCTCATGCAACACCAAAGGGTTTATTGGGGGTATAGCGTGCTGGAGCTCAGGGCTCACTTCAGAGGAACAAAGAACAAAGAGCCCCGAGAACCACTTGAGTGGAGTTTATATACATTCTTTAGAGAGGGCAGGGACTTTACATACATCATAGCCTCTTTAGCAAATCATCATATACCGCGGGAAAATCAAATAACAACTCTAAAACATGATTAGCACATTCATTGGCGGGAACAGGTTGGGCAGGGGGTGATTGGTCAGCCGTAAGAAGGGGTATACATTTAAATTGATTGGTGGATGCACTGTGATGTATACGTGGTGAGCTGCATGGTTTCTGGGAAGGGGCTGTTAAGTAACTAGGTCCTCAGGGAAGATTTCAACACACATCTAATGTGCAAATCCGGGAATTGTCTTAACTGCCACAGAAATTTCAGGTGCTGAGTGCAGCTTGGAAACTTTACAAAACCTGGTTCTTTACATTTCAATTTCAATTTCTTTTATTCTTTCAGAACCTTACAGAGGAAGGCGAGAGAGTTCATAGACAATTACTGCTCTTTTGGCCATTTTGGTTTTGGATGCACACAAGGGATCTTTCTTTAGATCCATCTGGTGCTGATAATCTAAGCCACAGCCTCAAACAGGGCCAAGAGGCTGATTAAAACATATCCATTTCCAAAGCAATTACTACTCTGAAGTCAGTTACAGAACTCAGTCTTCTAGGAGAATCACGCCAGTGTTAAAGCCCAGGTGAACACAGTCATCTCTTCCAAAAGCCACACAAGTTACCACAATTAAAATAAAAAAAATCCCACATGGCCCTCATCTACTTCCATATAGTCACTCATCATAATCTCTGGCTGGAGGTTTCCTTAAATGGCACAGCCCAATAGAGTGTCCATAATAAGCTCCCTTCTCCTCATTTACCTAAATTCAGGGTGGCCTGGACACACTTCCTGTGAACCAGGATTGATCACATAGTTCTGCCATTAATACTGCTCTACTTCTCCAATTTGAGGCCTACTGACTATCAGGTATAGTATGTGATTTGGAGTCATTATTAAACCCAAGCACCTTTGCAGGGATTGGAAGAACTCATTTGACACAAAAAATCCCAATACTCCCTTGATGGAGGTCAAGAACCAAACACAGGAAGGCAAGAGACTTCACCCACAATGACTGATTTTTTGCCATTTTGGTTTTGGATGCACACATTGGTTCTTTCTTTAGATCCATCCGATGCTGATAATCTAAGCCACAGCCTCACACAGGGCCAAGAGGCTGATTCAGACACATCCCTTTCCAAAGTAATTAAGCAAAGAGCCACTGGTGATGCCCATTCCTTTCCATTTTAAAACTGTTTTCTTCAGGCTTCACAAAGGGTGGCCTGAGGCAAAGACCTTCCTGACATTCAGGGCAACAGAACAATAGGTAAGCAAAAGGCCCAAAGCAGGGTTTCTCTACTGAGACTTTCCTGGTCACACTGATATCTGAGTTTTCTGAGATGCTTGCCATTCCCTTCAGCTATGGATTACATGGCCACGTCACAGAGTTTGGAGGTGGTACATATTTTGGACACAAAACCATGAGCCTATTGTGGAGAGTGGCCAGAATTCAGGAAGAAAACAGGAACTTAGGAAGACAGTACATGTTGTCCATCGATAAGGCAACCTGTAGTCCATTCCTAAAATGGGTAGGATGAATGCTGGGAAGCTTTCTACTAGACAGGACACATCCATTGATGCATTCTCTTTTCTAATGTCTACAACCACGGACACAGTGGGATACACAGACATAGAAACACTCGCCTTGTCAAAAGACTTTCTAGAAACATTCCACTCCAAACCAAGCAAGCCGCCTTTCCTACCTATTCTCAGAACATAAGACAAAACCACAAACTCACACCCACACTGAAAAAGGCACCTCCTTCCCCAAAGTAAGTCTGTGACTATCCAGAGTGTCCTCTGACTGGTGGGCCATACTATGTTCCCCAGAAATGGCCTGTCCTGTCTCAGATCTGGTCTCCATGGCCAACTCTGTGAAATATCAGGGGCCCGCGGTGAGCCACTTCTTGCTTTCTCTGGAAAGGCCAGTCTTCAAAATTTCCTGGCATTTGGCCATCCTCATATCAGTAGGTACCAAAAAAGACTTACTCTGTCCTTGGTAAATCCAAACAAGTGATCCCACTGTACTGGGACTGGGACTGGTTCTGGATGCCTGGCTTCCTGGATCCCAAGTTCAGAGAGTTCCATCACCAAGGAAGTGAGGTGAGGTCACTTCCTTCAGAAACTGAATGACGTCACTGCCTTAGCAACCACTTTTTCCGAACAGTTGCTTCCATACTTCCTCTGACACTTTCACAAGTTAGATTGGTATCTCAACCATAGGAACCCGGGAACAGCTCTCCACAAAGGCCTTTGTTGGTCCATCTTTTCTACATTAAGGAGAGAGGGTGAATGAGACACAACCCTTCATCCTTACCAGGTTGTTTTCCATGGAAGATGACTTTTGCTCTCTCACGTTCTTCATAGTTGCCTACATGTTCTCCAGGGATCATTTCTGCATGGACCTTTGAGGTTTTCAGCAGGTGGAAGATCCACTACATTCCTGTATTGTAAGACCAACTCTGTCCCTGCTGTTCTGTAATGTTAGATTGAGGGAACAGTGTATGGTTAGGGTTAATAACATGTGTGATTTGGGTTAGGAATAATTCTGCTGGATGAATAATGGTATTGGGAACCTGCGATATGTATGAGAATATATAGGTGAAATATATGTATGAAAACAGAAGTCTAGGTAAGATTTGAAGCCCAAAAGAGCATTTTGCCCTTGATTGGAATACTTAGATTTGAATTAGGTTCTGCACAGATTTGTCAGATTAATCAATATACAATGGCATAGGACCTTGTACCTTGGATGATTGAATGTCAAAGAGAACATCCAGTCAAAAAGGGATAGTCGGAAGTGAAAGGTTAATAAAATAGGTATTTGTCACTTCCTGGGAAGAATGTTGTGTTTATTCCGAGCATAATGGAGTTGTAAAAAAAAATATGATTAAATTAAAAAGACACCATGAAGAGTGTCAATGAGAGAGTGAGAGGACCAAAAAAAGTGGTTTGTGTCTTGGTTCACATAGTCCCCCTGTTTGACTACTTTTTTATCAACCCTGGCCTGTCCGATAATAATCTCCATATTATTGCTAACTATAAAACCCTGTTTGCTCAACCGTGTAATTTCTTTTCTCTAAGCTCAAATTGGACAAGTTAAACTCATGGTAATACCCTACTAGCAGACATAGAATGTGACACCCCACAATGATCACTTTTATGATTAAAAGTAGCTAGAAGAAGAAGTGGGGAATGAAAGATTAATAAAATAGGTACTTGTCACTTTTTTTTCTGTATGCTTAACAAAACACTGTTGAAATCTTGAGAACTGTTTGCTAATCTTGTTCCCAGAATGTCCTGTCCCCAAATGCCAAACTGCAGAATGTACTCCCTCACCCGGTTGAATGCAAACCGCCCACTCTCCCTCACCCATCAATAAACTTCACTCCCTGCCCTCCCCAAAGAAAGTATATAAGCTCTGCTTAAGCTCTTCTCAGGGCTCTCTGCTCTATTCAAGTGAGCTCCGATCCCCTGCATGCTGACCCCCTATAAACCCTTTGCTGTTGCATGAGATAGTCTTTTGGTGGTCTCTTCCTCCGAAGCTCGCCCAGTGTTTACTTTGATGATTGGGTGTAGAAAAGAACATTCAGTCAAAAAGGGATAGTCGGTAGGATTAGGAAGATAGTTGTTAGGTTTAGGAAGAAGAATGAGTATAGGTTTTGGAAAAAAAATATTCTTTATCAATAGGATTTTGTTTAGAGTGTGAATGTAAATGTTAGCCCACGTGAAGAGTCAGTCACAATAGTGAACCGGAGAAAATATGTAGGAAAACAGATATCAATAGAGATATTATGAAATAAGGCAAAATATAAAGTGGGTGATAGGATTAGACATTTTCAACAGGGTTGAATTTGAATATATGATCTTAGGAAGAAACCAATATGTAGTCACTAATTGGATTGATATTTGAGAGCATTAGGCAACCTGGACATGGCTGTGTTTAGTAATCCATGTTCATTTTCAATTTAGGCTTTGGTACAATAATAAGTGTGAACCTTGCATTTTGTCTGCAGAATATTACTGTGATAAAATGTATATGTAGATCAGGTGACATGAGTAATTTTTCCATCATTTCTGGGAGCAATATTTTGAAGATTAATAAGTTAGTATTGGGGGTACAAAGAGGTGTACCTTGTGTCTATGAATATAGACCTAATGCATGAATAGACCATACTGTTAATAAATAATATAACTGGTCCACTTTAAATAATGCATTGGATTCATATCTTAAAATATATAAGAAATCTTATATTGATATACATACATTCATTCCAACTAGTTATACATCTAATAGTAAAATTAAGGTTATGGTTTATCATGAAAGGTGTGTGAGTTTTTCTTCAAAAGTGATTATGGAAATCAAAAATAATGTGTTTCGAAAGAAGTCTCATGAAAAGACCAGTCAAGAACCATGAAAAAATACATGTGTTCTGAAGCAGGAAGTGATTGAAAGTGAAACAAATGCCTCTAAATTAGCGAACTTGTGGATGAAATATATATCCTATTATGTGCATAAACTGAAGAAATAGTAATGTACCAGTTTTGAATAAAAATGAACGTCAAAATACACATCATGTCCCATAGGAATCAATTTGCATTGATGTTAACCTGGGTCAGTTACTGTATTAATTTTAGGATTTGTAGGCACCATTCACTGAAGATAGTTTTCAGTACTAGGAAACAAATACATATTTCAGGTGGATGAATATTTCTGACGATAATTTTGTGAAAAGTTGATTATAAATTCACATATATGAATATGAATGAATTTAGATGAATTTAGGAAATGTATAAAAAGACACATGTATTTCATATTTTGAAAAATCTGGAAAGTTTGTATATATATATATATATATATATATATATATATATATATATATACACACACACACACACACATACACACACACATGCACACAGACATTAAAAATTAGCAATATATATGCCAATTGAAATTCACCATGAAATATATATCATCCACAGATTCAAAAATATTCATTTTACTGAACATGGATTTATGTATAATGTTGTTAAACTAGGAAGCTCACACAGAGTTCGAATTTTAACTTCCAACAGCATTTAGGAGAAGTGATCTCTTCTCACAATGTGTATCTGCCAAGTCAACCACCTCACAAGAATGTACGTGTTGTACCTTGTAGGATTCTATATGTGCATATAAAAATACATGTGCAAATAGGCTACAGAGAAAGGGAGACAGGAATTCACATATTTGTTAACTTTAAAAACACATGGAGAACAATTTCTACAAAAGTTGACTAGATTTATAACTCCTACACTACATAATGCAAAAGGCAAATTCAACTATACACCATGCCTCCTCTGAACTGCTTGTATTTCTATTCTGTTTGGATTATTATTCTCCATCATATTAGGATAAGTAGTCAGAGTCTAGTAGGCTAAGGGTTAGTGTCAGGGATTCAGTATTTCCAATGGAAAATTGGAAAAGGTATCCAATGTGTATGTAATTATGTGCTTTGAAAAATCTTCCCACTCTTATCCAGAACAATGCCTTGACATTACCTTTGCCCCAAGTAAGACACAATTACAGGAGAAGAGTTCGAAAATCTGTGCATATATATATGGAATGCAATATGCTCAGTTGTTCACAAACTTGGAGGTGGTAGAGGAGTTTACAAAAGTAATGGACAGGGTAAACCCTCCACAAAAATGGAGCTTTGCTGGCCTAAAGACTTCTTGAGAAACTGCCTCTGAGGTTGGGCACTTGAAATATATGTTGTTGTCAGGAGCTTAATCTTCATTTGTGGTGAGACAATTAAAGCTGGATCTGCATCTATGTGACGTGAAGGATCTTGTTTCTTATTTTCCAATGAACATGAGACAGCAGTGCTGAATTCTCTCTTTGTAGGTAAACTGTGGCCACTGGGGGCTATGTGTCTCCCTGTGAGGACTGTGAAACGATTTGATCATCCTCCAATTTTCGTGGTGTTTCTTGCTGCTGTACTGGGAGTTTGGTATTTGCTTCGTGAAATACAAAGATTTCAACTGGGACAAAGTGCTAGAGGGAGTTCTGTCACGTGTGGTGTGTCAGGGTCTGCAAGAGAATGCACCAACCAGGCCTTTATCCCACATAGCTTGGCCCCTTGACCATAGCAACCTGATTCTGAACATTGCCCTGAAAACTCTCCATATAACAGGATGCATTTACATATAAGGGTCTGCTGGCTACACTATGTCAGTCACAAGCTATTTGGAAGCCAATGGAAGGTCCACATGACTCCACCACAGATGTTTTATCACACACCTGCACACCACTACTCTAGGCCCACTACTCAGGAGGCTCCAACTTACTGGCATCACTGTTCTTCAACATTTTCATGAAACCCAGTCAATCAAGGCACTGTATTGTATACTCATGATCAGCAACAGGACATCCAAAGTTTCTCCAGTGCCACCTGGTCATGGGAATTTCAAAAATTTGATGGTATTCATCTAGCCATTTTTCAAGGATGAAGTTGGAGGCACTGTGGGTTTCAATTCATTCAGGAACCACTAAATGGTGAGGAAGTTCATTTCAATGAAATCTCTGGACAACACTCACAGGAAAGGCTTCCCAAAGAGTGGCCAAAAGGTCACATGAAGCCAGGCCCATTGAACTGTACAATGTGAGGTCCATGTGTGTTTTGACTCTCAAATATGGCTTCCATGTTTTTCATAATAAAATCATGTGATATCCTGGCTGAGATTCACAGTGCTCTGTGGAAAACCAACCTGGGACTAGATTTCAGATTCCAAGGGTGAATCTCATGCGTGACCTCCTAAAATCCCAACTCAATTCATGGCAATACTACTCTGAGGTCAGTTCCAGAACTCAGTCTATAAGGGGAATCACCCAAGAGTGAAGCCCTGGTGGACCCAGTCATCTCTTCCAACTGCCACAAAAATGACCACAATTATAACCAAAACACTCCCACATGGCCCTCATTTTCTTCCATATAGATATTCATCATAACTTCTGGCTAGAGGTTTCCATAAGTGGCGCAGCTCAAGACAGTGTCCAATATAAGCTTCTTTGCCCCTCATTTGCCTAAAGTAAGTGTGGCCTGCACACTCTTCCTGTCAACCAGGAGTGATCAAATAGGCCTGACATTAATACTGCTCTGCTTCTACTATTTGAGGCCTACTGACTGTCAGGTATAGATTCTTATGTGGTTTGTAGTCATGAGACAACACTAGCACATCTGCAGGGCTTTGAAAAACTCATTTTACTCAAGGGTCAATAGTCACACTTGATGGAGGTCAGGAACCTAACAGAGGAAGGTGAGAGACTTCATCCACAATGACTGATCTTTTTGAATTTTGTTTATGGATGCACACATGGGATATTTCTTTAGATCCATCAGGAGCTGACAATCTAAGCCCCAGCTTCACCGAGCGCCAAGAGGCTGATTCAACACATCCATTTCCAAAGCAATTAAGCGAAGAGCCACAGGTGATGCCCACTCATTTCCATTTGAATACTGTTTTCTTCAGGCTTCACAAAGGGGTGGCCTGAGACAAATACTTTCCTTACATTCAGGGCAACAGAAAAATAGGTAAGCAAATGGCCCAAAGCAGGGTTTCTCCACTGAGACTTTCCTGGTATCTGAGTTTCCTGATATCTGAGTTTTCTGACATGCTCCACTTCCCTTCAGCTATCCAGTACATGGCCATGTGACAGAGCTTGGAGGTGCTACATAGCTTGGACACAAAACTTTGAGCCTATTCTGGAGAGTGTCCGGAATTCAGGAAGAAAACAGGAACTTAGAAAGATAGTAGGTTTTGCCCATTGATAAGGCTAGTCGCAGTCCATTCATAAATTGGCAGTATGAATGCTGGGAAGCTTTCTACTAGACAGAACACATCCATGATGCATTCTTTTTCTAATACTAAGACCACGGAGAGAGTGGGATACACAGTAATAGAAACACTCACCTTGTCAGAGGACATACTAGATACAGTCCTCTCCAAACCAAACAAATCGCCTTTCCTACATATTCTCAGAACATGAGACAAAACCACAAACTCACACCCACACTCAAAAAGACACCACCTTTCCCAAAGTAGGTCTGTGACTATCCGGAGTGTCCTATGATGGGTGGGACATACTATATTTCCACGAAATGCACTGTGCTGTCTCAGTTCTGGTCTCCTTGGCCAACTCTGTGAAGTTGTCAAAAGTCACTGGTGAGCCACTACCTTCTTTCTCAGGAAAGGCCCCTCTTCTTAGCTTTCCTAGCATTTGGCCATACTCACATAACTAGGTACCAAGAAAGACTGACTCTGTCCTTGGTTTACCCAAACAAGTGAGACCACTGGAACTGGGACTGGAACTGGCTGTGGTTGCCTGGCTTCCTGAATCCCAAGTTTAGAGAGTTCCATCACCAAGGAAGTTATGTGAGGTAACTTCCTTCAGGAAGTGAATGAAGTCACTGCCTTGGCAACCACTTTGTCCTAACAGTTGCTTCCAAGGGTCCCATGAGATGGAGGGTGCACCTACTTGCTGTGACATTTTCACAAGTTAGAATGGTATATCAACCATAGGCACCTGGGCACAGCTCTCCACACAGGCTTGGTTTGGTCCATCTTCTCTACATTAAGATGAAAGAGGCTGATTCAGACACATCCCTTCACCCTGACCAGGTTGTTTGCGATGGAAGTTGACTTTTCCTCCCTCAGGTCCTTCATTGCTGCCTACATCTTCTCCATGGATCATTTCTGTATTGACCTTTGAGGTTCTCAGCAGGTGGAAGATCCCCTACACTCCTGATTGTAAGACCAACTCTGTCCCTGCTTTTCTGTAAAGTTAGATTGAGGGAACAGTGTATGGTTAGGGTAATAACAGGTTCGATTTGGGTTAGGAATCATTCTGCATGATGAATAATGGCATTGGGAACCTGTGATATTTACAAGAATATACAGGTGAAATATAAGTATGAATACAGAAGTCTAGGTAAGATTTGAAGCCCAGAAGAGCATTGGGTCCTTGATTGGGATACTTAGCTTTGAAATACCTTCTGCACAGATGTCTCAGAAAAATCGATAAACAATGGCATAGGACCTTGTAAATTGGATGATTGAATGTAGAAGAAAACATCCACTTAAAAAGGGTAGTCGGTAGGATTGGAAAGATAGTCAGTAGGTTTAGGAAGAAGAGTGAGTATAGGATTTGGTCCAAAAGTTCTTTAGCAATAGGGTTTCTCGTAGAGAATGAATGTAAATGTCAGAACATGTGATGAGTCAGTCACAATGATTAACTAGGGAAAATATATAGGGAAGCAGATATCAATAGAGACATGAAGAAATCAGGCAAAGTATAAATTGATTGATAGGATTAGACATTTTCAACATGGTAGATGTTGAATATACAATCTTAGAAAAAAACAAATATTTAGCACCAATAGGATTAACATTTGAGAGCATCAGGCAATCTGGACTTGGATGTTTTTAGTAATCCATGCTCACTTTCCATTTAGGTTTTGGTACAATCATAAGTGTGAACTTTGCATTTTGTGTCCAGAATATTACTGTGATAAAGTGTATATGTAGATCAGGTGACATGAGTATTTCTTCCACCAATTCTGTGGTCAATATTTTGAAGATGTATAAATTAGTATTGGGTGTACAAATAGGTCTACCCTGTGTCTACAAATATAGATAAAATGAATGAATTGACCATACTGTGAATAAATAATATAACTGGTTCCAACTTTAAATTATGGATTGAATTGATATCTGAAAATATACAGGAAATCTTATATTGATATACATACATTCATCACAACCATTTATAGATCTAATGGTAATATTAAGGTTATGGATTGTCATGAAGAGTGTGTGAGGTTTGCTTCAAAAGCGATTATTGAAATCTAAAATGAAAAGTAGTCTCATGAAAAGACCAGACAAAAAACATGGAGGAATACATGTGTACTGAAGCAGGAAGTGATAGAAAGTGAAACAAATGCCTATAAATTTGAAAACTTGTGAATGAAATATATATCCTATGATGTGCATAAACTGAAGAAATAGTCATGTAACATTGTTGAATAAAAATGAATGTCATAATACACATCATGTACCATAGTAATCTACTTGCATTGATGTTAAAGTGGGTCAGATACTGTAGAAAAATTAGGACTTCTATGCACCATTCACTGAATTTAGATTTCAGTACTAGGAAACAATATGTATTTGAGGTGGATGAATATTTCTGAGAATAATTTTGTGAACATTTGATTATAAATCCACATACATGAATATGAATGCATTTAGGGATTGTATAATAAGACACATATATTTTATATTCTGAAAAATCTGGAGAGTGTGTATATATATATATATATATATATATATACACACACACACACACACACACACACACACACAGACAGACATTAAAAGGTAGCGATATATATGCCAATCGAAATTTATTATGAAATATATATCTTTCACAGATCCAAAAATATTCATTTTACTGAACATGGATTTATGTATTATCTTGTTCAACTAGGAAGCTCACCCGTAGTTTTAATTTTCAGTTCCAACAACGTTCAGGAGGAGTGATCTCTTTTGACAATTTGTATCTGCCAAGTCAGCCACCTCACAAAAGTGTACATGTGATACCAGGTAGGATTCTATATGTGCATACAAAAATACATGTGCTGAATAGGATACAGATAAAGGGCGACAGGAATTCACGGATTTGTTATCTTTAAAACACATGGAGAACTACTTCAATTTAATATTGACTTGATTTATAACACCTACCCTTTATCATACAAAAGGTAAGTCCAGCTATACACCATGCCTCCTCTGAACTGCTTGTATTTCTATTCTGTTTTGGTTATTTTGCTCCATCAATTTAGGATTGACACAGTCTGGCTGGGCACAATTCAGGAGCCACTTGTCAAAAGCTAACTTTATTTTTAGAACCACACACGCCAAAAAATAGCTCCTCGGGAAAAACACTCAGAGCACAACTGCCACCACCGGCTTCCCACAAGCTCTCAACCTCCCCTCTCCTCCTGCTCTTGAGGTCGATTGGCTGGGTTGTTTGAGCAGAGCCAAAAACGTCCCCCAAAAAGCAGCTCCATAATTTGAAAGGGTGGGGAAACAGCCCAATGGGCATCACTGCAGAGGAGCCAATCAGCTAGATGTTGTTGGGGCCGCTGTGAGCCAACCATCAGCTGGCAGTCTGAAAGTTTGCTTTGGCCCCTTGGGCTGTGGCTCTCAACATCTAACCCTCTCTGTTTAAACAACAAGCATGTGGCTTAGGGACCATGCCTGCCTTAGGTTGTCCAATAGTACATATGATTCTTACCCATTATCGAATGAGCTGACCTCAAGGTGTCAGCCTCCTGTCTTAGATTGGTACCATTGTAATTGGATCTTACCCGTCACTGACTACAGGTCCAGTATACATCCACACCTGTGGAGAGGTCTTTGTACCAGCGGGCGGGTGAGGCTCTTTGCCTCATCTCTGTTGGCCCCCTAATTTTAGCTGAACAACCATGACAAGCAGAAGGGAGGAAGATACACCAAGGCAATTGATGGCTCTTTTTGAAAAAATTGTACCACCGATGACATCATCAGAGAAATACCCCAACACTACCACACGTCACTGCACCAACAGATAGTTCACAATGCAGGCAGGTGAGTTCACAATGCATACAAGTGATACATAGTCCAGGCAAGTTCTGCAAGCAGTTCAGTGATGGCTATTGCAGAAGCTGTAGATTGGTTTTATCTTTGACTTCACATGCACTGCGATGAAGATAGAAATTCTGGCAACAATGCCTAAAGAAAGAATTATGTAACATTCCAAAAGGCACTAAAAGAAAACAATTTTCTTAACAATTTACATTGTCTAGAAGAGAATTATTAAATATAATGAAAAGAAAAGGTGGATCCAACATGGCGGCGGGCAGAGAGGCTGCGCTTTTAATGCACTCCCAGTGATGGGGTCATAAAGTCGCAAGGATAACTCTTTGATTCTACCAACGGAGATTCTCCTAGCAAAATTCCACTGAAGGGAGACTGCCCGGGAGCTACAAGAATTTTTTTGAAGCGTCTGTGTGACCCGGACGAGTGGGACCCTGCCACTAGACGCGGAGTTCGAGATTCACCATCCACAGTCTGCGCACCGCGGGCACAGCTGCAGATCCGTCCACCAGCCCGCAGCCAAAGTGACTGGGTCCTGCTAGACGCCGAGACACAGCTTGGCAGGAAGAAGTCTTTAGCCAAGCCTCCACGCGCCAGGAGCTGAGGTGAACTGGGCCGGACCAGTCCCACCCCTCCCCTCGGTCAATCCGGCAAGAAGCCTGGGGCCCACCATAGCAGAGAGGTGACATCATCGGAGTTCGGCCGGCGAAATTCCTTCCCAGCAAATTCCACTTTAGCAGGTGTGTGACTCCCCATACTGATACAAGCAGCCAGGAAACTTCATTGACTTCTCAGGGGTCGTGTCCGTAGGGAAGCAGAGGGGAGCCCAGAACCCAAGGCCCCCATATCACCAGTGGTGACCCCTAAGGTCTTATCCGCCAGTTTACCACAGCACTGAGGATTAAAAGGGGCACTCGGTGGGGCTGCAAGTGTAACTAGATCTCTGGAGAATCACTTCTGGGGAACAGGACCTGGCTGGCAGGCTGACAGGAGGAAGGGGGTTAAGAGCTGGAGAAGTGAAATGGCTCTGGACTGACAAGTCTGAGAGACCCCCAGAAGACGCCCTACAGGGATAGCTCTCGGCAGGTAGAGAGCAGACACTCCGCTTGGAAGGCACAGCTCCGCCTACTGGAAGAGAAGAAGGTGGATCTCTAAGACTTTAATTTTTTTGTTGTTGTTGTTGCTGTTGTTGATATTTTTTTCTCTCCTTCTTCTCTCCCTGTTCCTTTCCCCCCTTTTCCTTCTCTCTTTCTATCCCATTTCAAGTTTTATTGTTCTTTTCATTCCCCTCTAATCTATCTCTCCCTCTATCCTTTTTTTCTTTTTAAGAGCACCTTCATTCTCCTACCCCCCAACTCTCATTCCAAGCATTACATCTTTCATTGTGTGTAATTGTCTAAATGCAAATAGGTGAATGTCTCGAGGCTGTCTATAAGACTCCTAAATACCTAGCTACTACCAACACCCTGATCCAATTGCCTGGTAGTATCCACCTTCAGTGGAGCAATCTTCTAAAGTAGCCGAGACATACTAACCATTGTACCACCAGAGCACCCAACCTAAACATATAGTCCTAAGAACAAACAGCAAATCATTATATGCATACAGAACCTAGAAGCCTTATATGAATTAAATGAATCAGCTTTAAAGTACAACAAAGCCCAAAATTTTTAGGCATAATCTTCCACCACAAAAGAGAGACAACAGAGATATACAAAGCCAAAACAAATGTATAGGAGAAAGCAGTTACAAAGCAGTCAAACAGAGCTGGAAAGCAACGTGAACAATATGAAAAAACAAGGGAAAAAGGGGTTACAAACAATGCAGGACAATCTAAATATACAGGAGAACCTAGAAGAATCAGAAATATGGACAGGGAAAGAAATCAAGGCATTCCTAATTCAGATGGAACGGAATATTAGAGAAGACATGAGACAGCAAATCCAAGCATTGAAAGTATATTTTGAAGAGGAACTAACCACACAAACTAAATCCGCAAAGAATGAGCTTTATCAGGAGATAGAGGTGTTAAAAAATAATCAAGTTGTAATCATAGAAATGCAAGAAACCGTAAATCAGATTAAAAGCGCTAATGAGAATATTACAAACAGACTACATCAAGTAGAAGTCAGAACATCAGATAATGAAGACAAAGTATATCAACTTGAAAAGAATATAGTCAACACAGAAAAGATGTGAAATCAAACATATAACACAAAACACAAGTGCACACATAATATAATACATACAACACATGACATAATATTAAAGGCCTTATGACTTTTTACAGGTGAAATCTCCATTGCAATGTCTAAAAACTCTATTGTCCAAAAATAGAACTGATCAGCAAAACATTAACCTAGTTCTGTATGAGCTAAAAAAAACAAAATAAAACTTCATGATATGAGAAAGGGGAATAATAAAATAGATTTGAAAAAAACATTCTGGTTCTGTCACAGATGTAAGAACAGCCAAACTGGAGTTCTGCATATCAGCTCTTATTGATTTGAGCCAAATCATCTTATTTTTGGTCTGTAGAAATCTCTTTAGTTAATCTCTCTGGAATCCAAATTGGCTACTGATCTCCCTGTGGAAACACAAAAACAGACGCCGGACTCCAGACAATTACTTGGTCAGGACCTTTCCATTGTCCTGTTAGAATATCCTTCCAAAGTACCTTGGGCTTATGTACATTTTTTGGACATATATGCCTTTCTGCAGCACTAAGCCCTGATGAACCCAAATTTAAAAAGTTTAGAGTAAAAGGGTTATTTTAAGTTTACCTTTGGGGAATATATACCCCTTCCCAATTTGTTCTTTTTGCTTTAATATGTACGTTTTAATAGTTTCATGTGCTCTTTCAACTATGCCTTCTCCCTGTGGATTGTATGGGATTCCTGTTATATGAGTAATGCCAAATGATGAGCAAAATTGTTTAAAAGAAGTAGAAGTATAAGCAGGGGCATTATCTGTTTTTAACTCTTTTGGAACGCCCACAGTGGCAAAATTTTGTAAGCAATGAGCTATAACATCTTTAGTTTTTTTCTCCAGCAAGAATGGAGCCCATCAAAAATCCAGAAGAAGTATCAACTGTAACATGCAAATATTTTAATTTTCCAAATTCTGGCAAGTTTCTGACGTTCATCTGCCAAATATGGTTAGGTATCAATCCTCTAGGATTGACTCCAAGATTAACTTGTGGTAAAAAGGTCACACAATTTTGACATTGTTTTATTATTTGTCTAGCTTGTTCCTTAGTTACTTTGAAACGCTTTTGTAAAGTATTAGCATTGACATGAAACTTTTTATGAAAATTTGTAGCTTCTTCTAGTGTATAGAAAATATGTATAAATGTCATGTGTTGTTTTATCTGCTAAATAATTGCCCAAACTAAGGGCTCCAGGCAATCCTGTATGTGTCCTGAAATATCCTATAAAAAACGGATCTTTCCTGTCCCAGATTAGACTTTGTATAGTCGAAAGCAAAGAGAAAATAGTAGAGGAAGGGGAAATCCTTCTACCATCTTCAAGTGATACTATAGCACTAACTATATACTGATTATCGGAAAACAAATTAATTACAGATGCTTTAAGCATCACAAAAGCTTGTAATACTGCATTAAGCTCTACATTTTGAGCTAATTGTTTGGGTACTAAAAATGTAAAAGTTTGATCAGGTGTAAATATTACTGCTGTACCATTATTTGACCCATCAGTGAATATATTTGTAGCATTTATAATAGGTGTTTTTCTTGTCATTTTTGGAAAAATTACATGATGTGATGACCAAAAAGACAATAAAGGATTAGATGGTAAGTGGTTATCAAATGAAACATTAGATTTGCACATGATTATTGCCCAAGAATTTAACTAATTATCTAAATCATCAATTTGATTCATAGTATATGGAGTAATAATTTTATCTTCTTGGGTTGTATTATAGTTATAGTAGAAATATTCAAGTAAAAGAGAAGGTCTCTCGAGCTAGTCAGACAGAGATAAAAATTCAATTAAAAGAGAAGGTCTCTCTAGCTAGTTAGACAGAGGAAAAAATCAAGTGATTGATCCTGATAATGTGTCTGAATCAGCCTCTTGGACCTGTGTGAGGTTGTGGCTTAGATTCTCATCACCTGATGGATCATTCCGTGTGTGAATCCATACCCAAAATGGCCAAAAGAGCAGTCCCTGTGGATGAAGTCTCTTGCCTTCCTTTGTAAGTCTACTGAACTCCATCAAGTGAGAATACGCATCCTTTGTGTCAAATGAGTTCTTCAAAGCCCTGGAGAGTCTAGCACATAGGTTCTTGGGTTTTCTCATGACTCCAATTCACATAAAAATATCTATACCTGACAGTCAGTAGGCCTCAAATTGGAGAAGCAGAGGTGTATTAAGGGCAGGCCTATTTGATCACACCTGGTTCACAGGAAGGGTGTCCAGGCCACCATGACTTTAGGCAATGAAGGGCAAGAAAGCTTATTTTGGACACTGTCTTGGACTTCGCCACTCATGGAAACCTCCAGACAGAGCGTAGTATGAGAGTGTATATATGGAAGAAAATGAGGACCATGTGGGAGTGTTTTGGTTTTAATTGTGGTCATTTGTGTGGTAGTTGGAAGATATGACTGGGTATACCTGGGCTGAACTCTGGTGTGATTCCCCTTAGAGACTGAGTTCTAGAGCTGACTTAGAGAAGTGTTATCATGAAATATGTTGGGATTTTAGTTGGTCACGCATGAGAGTCGCCCTTGGAAACCGAGATCTAGGCCCAGGTTTGCTTTCCACAGAGCACTGGGAATCTAATCCAGGATATCCCATGGTTATATTCTGAAAGACATGGCAGCCATAGTTGAGAGTCAAAACACACATGTACCTCACATTGTAGACAGCAATAGGTCTGGCTTCCTGTGAAATTTTGGCCACTCTTTGGAAGCCTTGTCTGTGAGATTTCTCCAGAGCTTTCATTGAAATGAGCTTCCTCACCATTTAATTGTTCCTGAATGAAGTTAAACACACAGTGCCTCCAACATCATTCTTGTAAAATGGCTAGATAAATACCATGAAATTTTTGAAATTCCCATGACCATGAAAATGGTGTAGAAAAGAGATGCCAGTAAGTTGGAGCCTGATGTGAAATGGGCCTAGAAAAGTCGTGTGCAGTTGTGTGATAAAATATCTGTGGTGGGGCAATGTGGATCTGCCATTGGCTTCCAAATGGCTTGTGACTGACATGGTGCACCCAGCAGACCCTTCTATGTAAAGGCATCTTGTTATGTGGAGAGTTTTCAGGGCAATGTTCAGAATCAGATTGCTATGGTTAAGGATGCAAGCTATGTGGGATTGAAGCTTGGTTGGTTCATTATCATGCAGAACCTGACACACCACACGTGACAGAACTCCCTTTAGCACTGTGTCCCAGTTTAACTCCTTGTATTTTGTGAAGCAAATACCAAACTCACATTGCAGCAGCAAGAAACACATCGACAAGTGGAGGATGGCCAGATGGCTTTACAGTCCACACGGAAAGAGTTTGCCCGCAGTGGCCACAGTTTACCTACAAAGAGAGAATTCAGCACTGCTGCCTCATGTTCATTAGAAAATAAGAAACCATGTCCTCCAGGTCACTTAGATACATACCTAGCTTTGATGGTCTCTCTACAAAAAAAGCTAAAACTCCTGACAACAACAAATATTTCAAGTGCCCAAACTCAGAGGCAGTTTCACCAGAAGTCTTTAGTCCAGAAGAGCTCCATTTTTGTGGAGTATTTACCTGTCCCTTACTTTTGGAAACTCCTCTACCACCTTCAAGGTTGTGAACTCTTGAGCATATTACATTCCAGATATGTATTCACAGATTTTCTAACTCGTCCACTCTAATTGTATTTTACTTGGAGTGAAGGTAAAGTCAAGGCATTGTTCTGGATTAGAGTGGGAAGATTTTTGTGAAGCACATATTTACATACACATTGGATTCATTTTCCTATTTTCAATTCAAAATGCTGAATGCCTGACACTAACGCATACCCTACTAGACTCTGACTACTAATTCTAATATGATGGAGAAAAATAACCCAAACCCAATAGAAATACAAGCAGTTTAGACGAGACATAGTGTATTGCTGGACTTGCCTTTTGCATTATACAGGGTAGGACTTATAAATCTAGTCAATATTTTGTTGAAATAGTTCTCCATGTGTTTTTAAAGTTAACAAATAGATGAATTCCTCTCTGCCTTTCTCTGTAGCCAATTCAGCACATGTTATTTCATATGCACATATTGAATCATACCTGTTATCACATGTACATTCTTGTGAGGTGGCTGACTTTGCAGATACAAATTGGGAGAAGAGATCACTCCACCTAAACACAGTTGGAACTGAAAATTCAACCTATGGGTGAGCTTCGTAGATGAACAACATGATAAATAAAATCATGTTCAGTATAATGAATATTTTTGGATCAGTGGATGATATACATTTCATGATGAATTTCGATTTCCATATATATTGCTACTTTTTAATGTCTGTGTGTGTGTGTGTGTGTGTGTGTGTGTGTGTGTGGTGTGTGTGTGTACACTCTCCAAGTTTTTCATAATATGAAATATATGGGTCTCAATGTACACTCCCTAAATTTATTCGTATTCATGTATGTGGATTTATAATCAAATATTCAAAAGATTATTCTCAGAAATATTCATACACCTGAAATACATATTTGTTTCCTAGAAATAAAAACTAACTTCTGTGAATGGTGCATACGGATCCTAATATTTCTACAGTAACTGACCCAGTTTAACACCAATGCAAGTAGATAATTATGGAACGTGATGTGTATTTTGATGTTCATTTTTAGTCAACACTTGTACATTACTATTTCTTCAGTTTATGCACATCATAAGATATATATTTCATACACAAGTTAGCAAATTTATTGGCATTTGTTTCACTTTCAATAACTTCATTCTTCAGAACACATGTATTCCTCCATGTTTTTTAACAAGACTTCTTTCTAAACACATTATTTTCGATTTCCATAATCACTTTTGAAGCATAACTCACACACTCTTCATGATGAAATATCACCTTAATATTACCATTAGAAGTATAACTGGTTGGAATGAATGATTTTATATCAACATTAGATTTTCTGTATATTTTCAGATATCAACTCAATCCATTATTTAAAGCGGACCAATTATATTATTTATTCACAGTATGGTCTATTCTTGCATTATCTCTATATTCTTAGACAGATACTACACCACTTTCTACCCCCAATACTCATTTATACGTCTTCAAAATATTGTTCCCAGAAATGGTGGAAGAAATACTCATGTCACCTGATCTACATATACATTTTATCACAGTAATATTCTGGAAAATAAAGCAAAGGTCACACTTATGATTGTACCAAAGTCTAAATTTAAAGTGAGCATGGATTTCTAAAAACATCCATGTCCAGGTTGCCTAATTCTCTCAAATGTCAATCCAATTGTTGACTACATATTTGTTTCTTTCTAAGATTATATATTCAAACTCAACCCTGTTGAAAACGTCTAATCCTATCACTCACTTTACTTTGCCTAATATCCTAATGTCTCTATTGATATCGGCTTTCCTTCATAAATTCCCAGTTCATCATTTTGACTGTTCATTTGTGCTGACATTTACATTCACTCTCTACCTGAAACCCAATTGCTAAATAACTTTTGGTCCAAATCCTATACTCACTCTTCTTTCTGAATCTACCAACTATCTCCCAAATCCTACTGACTATCCTTTTTTGAATGGATGTTCTCTTCGACATTCAATCATTCAAGGTACAAGGTCCGATGCCATTGTGTATTGATTTATCTGAGACATCTGTGCAGGACATAATTCAAAGCTAAGTCTCCCAATCAAGGGCCCAATCCGTTTCTGGGCTTCAAATATTACTTAGATTTCTGTTTTCATACATATATTTCACCTCTATATTTTTATAAATATCACAGATTTCCAATACCATTATTCATCCAGCAAAATGATTCCTAACCCAAATCGAACATGTAATTAACCCAAACCATATACTATTCCCTCATTCTAACTTTATAAAAGAGCAGAGAAAGTGTTGGTCTTACAATATAGGAATGTAGGGGATATACCACCTGCTGAAAACCTCAAAGGTCCATGCAGAAATAATCCCTGGAGAAGATGTAGGCAGCTATTAAGGACCTGAGAGAGCAAAAGTCATCTTCCATGGAAAACAACCCTGTCTGGAGAGGGGTTGTGTCTGACTGAGTGTCTCTGTTCCTAATGTACAGAAGATGGACCAATCCAGGCCTGTGTGCAGAGCTGTTCACGGGTGCCTATGGGTGATATAGTATTCTAACTGGTGAGAGGGTCACGGGAAATAGGGGCAGCATCTATCTCATGGGACCCTTGGAAGCAACTGTTAGGAAAAAGTGGTTGCAAAGGCAGTGACCTCATTCAGTTCCTGAAGGAAGTGACCTCATCTCTATTCCTTGGTGATGGAACTCTCTGAACTTGCGATCCAGGATTCCAGGCACCCAGAGCCAGTCCTAGTCCCAGTCCCAGTGGGCTCATTTGTTTGGATTTTGTAAGGACAGAGTCAGTCTTTCTTGGTATCTATTGATGTGAAGATGGCCAAATGCCAGGAAAGCTTTGAAGACTGGCCTTTCCAGAGAAAGCAAGTAGTGGCTCACCACGGGCTCCTGACAATTTCACAGAGTTGGCCAAAGAGACCAGATCTGAGACAGGACAGGCCATTTTGGAGGTACATAGTAAGGCTCACCAGTGAGAGTACACTCCGAATAGTCACAGACCTACTTGGGGGAAGGCGTTGCCTTTGTGGTTTTTGTTGTGTGTTTGTGGTTTTATCTCATGTTCTGAGAAAAGGTAAGAAAGGCGGTTTGTTTGGTTTGGAGTGAACTGTTTCTAGTAAGTCGTTTGACAAGGCAAGTGTTTCTATGTCTGTGTATTCCAATGTGTCTGTTTTTGTAGACATTAGAAAAGAGAATGCATCAATGGATGTGTCCTGTCTAGTAGAAAGCTTCCCAGCATCAATCCTGCCCAATTTATGAATGGATTGTGGCTTGCATTATCGAAGGGCAACACCTACAAACTTCCTAAGTTCCCATTTTCTTCCTGAATTCTGGCTACACTCAAGAATAGGCTCATGGTTTTGTGTCCAAGATATTTACCACCTCCAAGCTCTGTGATATGGCCATGTACTGGATAGCTGAAGGGAATGGCGAGCATCTCAGAAAACTCAGATATCAGTGTGACCAGTAAAGTCTCAGTGGAGGAACCCCGCTATGGGCCTTTTGCTTACCTATTGTTCTTTTGCCCTGAATGTCAGGAAGGGCTTTGCCTCACGCCACCCCTTTCTGAAGCCTGAAGAAACCAGTTTTCAAATGGAAATGAGAGGGCATCACCTGTGGCTCTTTGCTTAACTGCTTTGGAAAGGGATGTGTCTGAATCAGTCTCTTGGCCCTGTCTGAGGCTGTGGCTTAGATTACCAACACCTGATGGATGTAAAGAAAGATCCCATGTGTGCATACAAAATCAAAATGGCAAAAATTCGCAGTCATTGTAGATGAAGTCTCTCGCCTTTCTCTGTAAAGTTCCTGACCTCCATCAAGGGGAATAGGGATCCTTTGGGTCAAATGAATTCTTCAAAACCATGCAGAGGCAAATCCATAAGTGCTTCGGTTTTTTCTTGACTCCATTTCACATAAAGAATCTAAACGCCAAAGTCAGAAGGCCTCAAATTGGAGAAGTGGAAAAGTATTAATGGCAGAATTATTTGATCACTCCTGGTTCACAAGAAGGGTGTCCAGGCCACCGTGACTTTAGTCACACACACACACACACACACACACACACACACACACACACACACACATATATATATATATATATATATATATACACTCTCCAGATTTTTCAAAATATGAAATATGTGTCTTATTTTACACTCACGAAATTCATTCATATTCATATACGTAAATTTATAATCAACTTTCCAAAGATTATTCTTAGAAATATTCATTAACCATAAAAACATATTTCTTTCCTATACTGAAAAGTAACTTGAGTGAATGGTGAACACAAATCCTAATATTTCTACAGTACCTGACCCAGTTTAACATCAATGCAAGTAGATTCCAATCGGACATAATGTGTATTTTGACGTTCATTTTTATTCAACACTGGTAGATTACTATTTCTTCAATTTATGCACATCATAGGATATATATTTCATCCACAAGTTAGAAAATTAATAGGCATTTGTTTCACTATCAATCATTTTCTGCTTCAGAGCACATGCATTCCTCCATGTTTCTCGACTGGTCTTTTCATGAGAAAAGGGATGGACAAGGCAAGGTAAGGCAACTAAGATAGCACCGAAGACACGGAAACAGTCCTATTTGGTTGCAACCGGATTTAGAGGGCATTGCTTCTGTTGTAATCATTTAATCCCCTGCACCCCAAGTTTAAATTGTTTCAGAATTTTGTACCCAACATGGATGGGAGGGGCTCAGAAGTTCACAATCTGCAGAAGTTTATAAAAAGCAGTTTTTGTTTCTGTTTTTTTTTTCTCTGTTCTGGGCAAGTTAACATTTTAAGGATACCGGGAATGGGGCAGAGCTATTTTCTTCTCTTTTTTTTTTCTCTCAGCCAGATGTTACCATGGAGCCCAGTTGGTAACTTCTTTATCTTAGAAATGTAGCCATCTCTGTGAAGCCCCAGCTCAAGGCCAGAGGCCTTGTTTACATATTGCCAGCATTATGACTGACTCTTTCCAAACACATTATTTTCGATTTCCATAATCACTTTTGTAGCAAAACTAACATATCTTCATGATAAACCATAACCCTAATATTAATATTAGATGTATCATTGGTTGGAATGAATGATTGTATATCAATATAAGATTTCTTATATATTTTCAGATATCTATTCAATCCGTTATTTAATGTGGAACCAGTTATATTATTTATTCACTTATGGTCTATTCATGCATTTTCTGTATATTCAATGACACAGTGTACACCTCTTTGTACCCCCAATACCCATTTATATGTCTTCAAAATATTGCTCCCAGAAATGGTGGAAGAAACACTCATGTCACCACATCTACATATACATTTTATCACAGTAGTATTCTGGAGACAAATGGAAAGGTCACACTTTTGATTGTACCAAAGCCTAAATGGAAAGTGAGCATAGATTACAAAAAACATCCATGTCAAAGTTTGAATATCTGAGTTTTTTGAGATGCTCGCCATTCTCTTCAGCTATCCAGTACATGGCCATGTCACAGAGCTTGGAGGTGGTACATATTTTGGACACAAATCCATGAGCCTATTCTGGAGAGTGGCCAGAATTCAGGAAGAAAACAACAACTTAGAAAGATAGCAGGTGTTGCACATTGATAAGACAAGCTGCAGTCCATTCATATATTGGGCAGGATGAATTATGGGAAGATTTATACTAGACAGGACACATCCGTTAATGCATTCTCTTTTCTAATGTCTACAACAACGGACACAGTGGGATACACAGAAAGAGAAACACTCGCCATGTCAAATGACTTACTAGAAACTGTCCACTCCAAACCAAACAAACCGCCTTTTCTATCTATTCTCAGAACATGAGACAAAACAACAAACCCACACCCACTCCCACAAAGGCACCTCCTTCCCCCAAGTACGTCTGTGACTATCCGGAGTGTCCTCTGACTGGTGGGCCATACTTGTTCCCCCGAAATGGCCTGTCTTCTCTCAGATCTTGATTCCTTGACCAACTCTGTGAAGATGTCAGGAAAAAGTGGTTAGCCACTACCTGTTTTCTCAGGAAAGGTCCATCTTCAGAGCTCTCCTGGCATTTGGCCATCCTCACATCATTAGGTACCAAGAAAACTGACTCTGTCCTTGGTAAATCCAAACAAGTGAGCCCACTGGGACTGGGACTGGGACTGCCTCTGGGTGTCTGGCTTCTTGGATACCAAGTTCAGAGAGTTCCATCACCAAGGAAATGAGGTATTTCACATTCTTTGGAACTTAATGAGGTCACTGCCTTGGCAACCACTTTGTCCTAACAGTTGCTTCCAAGGGTAACATAAGATGGAGGTTGCCAGAACTTCCTGTGACACTTTCATAAGGTAGAATGTATATCACCATTGGCACCCGGGAACAGCTCTCCACTCAGCCCTGGTTTGGTCCATCTTCTGTGCAATAAGAAGAGAGAGAGGCAGATTCAGACACATCCCTTCATCCTGACCAGGTTGTTTGCCATGGAAGATGACTTTTGCTCTCTCAGGTGCTTCATACCTGCCTACAACTTCTCCAGGTACCATTTGTGCATGGACATTTGAGGTTCTCATCAGGTTGAAGGTCCCCAACTTTCCTGTATTGTAAGAACCACTCTGTCTCTGCTCTTCTGTAAAATGATTGAGGGAACAGTGTATACTTGGGGTTAAAAACAGGTTTGATTTGGATTACGAGTGATTCTGTGTGATGAATAATGGTATTGGGAAGCTGCAATATTTACAAGAATATAGAGGTGAAATATAAGTAGGAAAACAGAAATCTAGGTATGATTTGAAGCCCAGAAGTGTTTTGCCCTTGATTGGGATACTTAGCTTTGAATGATGTTCTGCAAAGATGCCTCAGATAATTCCATATACAATGGCATAGGACCTTGTACATTGGATGATTGAATTTAGAAGAGAACATCCAGTCAAAAAGGGATATTCAGTAGGATTAGGAAGATAGTCGGTAGGTTTAGGAAGAAGAGTGAGTATAGGATTTGGACCAAAAGTTCTTTAGCAATAGACTTTCGGTTGTTGAGTGAATGTAAATGTCAGCACATATGAAGAGTCAGTCACTATGTTGAACTGGGGAAAATATGTAGAAAAGCAGATATCAATAGAAATATTACGAAATCAGGCAAAGTATAAAGTGAGTGATAGAATTAGACATTTTCAACAGGGTTGAGTTTGAATATATAAATTAGGAAAAAAACAAATATGTAGTCACCAATAGGATTGACAATTGACAGCATTAGGCAACCTGGACATGGATGTTTTTAGAAATCCATGTTCACTTTCCATTTAGGCTTTGGTACAATCATAAGTGTGACCTTTCCATTTTTTGTCCAGAATATTACTGTGATAATGAGGTGACATGAGTATTTCTTTCACCATTTCTGGGAGCAATATATTGAAGATGTAAAATGAGAATCGGGGGTACAAAGAGGTGTACCCTGTTTCTAGGAACATAGAGAAAAAGCATGAATAGACCATACTGTGAATAAATAATATAACTTTTTTGAACTTTAAATAATGAATTGAACTGATATCTGAAAAATTAAAGGAAATCGTATATTGATATACAAACATTCATTCCAACCAGGTATATATGTAATGGAAATATTTGTGTTTAGGTTTATCATAAAGAGTGTGTGAGTTTTGCTTCAAAATGATTATGGAAATTCAAAATAATGTGTTTGGAAAGAAGTCTCATGAAAAGACCAGTCAAGAATACCCTGACAATACATGTGTTCTGAAGCAAGAAGTGGTTAAAGTTGAAACAAATGCTTATTAATTTGTGAACTTGTGGATGAAATGTATATCCTGTGATGTGCAAAAACTGAAGAAACAATAATGTACCAGTGTCGAATACAAATGAATGACAAATTACATATCATGTCCCATAGGAGTCTACTTGCATTGATGTTAGACTTGGTCAGTTACTGTAGAATAATTAGGATTTGTATGCACCATTCACTGAAGTTAGATTTCAGTACTAGGAAACAAATATGTATTTCAGGGGGATGAATATTTCTGATTATAATCTTGTGAAAAGTGGATTATAAATCCACATACATGAACATGAATGAATTTAGAGAGTGTATATTAGACACATATATTTCATATTTTGAAAAATTTGCAGAGTATATCTATATCTATATCTGTATATACACACACACACACACAACACTCACAGACATTAAAAAGTACCAATATAAATGCCAATCGAAATTCATCAGTAAATATGTATCATCCACAAATGCAAAAATATTTATTTTACTGAACATGAGTTAATGTATAATGTTGTTCTACTAGGACGCTCTCCTATAGGTTGAATTTTCATTTCCAACAGCATTTAGGAGGAGTGAACTCTTCTCACAATTTGTATCTGCCAAGACAGCCACCTCACAAAAATGTACGTGTGATACCTGGTAGGATTCTATATATGCATATAAATATACATGTGTGAATAGGCTACAGAAAAGGGAAATAAGAATTCACATATTTGTTAAGCTTAAAAACACATGGAGAATATTTCAAATAAATTTGACTAGATTTATAACTCCTACCTTATATAATGCAAATGTCAAGTCCAACTATACAACATGTCTCCTCTGAAGTACTTGTATTTCTAATGTGTTGGGCTAAATTTCTCCATTATATTAGGATGAATAGTCTGAGTCTACTAGGTATGGGTTAGTGTCAGGGATTCAGTACTTCGAATGGAAATTTGGAAAATGAATCCAATGTGTATGTAAAAATATGCTGCACAAATATCCTCCCGCTCTCATCCAGAACAATGCCTTGACATTACCTTCACCCCAAGTAAGACACAATTAGAGGAGAAGAGTTACAAAATCAGTGAATACATATCTGGAATGGAAAATGCTCAGGAGTTCACAACCTTGGAGGTGGTAGAGGAGTTTCCAAAACTAAGGGACAGGGTAAACCCTCCACAAACATGGAGCTCTGCTGGCCTAAAAACTTTTTGAGAAACTGCCTCTGAGCTTCCACACTTGAAATATATGTAGTTTTCAGGAGACTTGGCTTCCTCTGTAGTGAGACCATCAAAGCAGGGTCTGCATCTATGTGACCTGGAGGACATGGTTTCTTATTTTCCAATGAACAAGATGAAGCAGTGCTGAATCCTCTCTTTGTAGGTAAACTGAGGCCACTGGGGACTAAGTGTCTCCCCGTGTGGACTGTGAAGCCATTTGGTCCTCTTCCACTTTTTGTGGTGTTTTTGCTGCTGCACTGTGAGTTTGGTATTTGTTTCACGAAATACTAGGAGCTAAACTGGGACACAGTGCTGGAGGGAGTTCTGTCACGTGTGGTGGGTCAGGGTCTGCAAGAGAATGCACCAACTAGGCTCCTATCTCTCACAGCTTGCCCCATTGCCCCCTTGTCCATATCAACCTGATTCTTAATTTTCCTCTGAAAACTCTCCATATAACAAGATGCCTTTACATATAAGGGTCTGTTGGCTGCACCATGTCAGTTACAAGCCATTTGGAATCCAATGGTAGATCCACATGGCCCTACCACGGATGTTTTAGCAAACACTTCCCCACCACTGCTCTAGACCCACTACTCAGCAGGCTCCAAATTTCTGGCATCTCTGTTCTACACCATTTTCATGAAACTCAGTAAATCAAGGCACTGTCTGGTATACTCATGATCAGCAACAGGACATCCAATGTTTCTCCAGTGCCACCTGGTCATAGGAATTTCAAAAATTTCATGGTATTTATCTAGCCATTTTTCAAGCATGAAGTTGGAGGCACTGTGGGTTTCAGTTCATTCAGCAAACATTAAATGGTGAGGAAGCTCATTTCAATGAAATCTCTGGAGAACTCTCACAGGCACGGCTTCCCAAAGAGTGGACAAAAGGTCACATTAGGCCAGGCCCATTGAGGTCTACAATGTGAGGTCCATGTGTGTTTTGACTCTCAACTATGGCTGCCATTTCTTTAAGAATAAAATCATGTGATATCCTTGCTGAGTTTCCCAGGCCTCTGTGGAAATCCACCCGGGGCCTAGGTCTCAGTTTCCAAGAGCGACTTTCATGCGTGGCCTCTTAAAATCCCAACAAAATTCATGGCAATGCTTCTCTGAGTTCAGTTCCAAAACCCAGTCTCTAAGGGGAATCACACCAGAGTTCAAGCTCACGTGGACCCAGTCATTTTTTCCAATGCAACACAAATGACCAAAATTAAAACCAAAACACTCCCACATGGCCTTCATCTTATTCCATATAGTCAATCATCTTAACCTCTGGCTGGAGGTTTCCATGAGGGGCGCAGCCCAAGACAGTGTCCAAAATCAGCTCGTTTGCCCCTCATTTGCCTAAAGTCAGGGTAGCCTGGACACCGTTTCTCTGAAACAGGAGCGAACAAATAAGCCTGCCGTTAATACTTCTTTGTTTCTCCAATTTGAGGCCTTCTGATTTTAGGTATCGATTCTTTAGGTGATTTAGAGTCATGCGAAAACACAAGCACCTCTGCAGGGCTTTGAAGAACTCATTTGACCCAAAGAATCCCTATTGTCATTTGATGGATTGCAGGAACCTAACAGAGGAAGGCAAGAGACTTCATCCACAATGAATGATATTTTTTGCCATTTTGGTTTTGGAAGCTCATGTGGGATCATTCTTAAGATCCATCAGGTGCTGAGAATCTAAGTCACAGCCACACACAGGCCCAAGAGGCTGATAAAGACACATCCGTTTCCAAAGCAATTAAGCAAAGAGCCACAGGTGAGGCCCATTCATTTCCATTTGAAAACTGTTTTCATCAGGCTTCACAAAGGGGTGGCCTGAGGCAAAGACCTTCCTGACATTCAGTGCAACACAACAATAAGTAAGCAAAAGGCCCAAAGCAGGGTTTCTGCACTGAGACTTTCCTGGTCACACTGATATCTGAGTTTTCTGAGATGCTCGCCATTCTCTTCAGATATCCAGGACATGGCCATGTCACAGAGCTTGGAGGTGGTACATATTTTGGACACAAATCCATGAGCCTATTCTGGAGAGTGGCCAGAATTCAGGAAGAAAACTACAACTTAGAAAGATAGCAGGTGTTGCACATCGATAAGACAAGCTGCAGTCCATTCATATATTGGGCATGGGAAGATTTATACTAGACAGGACACATCCATTAATGCATTCTCTTTTCTAATGTCTACAACAACGGACACAGTGGGATACACAGAAACAGAAACACTCGCCATGTCAAATGACTTACTAGAAACTGTCCACTCCAAACCAAACAAACCGCCTTTTCTATCTATTCTGAGAACATGAGACAAAACAACAAACCCACACCCACTCCCACAAAGGCACCTCCTTCCCCCAAGTAGGTCTGTGACTATCCGGAGTGTCCTCTGACTGGTGGGCCATACTATGTTCCCCCGAAATGGCCTGTCTTCTCTCAGATCTTGTTTCCTTGACCAACTCTGTGAAGATGTCAGGAAAAAGTGGTTAGCCACTACCTGTTTTCTCAGGAAAGGTCCATCTTCAGAGCTCTCCTGGCATTTGGCCATCCTCACATCATTAGGTACCAAGAAAACTGACTCTGTCCTTGGTAAATCCAAACAAGTGAGCCCACTGGGACTGGGACTGGGACTGCCTCTGGGTGCCTAGCTTCTTGGATACCAAGTTCAGAGAGTTCCATCACCAAGGAAATGAGGTATGTCACATTCTTTGGAACTGAATGAGGTCACTGCCTTGGCAACCACTTTGTCCTAACAGTTGCTTCCAAGGGTAACATAAGATGGAGGTTGCCCCTACTTCCTGTGACACTTTCATAAGGTAGAATGTATATCACCATTGGCACCCGGGAACAGCTCTCCACTCAGCCCTGGTTTGGTCCATCTTCTGTACAATAAGAAGAGAGAGAGGCAGATTCAGACACATCCCTTCATCCTGACCAGGTTGTTTGCCATGGAAGATGACTTTTGCTCTCTCAGGTGCTTCATACCTGCCTACAACTTCTCCAGGTATCATTTGTGCATGGACATTTGAGGTTCTCATCAGGTGGAAGGTCCCCAACTTTCCTGTATTGTAAGAACCACTCTGTCCCTGCTCTTCTGTAAAATGATTGAGGGAACAGTGTATACTTGGGGTTAAAAACAGGTTTGATTTGGGTTACGAGTGATTCTGTGTGATGAATAATGGTATTGGGAACCTGCAATATTTACAAGAATATAGAGGTGAAATATAAGTAGGAAAACAGAAATCTAGGTATGATTTGAAGCCCAGAAGGGTTTTGCCCTTGATTGGGATACTTAGCTTTGAATGATGTTCTGCAAAGATGCCTCAGATAATTCCATATACAATGGCATAGGACCTTGTACATTGGATGATTGAATTTAGAGAGAACATCCAGTCAAAAAGGGATATTCAATAGGATTAGGAATATAGTCGGTAGGTTTAGGAAGAAGAGTGAGTATAGAATTTGGACCAAAAGTTCTTTAGCAATAGACTTTCGGTTGTTGAGTGAATGTAAATGTCAGCACATATGAAGAGTCAGTCACTATGTTGAACTGGGGAAAATATGTAGAAAAGCAGATATCAATAGAAACATTAGGAAATCAGGCAAAGTATAAAGTGAGTGATAGAATTAGACATTTTCAACAGGGTTGAGTTTGAATATATAAATTAGGAAAAAAACAAATATGTAGTCACCAATAGGATTGACAATTGACAGCATTAGGCAACCTGGACATGGATGTTTTTAGAAATCCATGTTCACTTTCCATTTAGGCTTTGGTACAATCATAAGTGTGACCTTTCCATTTTTTGTCCAGAATATTACTGTGATAATGAGGTGACATGAGTATTTCTTTCACCATTTCTGGGAGCAATATATTGAAGATGTAAAATGAGAATCGGGGTTACAAAGAGGTGTACCCTGTTTCTAGGAATATAGAGAAAAAGCATGAATAGACCATACTGTGAATAAATAATATAACTTTTTTGAACTTTAAATAATGAACTGAACTGATATCTGAAAAATTAAAGGAAATCGTATATTGATATACAATCATTCATTCCAACCAGGTATATATGTAATGGAAATATTTGTGTTTTGGTTTATCATGAAGAGTGTGTGACGTTTGCTTCAAAATGATTATGGAAATTCAAAATAATGTGTTTGGAAAGAAGTCTCACGAAAAGACCAGTCAAGAAACCCTGACAATACATGTGTTCTGAAGCAAGAAGTGGTGAAAGTTGAAACAAATGCTTATTAATTTGTGAACTTGTGGATGAAATGTATATCCTGTGATGTGCAAAAACTGAAGAAACAATAATGTACCAGTGTCGAATACAAACAAATGACAAATTACAGATCACGTCCCATAGGAGTCTACTTGTATTGATGTTAGACTGGGTCAGTTACTGTAGAATAATTAGGATTTGTATGCACCATTCACTGAAGTTAGTTTTCAGTACTAGGAAACAAATATGTATTTCAGGTGGATGAATATTTCTGATTATCATCTTGTGAAAAGTGGATTATAAATCCACATACATGAACATGAATGAATTTAGAGAGTGTATATTAGACACATATATTTCATATTTTGAAAAATTTGGAGAGTATATCTATATCTATATCTATATCTATACACACACACACACAAACACACACACACACAACTCACAGACATTAAAAAGTACCAATATAAATGCCAATCGAAATTCATCAGTAAATATGTATCATCCACAAATGCAAAAATATTTATTTTACTGAACATGAGCTAATGTATAATGTTGTTCTACTAGGACGCTCTCCTATAAGTTGAATTTTCATTTCCAACAGCATTTAGGAGGAGTGAACTCTTCTCACAATTTGAATCTGCCAAGACAGCCACCTCACAAAAATGTACGTGTGATACCTGGTAGGATTCTATATATGTATATAAATATACATGTGTGAATAGACTACAGAAAAAGGAAACAAGAATCCACATATTTGTTAAGTTTAAAACACATGGAGAATATTTCAAATAAATTTGACTAGATTTATAACTCCTACCTTATATAATGCAAATGTCAAGTCCAACTATACAACATGTCTCCTCTGAAGTACTTGTATTTCTAATGTGTTGGGTTAATTTTCTCCATTATATTAGGATGAATAGTCTGAGTCTACTAGGTATGGGTTAGTGTCAGGGATTAAGTATTTCGAATGGAAAATTGGAAAATGAATCCAATGTGTATGTAAATATATGCTGCACAAATATCCTCCCGCACTCATCCAGAACAATGCCTTGACATTACCTTCACCCCAAGTAAGACACAATTAGAGGAGAAGAGTTACAAAATCAGTGAATATATATCTGGAATGGAAAATGCTCAGGAGTTCACAACCTTGGAGGTGGTAGAGGAGTTTCCAAAACTAAGGGACAGGGTAAACACTCCACAAACATGGAGCTCTGCTGGCCTAAAAACTTTTTGAGAAACTGCCTCTGAGCTTCCACACTTGAAATATATGTAGTATTCAGGAGATTTGGCTTCCTCTGTAGTGAGACCATAAAAGCTGGGTCTGCATCTATGTGACCTGGAGGACATGGTTTCTTATTTTCCAATGAACAAGATGAAGCAGTGCTGAATCCTCTCTTTGTAGGTAAACTGAGGCCACTGGGGACTAAGTGTCTCCCCGTGTGGACTGTGAAGCCATTTGGTCCTCTTCCACTTTTTGTGGTGTTTTTGCTGCTGCACTGTGAGTTTGGTATTTGTTTCACGAAATACTAGGAGCTAAACTGGGACACAGTGCTGGAGGGAGTTCTGTCACGTGTGGTGGGTCAGGGTCTGCAAGAGAATGCACCAAATAGGCTCCTATCTCTCACAGCTTGCCCCATTGCCCCCTTGTCCATATCAACCTGATTCTTAATTTTCCTCTGAAAACTCTCCATATAACAAGATGCCTTTACATATAAGGGTCTGTTGGCTGCACCATGTCAGTTACAAGCCATTTGGAATCCAATGGTAGATCCACATGGCCCTACCACGGATGTTTTATCAAACACCTCCCCACCACTGCTCTAGACCCACTACTCAGCAGGCTCCAAATTTTTGGCATCTCTGTTCTACACCATTTTCATGAAACTCAGTAAATCAAGGCACTGTCTGGTATACTCATGATCAGCAACAGGACATCCAATGTTTCTCCAGTGCCACCTGGTCATAGGAATTTCAAAAATTTCATGGTATTTATCTAGCCATTTTTCAAGCATGAAGTTGGAGGCACTGTGGGTTTCAGTTCATTCAGCAAACATTAAATGGTGAGGAAGCTCATTTCAATGAAATCTCTGGAGAACTCTCACAGGCATGGCTTCCCAAAGAGTGGACAAAAGGTCACATTAGGCCAGGCCCATTGAGGTCTACAATGTGAGGTCCATGTGTGTTTTGACTCTCAACTATGGCTGCCATTTCTTTAAGAATAAAATCATGTGATATCCTTGCTGAGATTCCCAGGCCTCTGTGGAAATCCACCCGGGGCCTAGGTCTCAGTTTCCAAGAGCGACTTTCATGCGTGGCCTCTTAAAATCCCAACAAAATTCATGGCAATGCTTCTCTGAGTTCAGTTCCAAAACCCAGTCTCTAAGGGGAATCACACCAGAGTTAAAGCCCACGTAGACCCAGTCATTTTTTCCAATGCCACACAAATGACCAAAATTAAAACCAAAACACTCCCACATGGCCCTCATCTTATTTCATATAGTCAATCATCTTAACCTCTGGCTGGAGGTTTCCATGAGGAGCGCAGCCCAAGACAGTGTCCAAAATCAGCTCGTTTGCCCCTCATTTGTCTAAAGTCAGGGTAGCCTGGACACCGTTTCTGTGAACCAGGAGTGAACAAATAAGCCTGCCGTTAATACTTCTGTGTTTCTCCAATTTGAGGCCTACTGATTTTAGGTATCGATTCTTTAGGTGATTTAGAGTCATGCGAAAACACAAGTACCTCTGCAGGGCTTTGAAGAACTCATTTGACCCAAAGAATCCCTATTGTCATTTGATGGAGTGCAGGAACCTAACAGAGGAGGGCAAGAGACTTCATCCACAATGAATGAAATTTTTTGCCATTTTGGTTTAGGAAGCTCACATGGGATCATTCTTAAGATCCATCAGGTGCTGAGAATCTAAGTCACAGCCACACACAGGCCCAAGAGGCTGATAAAGACACATCCCTTTCCAAAGCAATTAAGCAAAGAGCCACAGGTGAGGCCCATTCATTTCCATTTGAAAACTGTTTTCATCAGGCTTCACAAAGGGGTGGCCTGAGGCAAAGACCTTCCTGACATTCAGTGCAACACAACAATAAGTAAGCAAAAGGCCCAAAGCAGGGTTTCTGCACTGAGACTTTCCTGGTCACACTGATATCTGAGTTTTCTGAGATGCTCGCCATTCTCTTCAGCTATCCAGTACCTGGCCATGTCACAGAGCTTGGAGGTGGTACATATTTTGGACACAAATCCATGAGCCTATTCTGGAGAGTGGCCAGAATTCAGGAAGAAAACTACAACTTAGAAAGATAGCAGGTGTTGCACATCGATAAGACAAGCTGCAGTCCATTCATATATTGGGCAGGATGAATTATAGGGAAGATTTATACTAGACAGGACACATCCATTAATGCATTCTCTTTTCTAATGTCTACAACAACGGACACAGTGGGATACACATAAACAGAAACACTCGCCTTGTCAAACGACTTACTAGAAACTGTCTGCTCCAAACCAAACAAACCGCCTTTTCGATCTATTCTCAGAACATGAAACAAAACAACAAACCCACACCCACTCCCACAAAGGCACCTCCTTCCCCCAAGTAGGTCTGTGAGAATCCGGAGTGTCCTCTGACTGGTGGGCCATACTATGTTCCCCCGAAATGGCCTGTCTTCTCTCAGATCTTGTTTCCTTGACCAACTCTGTCAAGATGTCAGGAAAAAGTGGTTAGCCACTACCTGTTTCCTCAGGAAAGGTCCATCTTCAGAGCTCTCCTGGCATTTGGCCATCCTCACATCATTAGGTACCAAGAAAACTGACTCTGTCCTTGGTAAATCCAAACAAGTGAGCCCACTGGGACTGGGACTGGGACTGCCTCTGGGTGCCTGGCTTCTTGGATACCAAGTTCAGAGAGTTCCATCACCAAGGAAATGAGGTATGTCACATTCTTTGGAACTGAATGAGGTCACTGATTTGGCAAACAATTTGTCCTAACAGTTGCTTCCAAGGGTAACATAAGATGGAGGTTGCCCCTACTTCCTGTGACACTTTCATAAGGTAGAATGTATATCACCATTGGCACCCGGGAACAGCTCTCCACTCAGGCCTGGTTTGGTCCATCTTCTGTACAATAAGAAGAGAGAGAGGCAGATTCAGACACATCCCTTCATCCTGACCAGGTTGTTTGCCATGGAAGATGACTTTTGCTCTCTCAGGTGCTTCATACCTGCCTACAACTTCTCCAGGTATCATTTGTGCATGGACATTTGAGGTTCTCATCAGGTGGAAGGTCCCCAAGTTTCCTGTATTGTAAGAACCACTCTGTCCCTGCTCTTCTGTAAAATGATTGAGGGAACAGTGTATACTTGGGGTTAAAAACAGGTTTGATTTGGGTTACGAGTGATTCTGTGTGATGAATAATGGTATTGGGACCCTGCAATATTTACAAGAATATAGAGGTGAAATATAAGTAGGAAAACAGAAATCTAGGTATGATTTGAAGCCCAGAAGGGTTTTGCCCTTGATTGGGATACTTAGCTTTGAATGATGTTCTGCAAAGATGCCTCAGATAATTCGATATACAATGGCATAGGACCTTGTACATTGGATGGTTGAATTTAGAGAGAACATCCAGTCAAAAAGGGATATTCAATAGGATTAGGAAGATAGTCGGTAGGTTTAGGAAGAAGAGTGAGTATAGAATTTGGACCAAAAGTTCTTTAGCAATAGACTTTCTTTTGTTGAGTGAATGTAAATGTCAGCACATATGAAGAGTCAGTCACTATGTTGAACTGGGGAAAATATGTAGAAAAGCAGATATCAATAGAAATATTAGGAAATCAGGCAAAGTATAAAGTGAGTGATAGAATTAGACATTTTCAACAGGGTTGAGTTTGAATATATAAATTAGGAAAAAAACAAATATGTAGTCACCAATAGGATTGACAATTGACAGCATTAGGCAACCTGGACATGGATGTTTTTAGAAATCCATGTTCACTTTCCATTTAGGCTTTGGTACAATCATAAGTGTGACCTTTCCATTTTTTGTCCAGAATATTACTGTGATAATGAGGTGACATGAGTATTTCTTTCACCATTTCTGGGAGCAATATATTGAAGATGTAAAATGAGAATCGGGGTTACAAAGAGGTGTACCCTGTTTCTAGGAATATAGAGAAAAAGCATGAATAGACCATACTGTGAATAAATAATATAACTTTTTTGAACTTTAAATAATGAACTGAACTGATATCTGAAAAATTAAAGGAAATCGTATATTGATATACAATCATTCATTCCAACCAGGTATATATGTAATGGAAATATTTGTGTTTTGGTTTATCATGAAGAGTGTGTGACGTTTGCTTCAAAATGATTATGGAAATTCAAAATAATGTGTTTGGAAAGAAGTCTCATGAAAAGACCAGTCAAGAAACCCTGACAATACATGTGTTCTGAAGCAAGAAGTGGTGAAAGTTGAAACAAATGCTTATTAATTTGTGAACTTGTGGATGAAATGTATATCCTGTTATGTGCAAAAACTGAAGAAACAATAATGTACCAGTGTCGAATACAAACGAATGACAAATTACATATCATGTCCCATAGGAGTCTACTTGCATTGATGTTAGACTGGGTCAGTTACTGTAGAATAATTAGGATTTGTATGCACCATTCACTGAAGTTAGTTTTCAGTACTAGGAAACAAATATGTATTTCAGGTGGATGAATATTTCTGATTATCATCTTGTGAAAAGTGGATTATAAATCCACATACATGTACATGAATGAATTTAGAGAGTGTATATTAGACACATATATTTCATATTTTGAAAAATTTGGAGAGTATATCTATATCTATATCTATATCTATACACACACACACACACACACACACACACAACTCACAGACATTAAAAAGTACCAATATAAATGCCAATCGAAATTCATCAGTAAATATGTATCATCCACAAATGCAAAAATATTTACTTTACTGAACATGAGTTAATGTATAATGTTGTTCTACTAGGACGCTCTCCTATAAGTTGAATTTTCATTTCCAACAGCATTTAGGAGGAGTGAACTCTTCTCACAATTTGTATCTGCCAAGACAGCCACCTCACAAAAATGTACGTGTGATACCTGGTAGGATTCTATATATGCATATAAATATACATGTGTGAAGAGACTACAGAAAAAGGAAACAAGAATTCACATATTTGTTAAGTTTAAAACACATGGAGAATATTTCAAATAAATTTGACTAGATTTATAACTCCTACCTTATATAATGCAAATATCAAGTCCAACTATACAACATGTCTCCTCTGAAGTACTTGTATTTCTAATGTGTTGGGTTAATTTTCTCCATTATATTAGGATGAATAGTCTGAGTCTACTAGGTATGGGTTAGTGTCACGGATTCAGTATTTCGAATGGAAAATTGGAAAATGAATCCAATGTGTATGTAAAAATATGCTGCACAAATATCCTCCCGCTCTCATCCAGAACAATGCCTTGACATTACCTTCACCCCAAGTAAGACACAATTAGAGGAGAAGAGTTACAAAATCAGTGAATACATATCTGGAATGGAAAATGCTCAGGAGTTCACAACCTTGGAGGTGGTAGAGGAGTTTCCAAAACTAAGGGACCGGGTAAACCCTCCACAAACATGGAGCTCTGCTGGCCTAAAAACTTTTTGAGAAACTGCCTCTGAGCTTCCACTCTTGAAATATATGTTGTTTTCAGGAGATTTGGCTTCCTCTGTAGTGAGAACATCAAAGCTGGGTCTGCATCTATGTGACCTGGAGGACATGGTTTCTTATTTTCCAATGAACAAGATGAAGCAGTGCTGAATCCTCTCTTTGTAGGTAAACTGAGGCCACTGGGGACTAAGTGTCTCCCCATGTGGACTGTGAAGCCATTTGGTCCTCTTCCACTTTTTGTGGTGTTTTTGCTGCTGCACTGTGAGTTTGGTATTTGTTTCACAAAATACAAGGAGCTAAACTGGGACACAGTGCTGGAGGGAGTTCTGTCACGTGTGGTGGGTCAGGGTCTGCAAGAGAATGCACCAACTAGGCTCCTATCTCTCACAGCTTGCCCCATTGCCCCCTTGTCCATATCAACCTGATTCTTAATTTTCCTCTGAAAACTCTCCATATAACAAGATGCCTTTACATATAAGGGTCTGTTGGCTGCACCATGTCAGTTACAAGCCATTTGGAATCCAATGGTAGATCCACATGGCCCTACCACGGATGTTTTATCAAACACCTCCCCACCACTGCTCTAGACCCACTACTCAGCAGGCTCCAAATTTCTGGCATCTCTGTTCTACACCATTTTCATGAAACTCAGTAAATCAAGGCACTGTCTGGTATACTCATGATCAGCAACAGGACATCCAATGTTTCTCCAGTGCCACCTGGTCATAGGAATTTCAAAAATTTCATGGTATTTATCTAGCCATTTTTCAAGCATGAAGTTGGAGGCACTGTGGGTTTCAGTTCATTCAGCAAACATTAAATGGTGAGGAAGCTCATTTCAATGAAATCTCTGGAGAACTCTCACAGGCATGGCTTCCCAAAGAGTGGACAAAAGGTCACATTAGGCCAGGCCCATTGAGGTCTACAATGTGAGGTCCATGTGTGTTTTGACTCTCAACTATGGCTGCCATTTCTTTAAGAATAAAATCATGTGATATCCTTGCTGAGATTCCCAGGCCTCTGTGGAAATCCACCCGGGGCCTAGGTCTCAGTTTCCAAGAGCGACTTTCATGCGTGGCCTCTTAAAATCCCAACAAAATTCATGGCAATGCTTCTCTGAGTTCAGTTCCAAAACCCAGTCTCTAAGGGGAATCACACCAGAGTTCAAGCCCACGTGGACCCAGTCATTTTTTCCAATGCCACACAAATGACCAAAATTAAAACCAAAACACTCCCACATGGCCCTCATCTTATTTCATATAGTCAATCATCTTAACCTCTGGCTGGAGGTTTCCATGAGGGGCGCAGCCCAAGACAGTGTCCAAAATCAGCTCGTTTGCCCCTCATTTGTCTAAAGTCAGGGTAGCCTGGACACCGTTTCTGTGAACCAGGAGTGAACAAATAAGCCTGCCGTTAATACTTCTGTGTTTCTCCAATTTGAGGCCTACTGATTTTAGGTATCGATTCTTTAGGTGATTTAGAGTCATGCGAAAACACAAGTACCTCTGCAGGGCTTTGAAGAACTCATTTGACCCAAAGAATCCCTATTGTTATTTGATGGAGTGCAGGAACCTAACAGAGGAAGGCAAGAGACTTCATCCACAATGAATGAAATTTTTTGCCATTTTGGTTTTGGAAGCTCACATGGGATCATTCTTAAGATCCATCAGGTGCTGAGAATCTAAGTCACAGCCACACACAGGCCCAAGAGGCTGATAAAGACACATCCCTTTCCAAAGCAATTAAGCAAAGAGCCACAGGTGAGGCCCATTCATTTCCATTTGAAAACTGTTTTCATCAGGCTTCACAAAGGGGTGGCCTGAGGCAAAGACCTTCCTGACATTCAGTGCAACACAACAATAAGTAAGCAAAAGGCCCAAAGCAGGGTTTCTGCACTGAGACTTTCCTGGTCACACTGATATCTGAGTTTTCTGAGATGCTCGCCATTCTCTTCAGCTATCCAGTACATGGCCATGTCACAGAGCTTGGAGGTGGTACATATTTTGGACACAAATCCATGAGCCTATTCTGGAGAGTGGCCAGAATTCAGGAAGAAAACTACAACTTAGAAAGATAGCAGGTGTTGCACATCGATAAGACAAGCTGCAGTCCATTCATATATTGGGCATGGGAAGATTTATACTAGACAAGACACATCCATTAATGCATTCTCTTTTCTAATGTCTACAACAACGGACACAGTGGGATACACAGAAACAGAAACACTCGCCGTGTCAAATGACTTACTAGAAACTGTTCACTCCAAACCAAACAAACCGCCTTTCCTATCTATTCTGAGAACATGAGACAAAACAACAAACCCACACCCACTCCCACAAAGGCACCTCCTTCCCCCAAGTAGGTCTGTGACTATCCGGAGTGTCCTCTGACTGGTGGGCCATACTATGTTCCCCCGAAATGGCCTGTCTTCTCTCAGATCTTGTTTCCTTGACCAACTCTGTGAAGATGTCAGGAAAAAGTGGTTAGCCACTACCTGTTTTCTCAGGAAAGGTCCATCTTCAGAGCTCTCCTGGCATTTGGCCATCCTCACATCATTAGGTACCAAGAAAACTGACTCTGTCCTTAGTAAATCCAAACAAGTGAGCCCACTGGGACTGGGACTGCGACTGCCTCTGTGTGCCTGGCTTCTTGGATACCAAGTTCAGAGAGTTCCATCACCAAGGAAATGAGGTATGTCACATTCTTTGGAACTGAATGAGGTCACTGCCTTGGCAACCACTTTGTCCTAACAGTTGCTTCCAAGGGTAACATAAGATGGAGGTTGCCCCTACTTCCTGTGACACTTTCATAAGGTAGAATGTATATCACCATTGGCACCCGGGAACAGCTCTCCACTCAGCCCTGGTTTGGTCCATCTTCTGTACAATAAGAAGAGAGAGAGGCAGATTCAGACACATCCCTTCATCCTGACCAGGTTGTTTGCCATGGAAGATGACTTTTGCTCTCTCAGGTGCTTCATACCTGCCTACAACTTCTCCAGGTATCATTTGTGCATGGACATTTGAGGTTCTCATCAGGTGGAAGGTCCCCAAGTTTCCTGTATTGTAAGAACCACTCTGTCCCTGCTCTTCTGTAAAATGATTGAGGGAACAGTGTATACTTGGGGTTAAAAACAGGTTTGATTTGGGTTACGAGTGATTCTGTGTGATGAATAATGGTATTGGGACCCTGCAATATTTACAAGAATATAGAGGTGAAATATAAGTAGGAAAACAGAAATCTAGGTATGATTTGAAGCCCAGAAGGGTTTTGCCCTTGATTGGGATACTTAGCTTTGAATGATGTTCTGCAAAGATGCCTCAGATAATTCGATATACAATGGCATAGGACCTTGTACATTGGATGGTTGAATTTAGAGAGAACATCCAGTCAAAAAGGGATATTCAATAGGATTAGGAAGATAGTCGGTAGGTTTAGGAAGAAGAGTGAGTATAGAATTTGGACCAAAAGTTCTTTAGCAATAGACTTTCGGTTGTTGAGTGAATGTAAATGTCAGCACATATGAAGAGTCAGTCACTATGTTGAACTGGGGAAAATATGTAGAAAAGCAGATATCAATAGAAATATTAGGAAATCAGGCAAAGTATAAAGTGAGTGATAGAATTAGACATTTTCAACAGGGTTGAGTTTGAATATATAAATTAGGAAAAAAACAAATATGTAGTCACCAATAGGATTGACAATTGACAGCATTAGGCAACCTGGACATGGATGTTTTTAGAAATCCATGTTCACTTTCCATTTAGGCTTTGGTACAATCATAAGTGTGACCTTTCCATTTTTTGTCCAGAATATTATTGTGATAATGAGGTGACATGAGTATTTCTTTCACCATTTCTGGGAGCAATATATTGAAGATGTAAAATGAGAATCGGGGTTACAAAGAGGTGTACCCTGTTTCTAGGAATATAGAGAAAAAGCATGAATAGACCATACTGTGAATAAATAATATAACTTTTTTGAACTTTAAATAATGAACTGAACTGATATCTGAAAAATTAAAGGAAATCGTATATTGATATACAATCATTCATTCCAACCAGGTATATATGTAATGGAAATATTTGTGTTTTGGTTTATCATGAAGAGTGTGTGACGTTTGCTTCAAAATGATTATGGAAATTCAAAATAATGTGTTTGGAAAGAAGTCTCACGAAAAGACCAGTCAAGAAACCCTGACAATACATGTGTTCTGAAGCAAGAAGTGGTGAAAGTTGAAACAAATGCTTATTAATTTGTGAACTTGTGGATGAAATGTATATCCTGTGATGTGCAAAAACTGAAGAAACAATAATGTACCAGTGTCGAATACAAATGAATGACAAATTACAGATCATGTCCCATAGGAGTCTACTTGCATTGATGTTAGACTGGGTCAGTTACTGTAGAATAATTAGGATTTGTATGCACCATTCACTGAAGTTAGTTTTCAGTACTAGGAAACAAATATGTATTTCAGGTGGATGAATATTTCTGATTATCATCTTGTGAAAAGTGGATTATAAATCCACATACATGAACATGAATGAATTTAGAGAGTGTATATTAGACACATATATTTCATATTTTGAAAAATTTGGAGAGTATATCTATATCTATATCTATATCTATACACCCACACACACACACACACCCACACACACACACACACACAACTCACAGATATTAAAAAGTACCAATATAAATGCCAATCGAAATTCATCAGTAAATATGTATCATCCACAAATGCAAAAATATTTATTTTACTGAACATGAGTTAATGTATAATGTTGTTCTACTAGGACGCTCTCCTATAAGTTGAATTTTCATTTCCAACAGCATTTAGGAGGAGTGAACTCTTCTCACAATTTGTATCTGCCAAGACAGCCACCTCACAAAAATGTACGTGTGATACCTGGTAGGATTCTATATATGCATATAAATATACGTTTGTGAAGAGACTACAGAAAAAGGAAACAAGAATTCACATATTTGTTAAGTTTAAAACACATGGAGAATATTTCAAATAAATTTGACTAGATTTATAACTCCTACCTTATATAATGCAAATATCAAGTCCAACTATACAACATGTCTCCTCTGAAGTACTTGTATTTCTAATGTGTTGGGTTAATTTTCTCCATTATATTAGGATGAATAGTCTGAGTCTACTAGGTATGGGTTAGTGTCACAGATTCAGTATTTCGAATGGAAAATTGGAAAATGAATCCAATGTGTATGTAAAAATATGCTGCACAAATATCCTCCCGCTCTCATCCAGAACAATGCCTTGACATTACCTTCACCCCAAGTAAGACACAATTAGAGGAGAAGAGTTACAAAATCAGTGAATACATATCTGGAATGGAAAATGCTCAGGAGTTCACAACCTTGGAGGTGGTAGAGGAGTTTCCAAAACTAAGGGACCGGGTAAACCCTCCACAAACATGGAGCTCTGCTGGCCTAAAAACTTTTTGAGAAACTGCCTCTGAGCTTCCACTCTTGAAATATATGTTGTTTTCAGGAGATTTGGCTTCCTCTGTAGTGAGAACATCAAAGCTGGGTCTGCATCTATGTGACCTGGAGGACATGGTTTCTTATTTTCCAATGAACAAGATGAAGCAGTGCTGAATCCTCTCTTTGTAGGTAAACTGAGGCCACTGGGGACTAAGTGTCTCCCCATGTGGACTGTGAAGCCATTTGGTCCTCTTCCACTTTTTTTGGTGTTTTTGCTGCTGCACTGTGAGTTTGGTATTTGTTTCACAAAATACAAGGAGCTAAACTGGGACACAGTGCTGGAGGGAGTTCTGTCACGTGTGGTGGGTCAGGGTCTGCAAGAGAATGCACCAACTAGGCTCCTATCTCTCACAGCTTGCCCCATTGCCCCCTTGTCCATATCAACCTGATTCTTAATTTTCCTCTGAAAACTCTCCATATAACAAGATGCCTTTACATATAAGGGTCTGTTGGCTGCACCATGTCAGTTACAAGCCATTTGGAATCCAATGGTAGATCCACATGGCCCTACCACGGATGTTTTATCAAACACCTCCCCACCACTGCTCTAGACCCACTACTCAGCAGGCTCCAAATTTCTGGCATCTCTGTTCTACACCATTTTCATGAAACTCAGTAAATCAAGGCACTGTCTGGTATACTCATGATCAGCAACAGGACATCCAATGTTTCTCCAGTGCCACCTGGTCATAGGAATTTCAAAAATTTCATGGTATTTATCTAGCCATTTTTCAAGCATGAAGTTGGAGGCACTGTGGGTTTCAGTTCATTCAGCAAACATTAAATGGTGAGGAAGCTCATTTCAATGAAATCTCTGGAGAACTCTCACAGGCATGGCTTCCCAAAGAGTGGACAAAAGGTCACATTAGGCCAGGCCCATTGAGGTCTACAATGTGAGGTCCATGTGTGTTTTGACTCTCAACTATGGCTGCCATTTCTTTAAGAATAAAATCATGTGATATCCTTGCTGAGATTCCCAGGCCTCTGTGGAAATCCACCCGGGGCCTAGGTCTCAGTTTCCAAGAGCGACTTTCATGCGTGGCCTCTTAAAATCCCAACAAAATTCATGGCAATGCTTCTCTGAGTTCAGTTCCAAAACCCAGTCTCTAAGGGGAATCACACCAGAGTTCAAGCCCACGTGGACCCAGTCATTTTTTCCAATGCCACACAAATGACCAAAATTAAAACCAAAACACTCCCACATGGCCCTCATCTTATTTCATATAGTCAATCATCTTAACCTCTGGCTGGAGGTTTCCATGAGGGGCGCAGCCCAAGACAGTGTCCAAAATCAGCTCGTTTGCCCCTCATTTGTCTAAAGTCAGGGTAGCCTGGACACCGTTTCTGTGAACCAGGAGTGAACAAATAAGCCTGCCGTTAATACTTCTGTGTTTCTCCAATTTGAGGCCTACTGATTTTAGGTATCGATTCTTTAGGTGATTTAGAGTCATGCGAAAACACAAGTACCTCTGCAGGGCTTTGAAGAACTCATTTGACCCAAAGAATCCCTATTGTCATTTGATGGAGTGCAGGAACCTAACAGAGGAAGGCAAGAGACTTCATCCACAATGAATGAAATTTTTTGCCATTTTGGTTTTGGAAGCTCACATGGGATCATTCTTAAGATCCATCAGGTGCTGAGAATCTAAGTCACAGCCACACACAGGCCCAAGAGGCTGATAAAGACACATCCCTTTCCAAAGCAATTAAGCAAAGAGCCACAGGTGAGGCCCATTCATTTCCATTTGAAAACTGTTTTCATCAGGCTTCACAAAGGGGTGGCCTGAGGCAAAGACCTTCCTGACATTCAGTGCAACACAACAATAAGTAAGCAAAAGGCCCAAAGCAGGGTTTCTGCACTGAGACTTTCCTGGTCACACTGATATCTGAGTTTTCTGAGATGCTCGCCATTCTCTTCAGCTATCCAGTACATGGCCATGTCACAGAGCTTGGAGGTGGTACATATTTTGGACACAAATCCATGAGCCTATTCTGGAGAGTGGCCAGAATTCAGGAAGAAAACTACAACTTAGAAAGATTGCAGGTGTTGCACATCGATAAGACAAGCTGCAGTCCATTCATATATTGGGCATGGGAAGATTTATACTAGACAGGACACATCCATTAATGCATTCTCTTTTCTAATGTCTACAACAACGGACACAGTGGGATACACAGAAACAGAAACACTCGCCGTGTTAAATGACTTACTAGAAACTGTCCACTCCAAACCAAACAAACCGCCTTTCCTATCTATTCTGAGAACATGAGACAAAACAACAAACCCACACCCACTCCCACAAAGGCACCTCCTTCCCCCAAGTAGGTCTGTGACTATCCGGAGTGTCCTCTGACTGGTGGGCCATACTATGTTCCCCCGAAATGGCCTGTCTTCTCTCAGATCTTGTTTCCTTGACCAACTCTGTGAAGATGTCAGGAAAAAGTGGTTAGCCACTACCTGTTTTCTCAGGAAAGGTCCATCTTCAGAGCTCTCCTGGCATTTGGCCATCCTCACATCATTAGGTACCAAGAAAACTGACTCTGTCCTTAGTAAATCCAAACAAGTGAGCCCACTGGGACTGGGACTGTGACTGCCTCTGGGTGCCTGGCTTCTTGGATACCAAGTTCAGAGAGTTCCATCACCAAGGAAATGAGGTATGTCACCTTCTTTGGAACTGAATGAGGTCACTGCCTTGGCAACCACTTTGTCCTAACAGTTGCTTCCAAGGGTAACATAAGATGGAGGTTGCCCCTACTTCCTGTGACACTTTCATAAGGTAGAATGTATATCACCATTGGCACCCGGGAACAGCTCTCCACTCAGCCCTGGTTTGGTCCATCTTCTGTACAATAAGAAGAGAGAGAGGCAGATTCAGACACATCCCTTCATCCTGACCAGGTTGATTGCCATGGAAGATGACTTTTGCTCTCTCAGGTGCTTCATACCTGCCTACAACTTCTCCAGGTATCATTTGTGCATGGACATTTGAGGTTCTCATCAGGTGGAAGGTCCCCAAGTTTCCTGTATTGTAAGAACCACTCTGTCCCTGCTCTTCTGTAAAATGATTGAGGGAACAGTGTATACTTGGGGTTAAAAACAGGTTTGATTTGGGTTACGAGTGATTCTGTGTGATGAATAATGGTATTGGGAACCTGCAATATTTACAAGAATATAGAGGTGAAATATAAGTAGGAAAACAGAAATCTAGGTATGATTTGAAGCCCAGAAGGGTTTTGCCCTTGATTGGGATACTTAGCTTTGAATGATGTTCTGCAAAGATGCCTCAGATAATTCGATATACAATGGCATAGGACCTTGTACATTGGATGATTGAATTTAGAGAGAACATCCAGTCAAAAAGGGATATTCAATAGGATTAGGAAGATAGTCGGTAGGTTTAGGAAGAAGAGTGAGTATAGAATTTGGACCAAAAGTTCTTTAGCAATAGACTTTCGGTTGTTGAGTGAATGTAAATGTCAGCACATATGAAGAGTCAGTCACTATGTTGAACTGGGGAAAATATGTAGAAAAGCAGATATCAATAGAAATATTAGGAAATCAGGCAAAGTATAAAGTGAGTGATAGAATTAGACATTTTCAACAGGGTTGAGTTTGAATATATAAATTAGGAAAAAAACAAATATGTAGTCACCAATAGGATTGACAATTGACAGCATTAGGCAACCTGGACATGGATGTTTTTAGAAATCCATGTTCACTTTCCATTTAGGCTTTGGTACAATCATAAGTGTGACCTTTCCATTTTTTGTCCAGAATATTACTGTGATAATGAGGTGACATGAGTATTTCTTTCACCATTTCTGGGAGCAATATATTGAAGATGTAAAATGAGAATCGGGGTTACAAAGAGGTGTACCCTGTTTCTAGGAATATAGAGAAAAAGCATGAATAGACCATACTGTGAATAAATAATATAACTTTTTTGAACTTTAAATAATGAACTGAACTGATATGTGAAAAATTAAAGGAAATCGTATATTGATATACAATCATTCATTCCAACCAGGTATATATGTAATGGAAATATTTGTGTTTTGGTTTATCATGAAGAGTGTGTGACGTTTGCTTCAAAATGATTATGGAAATTCAAAATAATGTGTTTGGAAAGAAGTCTCATGAAAAGACCAGTCAAGAAACCCTGACAATACATGTGTTCTGAAGCAAGAAGTGGTGAAAGTTGAAACAAATGCTTATTAATTTGTGAACTTGTGGATGAAATGTATATCCTGTTATGTGCAAAAACTGAAGAAACAATAATGTACCAGTGTCGAATACAAACGAATGACAAATTACATATCATGTCCCATAGGAGTCTACTTGCATTGATGTTAGACTGGGTCAGTTACTGTAGAATAATTAGGATTTGTATGCACCATTCACTGAAGTTAGTTTTCAGTACTAGGAAACAAATATGTATTTCAGGTGGATGAATATTTCTGATTATCATCTTGTGAAAAGTGGATTATAAATCCACATACATGTACATGAATGAATTTAGAGAGTGTATATTAGACACATATATTTCATATTTTGAAAAATTTGGAGAGTATATCTATATCTATATCTATATCTATACACACACACACACACACACACACACAACTCACAGACATTAAAAAGTACCAATATAAATGCCAATCGAAATTCATCAGTAAATATGTATCATCCACAAATGCAAAAATATTTACTTTACTGAACATGAGTTAATGTATAATGTTGTTCTACTAGGACGCTCTCCTATAAGTTGAATTTTCATTTCCAACAGCATTTAGGAGGAGTGAACTCTTCTCACAATTTGTATCTGCCAAGACAGCCACCTCACAAAAATGTACGTGTGATACCTGGTAGGATTCTATATATGCATATAAATATACATGTGTGAAGAGACTACAGAAAAAGGAAACAAGAATTCACATATTTGTTAAGTTTAAAACACATGGAGAATATTTCAAATAAATTTGACTAGATTTATAACTCCTACCTTATATAATGCAAATATCAAGTCCAACTATACAACATGTCTCCTCTGAAGTACTTGTATTTCTAATGTGTTGGGTTAATTTTCTCCATTATATTAGGATGAATAGTCTGAGTCTACTAGGTATGGGTTAGTGTCACGGATTCAGTATTTCGAATTTAAAATTGGAAAATGAATCCAATGTGTATGTAAAAATATGCTGCACAAATATCCTCCCGCTCTCATCCAGAACAATGCCTTGACATTACCTTCACCCCAAGTAAGACACAATTAGAGGAGAAGAGTTACAAAATCAGTGAATACATATCTGGAATGGAAAATGCTCAGGAGTTCACAACCTTGGAGGTGGTAGAGGAGTTTCCAAAACTAAGGGACCGGGTAAACCCTCCACAAACATGGAGCTCTGCTGGCCTAAAAACTTTTTGAGAAACTGCCTCTGAGCTTCCACTCTTGAAATATATGTTGTTTTCAGGAGATTTGGCTTCCTCTGTAGTGAGAACATCAAAGCTGGGTCTGCATCTATGTGACCTGGAGGACATGGTTTCTTATTTTCCAATGAACAAGATGAAGCAGTGCTGAATCCTCTCTTTGTAGGTAAACTGAGGCCACTGGGGACTAAGTGTCTCCCCATGTGGACTGTGAAGCCATTTGGTCCTCTTCCACTTTTTGTGGTGTTTTTGCTGCTGCACTGTGAGTTTGGTATTTGTTTCACAAAATACAAGGAGCTAAACTGGGACACAGTGCTGGAGGGAGTTCTGTCACGTGTGGTGGGTCAGGGTCTGCAAGAGAATGCACCAACTAGGCTCCTATCTCTCACAGCTTGCCCCATTGCCCCCTTGTCCATATCAACCTGATTCTTAATTTTCCTCTGAAAACTCTCCATATAACAAGATGCCTTTACATATAAGGGTCTGTTGGCTGCACCATGTCAGTTACAAGCCATTTGGAATCCAATGGTAGATCCACATGGCCCTACCACGGATGTTTTATCAAACACCTCCCCACCACTGCTCTAGACCCACTACTCAGCAGGCTCCAAATTTCTGGCATCTCTGTTCTACACCATTTTCATGAAATTCAGTAAATCAAGGCACTGTCTGGTATACTCATGATCAGCAACAGAACATCCAATGTTTCTCCAGTGCCACCTGGTCATAGGAATTTCAAAAATTTCATGGTATTTATCTAGCCATTTTTCAAGCATGAAGTTGGAGGCACTGTGGGTTTCAGTTCATTCAGCAAACATTAAATGGTGAGGAAGCTAATTTCAATGAAATCTCTGGAGAACTCTCACAGGCATGGCTTCCCAAAGAGTGGACAAAAGGTCACATTAGGCCAGGCCCATTGAGGTCTACAATGTGAGGTCCATGTGTGTTTTGACTCTCAACTATGGCTGCCATTTCTTTAAGAATAAAATCATGTGATATCCTTGCTGAGATTCCCAGGCCTCTGTGGAAATCCACCCGGGGCCTAGGTCTCAGTTTCCAAGAGCGACTTTCATGCGTGGCCTCTTAAAATCCCAACAAAATTCATGGCAATGCTTCTCTGAGTTCAGTTCCAAAACCCAGTCTCTAAGGGGAATCACACCAGAGTTCAAGCCCACGTGGACCCAGTCATTTTTTCCAATGCCACACAAATGACCAAAATTAAAACCAAAACACTCCCACATGGCCCTCATCTTATTTCATATAGTCAATCATCTTAACCTCTGGCTGGAGGTTTCCATGAGGGGCGCAGCCCAAGACAGTGTCCAAAATCAGCTCGTTTGCCCCTCATTTGTCTAAAGTCAGGGTAGCCTGGACACCGTTTCTGTGAACCAGGAGTGAACAAATAAGCCTGCCGTTAATACTTCTGTGTTTCTCCAATTTGAGGCCTACTGATTTTAGGTATCGATTCTTTAGGTGATTTAGAGTCATGCGAAAACACAAGTACCTCTGCAGGGCTTTGAAGAACTCATTTGACCCAAAGAATCCCTATTGTCATTTGATGGAGTGCAGGAACCTAACAGAGGAAGGCAAGAGACTTCATCCACAATGAATGAAATTTTTTGCCATTTTGGTTTTGGAAGCTCACATGGGATCATTCTTAAGATCCATCAGGTGCTGAGAATCTAAGTCACAGCCACACACAGGCCCAAGAGGCTGATAAAGACACATCCCTTTCCAAAGCAATTAAGCAAAGAGCCACAGGTGAGGCCCATTCATTTCCATTTGAAAACTGTTTTCATCAGGCTTCACAAAGGGGTGGCCTGAGGCAAAGACCTTCCTGACATTCAGTGCAACACAACAATAAGTAAGCAAAAGGCCCAAAGCAGGGTTTCTGCACTGAGACTTTCCTGGTCACACTGATATCTGAGTTTTCTGAGATGCTCGCCATTCTCTTCAGCTATCCAGTACATGGCCATGTCACAGAGCTTGGAGGTGGTACATATTTTGGACACAAATCCATGAGCCTATTCTGGAGAGTGGCCAGAATTCAGGAAGAAAACTACAACTTAGAAAGATAGCAGGTGTTGCACATCGATAAGACAAGCTGCAGTCCATTCATATATTGATCATGGGAAGATTTATACTAGACAGGACACATCCATTAATGCATTCTCTTTTCTAATGTCTACAACAACGGACACAGTGGGATACACAGAAACAGAAACACTCGCCGTGTCAAATGACTTACTAGAAACTGTTCACTCCAAACCAAACAAACCGCCTTTCCTATCTATTCTGAGAACATGAGACAAAACAACAAACACACACCCACTCCCACAAAGGCACCTCCTTCCCCCAAGTAGGTCTGTGACTATCCGGAGTGTCCTCTGACTGGTGGGCCATACTATGTTCCCCCGAAATGGCCTGTCTTCTCTCAGATCTTGTTTCCTTGACCAACTCTGTGAAGATGTCAGGAAAAAGTGGTTAGCCACTACCTGTTTTCTCAGGAAAGGTCCATCTTCAGAGCTCTCCTGGCATTTGGCCATCCTCACATCATTAGGTACCAAGAAAACTGACTCTGTCCTTAGTAAATCCAAACAAGTGAGCCCACTGGGACTGGGACTGCGACTGCCTCTGTGTGCCTGGCTTCTTGGATACCAAGTTCAGAGAGTTCCATCACCAAGGAAATGAGGTATGTCACATTCTTTGGAACTGAATGAGGTCACTGCCTTGGCAACCACTTTGTCCTAACAGTTGCTTCCAAGGGTAACATAAGATGGAGGTTGCCCCTACTTCCTGTGACACTTTCATAAGGTAGAATGTATATCACCATTGGCACCCGGGAACAGCTCTCCACTCAGCCCTGGTTTGGTCCATCTTCTGTACAATAAGAAGAGAGAGAGGCAGATTCAGACACATCCCTTCATCCTGACCAGGTTGTTTGCCATGGAAGATGACTTTTGCTCTCTCAGGTGCTTCATACCTGCCTACAACTTCTCCAGGTATCATTTGTGCATGGACATTTGAGGTTCTCATCAGGTGGAAGGTCCCCAAGTTTCCTGTATTGTAAGAACCACTCTGTCCCTGCTCTTCTGTAAAATGATTGAGGGAACAGTGTATACTTGGGGTTAAAAACAGGTTTGATTTGCGTTACGAGTGATTCTGTGTGATGAATAATGGTATTGGGAACCTGCAATATTTACAAGAATATAGAGGTGAAATATAAGTAGGAAAACAGAAATCTAGGTATGATTTGAAGCCCAGAAGGGTTTTGCCCTTGATTGGGATACTTAGCTTTGAATGATGTTCTGCAAAGATGCCTCAGATAATTCGATATACAGTGGCATAGGAGCTTGTACATTGGATGATTGAATTTAGAGAGAACATCCAGTCAAAAAGGGATATTCAATAGGATTAGGAAGATAGTCGGTAGGTTTAGGAAGAAGAGTGAGTATAGAATTTGGACCAAAAGTTCTTTAGCAATAGACTTTCGGTTGTTGAGTGAATGTAAATGTCAGCACATATGAAGAGTCAGTCACTATGTTGAACTGGGGAAAATATGTAGAAAAGTAGATATCAATAGAAACATTACGAAATCAGGCAAAGTATAAAGTGAGTGATAGAATTAGACATTTTCAACAGGGTTGAGTTTGAATATATAAATTAGGAAAAAAACAAATATGTAGTCACCAATAGGATTGACAATTGACAGCATTAGGCAACCTGGACATGGATGTTTTTAGAAATCCATGTTCACTTTCCATTTAGGCTTTGGTACAATCATAAGTGTGACCTTTCCATTTTTTGTCCAGAATATTACTGTGATAATGAGGTGACATGAGTATTTCTTTCACCATTTCTGGGAGCAATATATTGAAGATGTAAAATGAGAATCGGGGGTACAAAGAGGTGTACCCTGTTTCTAGGAATATAGAGAAAAAGCATGAATAGACCATACTGTGAATAAATAATATAACTTTTTTGAACTTTAAATAATGAACTGAACTGATATCTGAAAAATTAAAGGAAATCGTATATTGATATACAATCATTCATTCCAACCAGGTATATATGTAATGGAAATATTTGTGTTTTGGTTTATCATGAAGAGTGTGTGACGTTTGCTTCAAAATGATTATGGAAATTCAAAATAATGTGTTTGGAAAGAAGTCTCACGAAAAGACCAGTCAAGAAACCCTGACACTACATGTGTTCTGAAGCAAGAAGTGGTGAAAGTTGAAACAAATGCTTATTAATTTGTGAACTTGTGGATGAAATGTATATCCTGTGATGTGCAAAAACTGAAGAAACAATAATGTACCAGTGTCGAATACAAATGAATGACAAATTACAGATCATGTCCCATAGGAGTCTACTTGCATTGATGTTAGACTGGGTCAGTTACTGTAGAATAATTACGATTTGTATGCACCATTCACTGAAGTTAGTTTTCAGTACTAGGAAACAAATATGTATTTCAGGTGGATGAATATTTCTGATTATCATCTTGTGAAAAGTGGATTATAAATCCACATACATGAACATGAATGAATTTAGAGAGTGTATATTAGACACATATATTTCATATTTTGAAAAATTTGGAGAGTATATCTATATCTATATCTATATCTATACACACACACACACACACACCCACACACACACACACACACAACTCACAGATATTAAAAAGTACCAATATAAATGCCAATCGAAATTCATCAGTAAATATGTATCATCCACAAATGCAAAAATATTTATTTTACTGAACATGAGTTAATGTATAATGTTGTTCTACTAGGACGCTCTCCTATAAGTTGAATTTTCATTTCCAACAGCATTTAGGAGGAGTGAACTCTTCTCACAATTTGTATCTGCCAAGACAGCCACCTCACAAAAATGTACGTGTGATACCTGGTAGGATTCTATATATGCATATAAATATACGTTTGTGAAGAGACTACAGAAAAAGGAAACAAGAATTCACATATTTGTTAAGTTTAAAACACATGGAGAATATTTCAAATAAATTTGACTAGATTTATAACTCCTACCTTATATAATGCAAATATCAAGTCCAACTATACAACATGTCTCCTCTGAAGTACTTGTATTTCTAATGTGTTGGGTTAATTTTCTCCATTATATTAGGATGAATAGTCTGAGTCTACTAGGTATGGGTTAGTGTCACAGATTCAGTATTTCGAATGGAAAATTGGAAAATGAATCCAATGTGTATGTAAATATATGCTGCACAAATATCCTCCCGCTCTCATCCAGAACAATGCCTTGACATTACCTTCACCCCAAGTAAGAAACAATTAGAGGAGAAGAGTTACAAAATCAGTGAATACATATCTGGAATGGAAAATGCTCAGGAGTTCACAACCTTGGAGGTGGTAGAGGAGTTTCCAAAACTAAGGGACCGGGTAAACACTCCACAAACATGGAGCTCTGCTGGCCTAAAAACTTTTTGAGAAACTGCCTCTGAGCTTCCACACTTGAAATATATGTTGTTTTCAGGAGATTTGGCTTCCTCTGTAGTGAGAACATCAAAGCTGGGTCTGCATCTATGTGACCTGGAGGACATGGTTTCTTATTTTCCAATGAACAAGATGAAGCAGTGCTGAATCCTCTCTTTGTAGGTAAACTGAGGCCACTGGGGACTAAGTGTCTCCCCATGTGGACTGTGAAGCCATTTGGTCCTCTTCCACTTTTTGTGGTGTTTTTGCTGCTGCACTGTGAGTTTGGTATTTGTTTCACAAAATACAAGGAGCTAAACTGGGACACAGTGCTGGAGGGAGTTCTGTCACGTGTGGTGGGTCAGGGTCTGCAAGAGAATGCACCAACTAGGCTCCTATCTCTCACAGCTTGCCCCATTGCCCCCTTGTCCATATCAACCTGATTCTTAATTTTCCTCTGAAAACTCTCCATATAACAAGATGCCTTTACATATAAGGGTCTGTTGGCTGCACCATGTCAGTTACAAGCCATTTGGAATCCAATGGTAGATCCACATGGCCCTACCACGGATGTTTTATCAAACACCTCCCCACCACTGCTCTAGACCCACTACTCAGCAGGCTCCAAATTTCTGGCATCTCTGTTCTACACCATTTTCATGAAACTCAGTAAATCAAGGCACTGTCTGGTATACTCATGATCAGCAACAGGACATCCAATGTTTCTCCAGTGCCACCTGGTCATAGGAATTTCAAAAATTTCATGGTATTTATCTAGCCATTTTTCAAGCATGAAGTTGGAGGCACTGTGGGTTTCAGTTCATTCAGCAAACATTAAATGGTGAGGAAGCTCATTTCAATGAAATCTCTGGAGAACTCTCACAGGCATGGCTTCCCAAAGAGTGGACAAAAGGTCACATTAGGCCAGGCCCATTGAGGTCTACAATGTGAGGTCCATGTGTGTTTTGACTCTCAACTATGGCTGCCATTTCTTTAAGAATAAAATCATGTGATATCCTTGCTGAGATTCCCAGGCCTCTGTGGAAATCCACCCGGGGCCTAGGTCTCAGTTTCCAAGAGCGACTTTCATGCGTGGCCTCTTAAAATCCCAACAAAATTCATGGCAATGCTTCTCTGAGTTCAGTTCCAAAACCCAGTCTCTAAGGGGAATCACACCAGAGTTCAAGCCCACGTGGACCCAGTCATTTTTTCCAATGCCACACAAATGACCAAAATTAAAACCAAAACACTCCCACATGGCCCTCATCTTATTTCATATAGTCAATCATCTTAACCTCTGGCTGGAGGTTTCCATGAGGGGCGCAGCCCAAGACAGTGTCCAAAATCAGCTCGTTTGCCCCTCATTTGTCTAAAGTCAGGGTAGCCTGGACACCGTTTCTGTGAACCAGGAGTGAACAAATAAGCCTGCCGTTAATACTTCTGTGTTTCTCCAATTTGAGGCCTACTGATTTTAGGTATCGATTCTTTAGGTGATTTAGAGTCATGCGAAAACACAAGTACCTCTGCAGGGCTTTGAAGAACTCATTTGACCCAAAGAATCCCTATTGTCATTTGATGGAGTGCAGGAACCTAACAGAGGAAGGCAAGAGACTTCATCCACAATGAATGAAATTTTTTGCCATTTTGGTTTTGGAAGCTCACATGGGATCATTCTTAAGATCCATCAGGTGCTGAGAATCTAAGTCACAGCCACACACAGGCCCAAGAGGCTGATAAAGACACATCCCTTTCCAAAGCAATTAAGCAAAGAGCCACAGGTGAGGCCCATTCATTTCCATTTGAAAACTGTTTTCATCAGGCTTCACAAAGAGGTGGCCTGAGGCAAAGACCTTCCTGACATTCAGTGCAACACAACAATAAGTAAGCAAAAGGCCCAAAGCAGGGTTTCTGCACTGAGACTTTCCTGGTCACACTGATATCTGAGTTTTCTGAGATGCTCGCCATTCTCTTCAGCTATCCAGTACATGGCCATGTCACAGAGCTTGGAGGTGGTACATATTTTGGACACAAATCCATGAGCCTATTCTGGAGAGTGGCCAGAATTCAGGAAGAAAACTACAACTTAGAAAGATTGCAGGTGTTGCACATCGATAAGACAAGCTGCAGTCCATTCATATATTGGGCATGGGAAGATTTATACTAGACAGGACACATCCATTAATGCATTCTCTTTTCTAATGTCTACAACAACGGACACAGTGGGATACACAGAAACAGAAACACTCGCCGTGTCAAATGACTTACTAGAAACTGTTCACTCCAAACCAAACAAACCGCCTTTCCTATCTATTCTGAGAACATGAGACAAAACAACAAACCCACACCCACTCCCACAAAGGCACCTCCTTCCTCCAAGTAGGTCTGTGACTATCCGGAGTGTCCTCTGACTGGTGGGCCATACTATGTTCCCCCGAAATGGCCTGTCTTCTCTCAGATCTTGTTTCCTTGACCAACTCTGTGAAGATGTCAGGAAAAAGTGGTTAGCCACTACCTGTTTTCTCAGGAAAGGTCCATCTTCAGAGCTCTCCTGGCATTTGGCCATCCTCACATCATTAGGTACCAAGAAAACTGACTCTGTCCTTAGTAAATCCAAACAAGTGAGCCCACTGGGACTGGGACTGCGACTGCCTCTGGGTGCCTGGCTTCTTGGATACCAAGTTCAGAGAGTTCCATCACCAAGGAAATGAGGTATGTCACATTCTTTGGAACTGAATGAGGTCACTGCCTTGGCAACCACTTTGTCCTAACAGTTGCTTCCAAGGGTAACATAAGATGGAGGTCGCCCCTACTTCCTGTGACACTTTCATAAGGTAGAATGTATATCACCATTGGCACCCGGGAACAGCTCTCCACTCAGCCCTGGTTTGGTCCATCTTCTGTACAATAAGAAGAGAGAGAGGCAGATTCAGCCACATCCCTTCATCCTGACCAGGTTGTTTGCCATGGAAGATGACTTTTGCTCTCTCAGGTGCTTCATACCTTCCTACAACTTCTCCAGGTATCATTTGTGCATGGACATTTGAGGTTCTCATCAGGTGGAAGGTCCCCAAGTTTCCTGTATTGTAAGAACCACTCTGTCCCTGCTCTTCTGTAAAATGATTGAGGGAACAGTGTATACTTGGGGTTAAAAACAGGTTTGATTTGGGTTACGAGTGATTCTGTGTGATGAATAATGGTATTGGGAACCTGCAATATTTACAAGAATATAGAGGTGAAATATAAGTAGGAAAACAGAAATCTAGGTATGATTTGAAGCCCAGAAGGGTTTTGCCCTTGATTGGGATACTTAGCTTTGAATGATGTTCTGCAAAGATGCCTCAGATAATTCGATATACAATGGCATAGGACCTTGTACATTGGATGATTGAATTTAGAGAGAACATCCAGTCAAAAAGGGATATTCAATAGGATTAGGAAGATAGTCGGTAGGTTTAGGAAGAAGAGTGAGTATAGAATTTGGACCAAAAGTTCTTTAGCAATAGACTTTCGGTTGTTGAGTGAATGTAAATGTCAGCACATATGAAGAGTCAGTCACTATGTTGAACTGGGGAAAATATGTAGAAAAGCAGATATCAATAGAAATATTAGGAAATCAGGCAAAGTATAAAGTGAGTGATAGAATTAGACATTTTCAACAGGGTTGAGTTTGAATATATAAATTAGGAAAAAAACAAATATGTAGTCACCAATAGGATTGACAATTGACAGCATTAGGCAACCTGGACATGGATGTTTTTAGAAATCCATGTTCACTTTCCATTTAGGCTTTGGTACAATCATAAGTGTGACCTTTCCATTTTTTGTCCAGAATATTACTGTGATAATGAGGTGACATGAGTATTTCTTTCACCATTTCTGGGAGCAATATATTGAAGATGTAAAATGAGAATCGGGGTTACAAAGAGGTGTACCCTGTTTCTAGGAATATAGAGAAAAAGCATGAATAGACCATACTGTGAATAAATAATATAACTTTTTTGAACTTTAAATAATGAACTGAACTGATATCTGAAAAATTAAAGGAAATCGTATATTGATATACAATCATTCATTCCAACCAGGTATATATGTAATGGAAATATTTGTGTTTTGGTTTATCATGAAGAGTGTGTGACGTTTGCTTCAAAATGATTATGGAAATTCAAAATAATGTGTTTGGAAAGAAGTCTCACGAAAAGACCAGTCAAGAAACCCTGACAATACATGTGTTCTGAAGCAAGAAGTGGTGAAAGTTGAAACAAATGCTTATTAATTTGTGAACTTGTGGATGAAATGTATATCCTGTGATGTGCAAAAACTGAAGAAACAATAATGTACCAGTGTCGAATACAAATGAATGACAAATTACAGATCATGTCCCATAGGAGTCTACTTGCATTGATGTTAGACTGGGTCAGTTACTGTAGAATAATTAGGATTTGTATGCACCATTCACTGAAGTTAGTTTTCAGTACTAGGAAACAAATATGTATTTCAGGTGGATGAATATTTCTGATTATCATCTTGTGAAAAGTGGATTATAAATCCACATACATGAACATGAATGAATTTAGAGAGTGTATATTAGACACACATATTTCATATTTTGAAAAATTTGGAGAGTATATCTATATCTATATCTATATCTATACACACACACACACACACACCCACACACACACACACACACAACTCACAGATATTAAAAAGTACCAATATAAATGCCAATCGAAATTCATCAGTAAATATGTATCATCCACAAATGCAAAAATATTTATTTTACTGAACATGAGTTAATGTATAATGTTGTTCTACTAGGACGCTCTCCTATAAGTTGAATTTTCATTTCCAACAGCATTTAGGAGGAGTGAACTCTTCTCACAATTTGTATCTGCCAAGACAGCCACCTCACAAAAATGTACGTGTGATACCTGGTAGGATTCTATATATGCATATAAATATACGTTTGTGAAGAGACTACAGAAAAAGGAAACAAGAATTCACATATTTGTTAAGTTTAAAACACATGGAGAATATTTCAAATAAATTTGACTAGATTTATAACTCCTACCTTATATAATGCAAATATCAAGTCCAACTATACAACATGTCTCCTCTGAAGTACTTGTATTTCTAATGTGTTGGGTTAATTTTCTCCATTATATTAGGATGAATAGTCTGAGTCTACTAGGTATGGGTTAGTGTCAGGGATTCAGTATTTCGAATGGAAAATTGGAAAATGAATCCAATGTGTATGTAAAAATATGCTGCACAAATATCCTCCCGCTCTCATCCAGAACAATGCCTTGACATTACCTTCACCCCAAGTAAGACACAATTAGAGGAGAAGAGTTACAAAATCAGTGAATACATATCTGGAATGGAAAATGCTCAGGAGTTCACAACCTTGGAGGTGGTAGAGGAGTTTCCAAAACTAAGGGACAGGGTAAACCCTCCACAAACATGGAGCTCTGCTGGCCTAAAAACTTTTTGAGAAACTGCCTCTGAGCTTCCACACTTGAAATATATGTTGTTTTAAGGAGATTTGGCTTCCTCTGTAGTGAGAACATCAAAGCTGGGTCTGCATCTATGTGACCTGGAGGACATGGTTTCTTATTTTCCAATGAACAAGATGAAGCAGTGCTGAATCCTCTCTTTGTAGGTAAACTGAGGCCACTGGGGACTAAGTGTCTCCCCGTGTGGACTGTGAAGCCATTTGGTCCTCTTCCACTTTTTGTGGTGTTTTTGCTGCTGCACTGTGAGTTTGGTATTTGTTTCACGAAATACTAGGAGCTAAACTGGGAACAGTGCTGGAGGGAGTTCTGTCACGTGTGGTGGGTCAGGGTCTGCAAGAGAATGCACCAACTAGGCTCCTATCTCTCACAGCTTGCCCCATTGCCCCCTTGTCCATATCAACCTGATTCTTAATTTTCCTCTGAAAACTCTCCATATAACAAGATGCCTTTACATATAAGGGTCTGTTGGCTGCACCATGTCAGTTACAAGCCATTTGGAATCCAATGGTAGATCCACATGGCCCTACCACGGATGTTTTATCAAACACCTCCCCACCACTGCTCTAGACCCACTACTCAGCAGGCTCCAAATTTCTGGCATCTCTGTTCTACACCATTTTCATGAAACTCAGTAAATCAAGGCACTGTCTGGTATACTCATGATCAGCAACAGGACATCCAATGTTTCTCCAGTGCCACCTGGTCATAGGAATTTCAAAAATTTCATGGTATTTATCTAGCCATTTTTCAAGCATGAAGTTGGAGGCACTGTGGGTTTCAGTTCATTCAGCAAACATTAAATGGTGAGGAAGCTCATTTCAATGAAATCTCTGGAGAACTCTCACAGGCATGGCTTCCCAAAGAGTGGACAAAAGGTCACATTAGGCCAGGCCCATTGAGGTCTACAATGTGAGGTCCATGTGTGTTTTGACTCTCAACTATGGCTGCCATTTCTTTAAGAATAAAATCATGTGATATCCTTGCTGAGATTCCCAGGCCTCTGTGGAAATCCACCCGGGGCCTAGGTCTCAGTTTCCAAGAGCGACTTTCATGCGTGGCCTCTTAAAATCCCAACAAAATTCATGGCAATGCTTCTCTGAGTTCAGTTCCAAAACCCAGTCTCTAAGGGGAATCACACCAGAGTTCAAGCCCACGTGGACCCTGTCATTTTTTCCAATGCCACACAAATGACCAAAATTAAAACCAAAACACTCCCACATGGCCCTCAACTTATTCCATATAGTCAATCATCTTAACCTCTGGCTGGAGGTTTCCATGAGGGGCGCAGCCCAAGACAGTGTCCAAAATCAGCTCGTTTGCCCCTCATTTGTCTAAAGTCAGGGTAGCCTGGACACCGTTTCTGTGAACCAGGAGTGAACAAATAAGCCTGTCGTTAATACTTCTGTGTTTCTCCAATTTGAGGCCTACTGATTTTAGGTATCGATTCTTTAGGTGATTTAGAGTCATGCGAAAACACAAGCACCTCTGCAGGGCTTTGAAGAACTCATTTGACCCAAAGAATCCCTATTGTCATTTGATGGAGTGCAGGAACCTAACAGAGGAAGGCAAGAGACTTCATCCACAATGAATGAAATTTTTTGCCATTTTGGTTTTGGAAGCTCACATGGGATCATTCTTAAGATCCATCAGGTGCTGAGAATCTAAGTCACAGCCACACACAGGCCCAAGAGGCTGATAAAGACACATCCCTTTCCAAAGCAATTAAGCAAAGAGCCACAGGTGAGGCCCATTCATTTCCATTTGAAAACTGTTTTCTTCAGGCTTCACAAAGGGGTGGCCTGAGGCAAAGACCTTCCTGACATTCAGTGCAACACAACAATAAGTAAGCAAAAGGCCCAAAGCAGGGTTTCTGCACTGAGACTTTCCTGGTCACACTGATATCTGAGTTTTCTGAGATGCTCGCCATTCTCTTCAGCTATCCAGTACATGGCCATGTCACAGAGCTTGGAGGTGGTACATATTTTGGACACAAATCCATGAGCCTATTCTGGAGAGTGGCCAGAATTCAGGAAAAAAAATACAACTTAGAAAGATAGCAGGTGTTGCACATCGATAAGACAAGCTGCAGTCCATTCATATATTGGGCAGGATGAATTTTGGTATGATTTATAATAGACAGGACACATCCATTAATGCATTCTCTTTTTTAATGTCTACAACAACGGACACAGTGGGATACTCAGAAACAGAAACACTCGCCGTGTCAAATGACTTACTAGAAACTGTCCACTCCAAACCAAACAAACCGCCTTTCCTATCTATTCTGAGAACATGAGACAAAACAACAAACCCACACCCACTCCCACAAAGGCACCTCCTTCCCCCAAGTAGGTCTGTGACTATCCGGAGTGTCCTCTGACTGGTGGGCCATACTATGTTCCCCCGAAATGGCCTGTCTTCTCTCAGATCTTGTTTCCTTGACCAACTCTGTGAAGATGTCAGGAAAAAGTGGTTAGCCACTACCTGTTTTCTCAGGAAAGGTCCATCTTCAGAGCTCTCCTGGCATTTGGCCATCCTCACATCATTAGGTACCAAGAAAACTGACTCTGTCCTTGGTAAATCCAAACAAGTGAGCCCACTGGGACTGGGACTGCGACTGCCTCTGTGTGCCTGGCTTCTTGGATACCAAGTTCAGAGAGTTCCATCACCAAGGAAATGAGGTATGTCACATTCTTTGGAACTGAATGAGGTCACTGCCTTGGCAACCACTTTGTCCTAACAGTTGCTTCCAAGGGTAACATAAAATGGAGGTTGCCCCCGCTTCCTGTGACACTTTCATAAGGTAGAATGTATATCACCATTGGCACCCGGGAACAGCTCTCCACTCAGGCCTGGTTTGGTCCATCTTCTCTACAATAAGAAGAGAGAGATTCAGATTCAGACACATCCCTTCATCCTGACCAGGTTGTTTGCCATGGAAGATGACTTTTGCTCTCTCAGGTGCTTCATACCTGCCTACAACTTCTCCAGGTATCATTTGTGCATGGACATTTGAGGTTCTCATCAGGTGGAAGGTCCCCAACTTTCCTGTATTGTAAGAACCACTCTGTCCCTGCTCTTCTGTAAAATGATTGAGGGAACAGTGTATACTTGGGGTTAAAAACAGGTTTGATTTGGGTTACGAGTGATACTGTGTGATGAATAATTGTATTGGGAACCTGCAATATTTACAAGAATATAGAGGTGAAATATAAGTAGGAAAACAGAAATCTAGGTATGATTTGAAGCCCTGAAGGGTTTTGCCCTTGATTGGGATACTTAGCTTTGAATGATGTTCTGCAAAGTTGCCTCAGATAATTCGATATACAATGGCATAGGACCTTGTATATTAATGATTGAATTTAGAAGAGAACATCCAGTCAAAAAGGGATATTCAGTAGGATTAGGAAGATAGTCTGTAGGTTTAGGAAGAAGAGTGAGTATAGGATTTGGACCAAAAGTTCCTTAGCAAGGGTCTGTTGGCTGCACCATGTCAGTTACAAGCCATTTGGAATCCAATGGTAGATCCACATGGCCCTACCACGGATGTTTTATCAAACACCTCCCCACCACTGCTCTAGACCCACTACTCAGCAGGCTCCAAATTTCTGGCATCTCTGTTCTACACCATTTTCATGAAACTCAGTAAATCAAGGCACTGTCTGGTATACTCATGATCAGCAACAGGACATCCAATGTTTCTCCAGTGCCACCTGGTCATAGGAATTTCAAAAATTTCATGGTATTTATCTAGCCATTTTTCAAGCATGAAGTTGGAGGCACTGTGGGTTTCAGTTCATTCAGCAAACATTAAATGGTGAGGAAGCTCATTTCAATGAAATCTCTGGAGAACTCTCACAGGCATGGCTTCCCAAAGAGTGGACAAAAGGTCACATTAGGCCAGGCCCATTGAGGTCTACAATGTGAGGTCCATGTGTGTTTTGACTCTCAACTATGGCTGCCATTTCTTTAAGAATAAAATCATGTGATATCCTTGCTGAGATTCCCAGGCCTCTGTGGAAATCCACCCGGGGCCTAGGTCTCAGTTTCCAAGAGCGACTTTCATGCGTGGCCTCTTAAAATCCCAACAAAATTCATGGCAATGCTTCTCTGAGTTCAGTTCCAAAACCCAGTCTCTAAGGGGAATCACACCAGAGTTCAAGCCCACGTGGACCCAGTCATTTTTTCCAATGCCACACAAATGACCAAAATTAAAACCAAAACACTCCCACATGGCCCTCATCTTATTTCATATAGTCAATCATCTTAACCTCTGGCTGGAGTTTTCCATGAGGGGCGCAGCCCAAGACAGTGTCCAAAATCAGCTCGTTTGCCCCTCATTTGTCTAAAGTCAGGGTAGCCTGGACACCGTTTCTGTGAACCAGGAGTGAACAAATAAGCCTGCCGTTAATACTTCTGTGTTTCTCCAAATTGAGGCCTACTGATTTTAGGTATCGATTCTTTAGTTGATTTAGAGTCATGCGAAAACACAAGCACCTCTGCAGGGCTTTGAAGAACTCATTTGACCCAAAGAATCCCTATTGTCATTTGATGGAGTGCAGGAACCTAACAGAGGAAGGCAAGAGACTTCATCCACAATGAATGAAATTTTTTGCCATTTTGGTTTTGGAAGTTCACATGGGATCATTCTTAAGATCCATCAGGTGCTGAGAATCTAAGTCACAGCCACACACAGGCCCAAGAGGCTGATAAAGACACATGCCTTTCCAAAGCAATTAAGCAAAGAGCCACAGGTGAGGCCCATTCATTTCCATTTGAAAACTGTTTTCTTCAGGCTTCACAAAGGGGTGGCCTGAGGCAAAGACCTTCCTGACATTCAGTGCAACACAACAATAAGTAAGCAAAAGGCCCAAAGCAGGGTTTCTGCACTGAGACTTTCCTGGTCACACTGATATCTGAGTTTTCTGAGATGCTCGCCATTCTCTTCAGCTATCCAGTACATGGCCATGTCACAGAGCTTGGAGGTGGTACATATTTTGGACACAAATCCATGAGCCTATTCTGGAGAGTGGCCAGAATTCAGGAAGAAAACTACAACTTAGAAAGATAGCAGGTGTTGCACATCGATAAGACAAGCTGCAGTCCATTCATATATTGGGCATGGGAAGATTTATACTAGACAGGACACATCCATTAATGCATTCTCTTTTCTAATGTCTACAACAACGGACACAGTGGGATACACAGAAACAGAAACACTCGCCGTGTCAAATGACTTACTAGAAACTGTCCACTCCAAACCAAACAAACCGCCTTTTCTATCTATTCTGAGAACATGAGACAAAACAACAAACCCACACCCACTCCCACAAAGGCACCTTCTTCCCCCAAGTAGGTCTGCGACTATCCGGAGTGTCCTCTGACTGGTAGGCCATACTATGTTCCCCCGAAATGGCCTGTCTTCTCTCAGATCTTGTTTCCTTGACCAACTCTGTGAAGATGTCAGGAAAAAGTGGTTAGCCACTACCTGTTTTCTCAGGAAAGGTCCATCTTCAGAGCTCTCCTGGCATTTGGCCATCCTCACATCATTAGGTACCAAGAAAACTGACTGTGTCCTTGGTAAATCCAAACAAGTGAGCCCACTGGGACTGGGACTGGGACTGCCTCTGGGTGCCTGGCTTCTTGGATACCAAGTTCAGAGAGTTCCATCACCAAGGAAATGAGGTATGTCACATTCTTTGGAACTGAATGAGGTCACTGCCTTGGCAACCACTTTGTCCTAACAGTTGCTTCCAAGGGTTACATAAGATGGAGGTTGCCCCTACTTCCTGTGACACTTTCATAAGGTAGAATGTATATCACCATTGGCACCCGGGAACAGCTCTCCACTCAGCCCTGGTTCGGTCCATCTTCTGTACAATAAGAAGAGAGAGAGGCAGATTCAGACACATCCCTTCATCCTGACCAGGTTGTTTGCCATGGCAGATGACTTTTGCTCTCTCAGGTGCTTCATACCTGCCTACAACTTCTCTAGGTATCATTTGTGCATGGACATTTGAGGTTCTCATCAGGTGGAAGGTCCCCAACTTTCCTGTATTGTAAGAACCACTCTGTCCCTGCTCTTCTGTAAAATGATTGAGGGAACAGTGTATACTTGGGGTTAAAAACAGGTTTGATTTGGGTTACGAGTGATTCTGTGTGATGAATAATGGTATTGGGAACCTGCAATATTTACAAGAATATAGAGGTGAAATATAAGTAGGAAAACAGAAATCTAGGTATGATTTGAAGCCCAGAAGGGTTTTGCCCTTGATTGGGATACTTAGATTTGAATGATGTTCTGCAAAGATGCCTCAGGTAATTCGATATACAATGGCATAGGACCTTGTACATTGGATGATTGAATTTAGAAGAGAACATCCAGTCAAAAAGGGATATTCAGTAGGATTAGGAAGATAGTCTGTAGGTTTAGGAAGAAGAGTGAGTATAGAATTTGGACCAAAAGTTCTTTAGCAATAGACTTTCGGTTGTTGAGTGAATGTAAATGTCAGCACATATGAAGAGTCAGTCACTATGTTGAACTGGGGAAAATATGTAGAAAAGCAAATATCAATAGAAACATTACGAAATCAGGCAAAGTATAAAGTGAGTGATAGAATTAGACATTTTCAACAGGGTTGAGTTTGAATATATAAATTAGGAAAAAAACAAATATGTAGTCACCAATAGGATTGACAATTGACAGCATTAGGCAACCTGGACATGGATGTTTTTAGAAATCCATGTTCACTTTCCATTTAGGCTTTGGTACAATCATAAGTGTGACCTTTCCATTTTTTGTCCAGAATATTACTGTGATAATGAGGTGACATGAGTATTTCTTTCACCATTTCTGGGAGCAATATATTGAAGATGTAAAATGAGAATCGGGGGTACAAAGAGGTGTACCCTGTTTCTAGGAACATAGAGAAAAAGCATGAATAGACCATACTGTGAATAAAAAATATAACTTTTTTGAACTTTAAATAATGAATAGAACTGACATCTGAAAAATTAAAGGAAATCGTATATTGATATACAATCATTCATTCCAACCAGGTATATATGTAATGGAAATATTTGTGTTTTGGTTTATCATGAAGAGTGTGTGACGTTTGCTTCAAAATAATTATGGAAATTCAAAATAATGTGTTTGGAAAGAAGTCTCACGAAAAGACCAGTCAAGAAACCCTGACAATACATGTGTTCTGAAGCAAGAAGTGGTGAAAGTTGAAACAAATGCTTATTAATTTGTGAACTTGTGGATGAAATGTATATCCTGTGATGTGCAAAAACTGAAGAAACAATAATGTACCAGTGTCGAATACAAATGAATGACAAATTACAGATCATGTCCCATAGGAGTCTACTTGCATTGATATTAGACTGGGTCAGTTACTGTAGAATAATAAGGATTTGTATGCACCATTCACTGAAGTTAGTTTTCAGTACTAGGAAACAAATATGTATTTCAGGTGGATGAATATTTCTGATTATCATCTTTTGAAAAGTGGATTATAAATCCACATACATGAACATGAATGAATTTAGAGAGTGTATATTAGACACATATATTTCATATTTTGAAAAATTTGGAGAGTATATCTATATCTATATCTATATCTATACACACACACACACACACACACACACACACACACACAACTCACAGACATTAAAAAGTACCAATATAAATGCCAATCGAAATTCATCAGTAAATATGTATCATCCACAAATGCAAAAATATTTATTTTACTAAACATGAGTTAATGTATAATGTTGTTCTACTAGGACGCTCTCCTATAAGTTGAATTTTCATTTCCAACAGCATTTAGGAGGAGTGAACTCTTCTCACAATTTGTATCTGCCAAGACAGCCACCTCACAAAAATGTACGTGTGATACCTGGTAGGATTCTATATATGCATATAAATATACGTGTGTGAAGAGACTACAGAAAAAGGAAACAAGAATTCACATATTTGTTAAGTTTAAAACACATGGAGAATATTTCAAATAAATTTGACTAGATTTATAACTCCTACCTTATATAATGCAAATGTCAAGTCCAACTATACAACATGTCTCCTCTGAAGTACTTGTATTTCTAATGTGTTGGGTTAATTTTCTCCATTATATTAGGATGAATAGTCTGAGTCTACTAGGTATGGGTTAGTGTCACGGATTCAGTATTTCGAATGGAAAATTGGAAAATGAATCCAATGTGTATGTAAATATATGCTGCACAAATATCCTCCCGCTCTCATCCAGAACAATGCCTTGACATTACCTTCACCCCAAGTAAGAAACAATTAGAGGAGAAGAGTTACAAAATCAGTGAATACATATCTGGAATGGAAAATGCTCAGGAGTTCACAACCTTGGAGGTGGTAGAGGAGTTTCCAAAACTAAGGGACCGGGTAAACACTCCACAAACATGGAGCTCTGCTGGCCTAAAAACTTTTTGAGAAACTGCCTCTGAGCTTCCACACTTGAAATATATGTTGTTTTCAGGAGATTTGGCTTCCTCTGTAGTGAGAACATCAAAGCTGGGTCTGCATCTATGTGACCTGGAGGACATGGTTTCTTATTTTCCAATGAACAAGATGAAGCAGTGCTGAATCCTCTCTTTGTAGGTAAACTGAGGCCACTGGGGACTAAGTGTCTCCCCATGTGGACTGTGAAGCCATTTGGTCCTCTTCCACTTTTTGTGGTGTTTTTGCTGCTGCACTGTCTTTTGGTATTTGTTTCACAAAATACAAGGAGCTAAACTGGGACACAGTGCTGGAGGGAGTTCTGTCACGTGTGGTGGGTAAGGGTCTGCAAGAGAATGCACCAACTAGGCTCCTATCTCTCACAGCTTGCCCCATTGCCCCCTTGTCCATTTCAACCTGATTCTTAATTTTCCTCTGAAAACTCTCCATATAACAAGATGCCTTTACATATAAGGGTCTGTTGGCTGCACCATGTCAGTTACAAGCCATTTGGAATCCAATGGTAGATCCACATGGCCCTACCACGGATGTTTTATCAAACACCTCCCCACCACTGCTCTAGACCCACTACTCAGCAGGCTCCAAATTTCTGGCATCTCTGTTCTACACCATTTTCATGAAACTCAGTAAATCAAGGCACTGTCTGGTATACTCATGATCAGCAACAGGACATCCAATGTTTCTCCAGTGCCACCTGGTCATAGGAATTTCAAAAATTTCATGGTATTTATCTAGCCATTTTTCAAGCATGAAGTTGGAGGCACTGTGGGTTTCAGTTCATTCAGCAAACATTAAATGGTGAGGAAGCTCATTTCAATGAAATCTCTGGAGAACTCTCACAGGCATGGCTTCCCAAAGAGTGGACAAAAGGTCACATTAGGCCAGGCCCATTGAGGTCTACAATGTGAGGTCCATGTGTGTTTTGACTCTCAACTATGGCTGCCATTTCTTTAAGAATAAAATCATGTGATATCCTTGCTGAGATTCCCAGGCCTCTGTGGAAATCCACCCGGGGCCTAGGTCTCAGTTTCCAAGAGCGAATTTCATGCGTGGCCTCTTAAAATCCCAACAAAATTCATGGCAATGCTTCTCTGAGTTCAGTTCCAAAACCCAATCTCTAAGGGGAATCACACCAGAGTTCAAGCCCACGTGGACCCAGTCATTTTTTCCAATGCCACACAAATGACCAAAATTAAAACCAAAACAGTCCCACATGGCCCTCATCTTAAACTCTGGCTGGAGGTTTCCATGAGGGGCGCAGCCCAAGACAGTGTCCAAAATCAGCTCGTTTCCCCTCATTTGTCTAAAGTCAGGGTAGCCTGGACACCGTTTCTGTGAACCAGGAGTGAACAAATAAGCCTGCCGTTAATACTTCTGTGTTTCTCCAATTTGAGGCCTACTGATTTTAGGTATCGATTCTTTAGGTGATTTAGAGTCATGCGAAAACACAAGCACCTCTGCAGGGCTTTGAAGAACTCATTTGACCCAAAGAATCCCTATTGTCATTTGATGGAGTGCAGGAACCTAACAGAGGAAGGCAAGAGACTTCATCCACAATGAATGAAATTTTTTGCCATTTTGGTTTTGGAAGCTCACATGGGATCATTCTTAAGATCCATCAGGTGCTGAGAATCTAAGTCACAGCCACACACAGGCCCAAGAGGCTGATAAAGACACATCCCTTTCCAAAGCAATTAAGCAAAGAGCCACAGGTGAGGCCCATTCATTTCCATTTGAAAACTGTTTTCTTCAGGCTTCACAAAGGGGTGGCCTGAGGCAAAGACCTTCCTGACATTCAGTGCAACACAACAATAAGTAAGCAAAAGGCCCAAAGCAGGGTTTCTGCACTGAGACTTTCCTTGTCACACTGATATCTGAGTTTTCTGAGATGCTCGCCATTCTCTTCAGCTATCCAGTACATGGCCATGTCACAGAGCTTGGAGGTGGTACATATTTTGGACACAAATCCATGAGCCTATTCTGGAGAGTGGCCAGAATTCAGGAAAAAACAACAACTTAGAAAGATAGCAGGTGTTGCACATCGATAAGACAAGCTGCAGTCCATTCATATATTGGGCATGGGAAGATTTATACTAGACAGGACACATCCATTAATGCATTCTCTTTTCTAATGTCTACAACAACGGACACAGTGGGATACACAGAAACAGAAACACTCGCCGTGCCAAATGACTTACTAGAAACTGTCCACTCCAACACAAACAAACCGCCTTTTCTATCTATTCTCAGAACATGAGACAAAACAACAAACCCACACCCACTCCCACAAAGGCACCTCCTTCCCCCAAGTAGGTCTGTGACTATCCGGAGTGTCCTCTGACTGGTGGGCCATACTATGTTCCCCCGAAATGGCCTGTCTTCTCTCAGATCTTGTTTCCTTGACCAACTCTGTGAAGATGTCAGGAAAAAGTGGTTAGCCACTACCTGTTTTCTCAGGAAAGGTCCATCTTCAGAGCTCTCCTGGCATTTGGCCATCCTCACATCATTAGGTACCAAGAAAACTGACTCTGTCCTTAGTAAATCCAAACAAGTGAGCCCACTGGGACTGGGACTGCGACTGCCTCTTTGTGCCTGGCTTCTTGGATACCAAGTTCAGAGAGTTCCATCACCAAGGAAATGAGGTATGTCACATTCTTTGGAACTGAATGAGGTCACTGCCTTGGCAACCACTTTGTCCTAACAGTTGCTTCCAAGGGTATCATAAGATGGAGGTTGCCCCTACTTCCTGTGACACTTTCATAAGGTAGAATGTATATCACCATTGGCACCCGGGAACAGCTCTCCACTCAGCCCTGGTTTGGTCCATCTTCTGTACAATAAGAAGAGAGAGAGGCAGATTCAGACACATCCCTTCATCCTGACCAGGTTGTTTGCCATGGAAGATGACTTTTGCTCTCTCAGGTGCTTCATACCTGCCTACAACTTCTCCAGGTATCATTTGTGCATGGACATTTGAGGTTCTCATCAGTTGGAAGGTCCCCAACTTTCCTGTATTGTAAGAACCACTCTGTCCCTGCTCTTCTGTAAAATTGAGGGAACAGTGTATACTTGGGGTTAAAAACAGGTTTGATTTGGGTTACGAGTGATTCTGTGTGATGAATAATGGTATTGGTAACCTGCAATATTTACAAGAATATAGAGGTGAAATATAAGTAGGAAAACAGAAATCTAGGTATGATTTGAAGCCCAGAAGGGTTTTGCCCTTGATTGGGATACTTAGCTTTGAATGATGTTCTGCAAAGGTGCCTCAGATAATTCGATATACAATGGCATAGGACCTTGTACATTGGATGATTGAATTTAGAAGAGAACATCCAGTCAAAAAGGGATATTCAATAGGATTAGGAAGATAGTCTGTAGGTTTAGGAAGAAGAGTGAGTATAGGATTTGGACCAAAAGTTCTTTAGCAATAGATTTTCGGTTGTTGAGTGAATATAAATGTCAGCACATATGAAGAGTCAGTCACTATGTTGAACTGGGGAAAATATGTAGAAAAGTAGATATCAATAGAAACATTACGAAATCAGGCAAAGTATAAAGTGAGTGATAGAATTAGACATTTTCAACAGGGTTGAGTTTGAATATATAAATTAGGAAAAAAACAAATATGTAGTCACCAATAGGATTGACAATTGACAGCATTAGGCAACCTGGACATGGATGTTTTTAGAAATCCATATTCACTTTCCATTTAGGCTTTGGTACAATCATAAGTGTGACCTTTCCATTTTTTGTCCAGAATATTACTGTGATAATGAGGTGACATGAGTATTTCTTTCACCATTTCTGGGAGCAATATATTGAAGATGTAAAATGAGAATCGGGGGTACAAAGAGGTGTACCCTGTTTCTAGGAACATAGAGAAAAAGCATGAATAGACCATACAGTGAATAAAAAATATAACTTTTTTGAACTTCAAATAATGAATTGAACTGATATCTGAAAAATTAAAGGAAATCGTATATTGATATACAATCATTCATTCCAACCAGGTATATATGTAATGGAAATATTTGTGTTTTGGTTTATCATGAAGAGTGTGTGAGTTTTGCTTCAAAATGATTATGGAAATTCAAAATAATGTGTTTGGAAAGAAGTCTCACGAAAAGACCAGTCAAGAAACCCTGACAATACATATGTTCTGAAGCAAGAAGTGGTGAAACTTGAAACAATGCTTATTAATTTGTGAACTTGTGGATGAAATGTATATCCTGTGATGTGCAAAAACTGAAGAAACAATAATGTACCAGTGTCGAATACAAATGAATGACAATTACATATCATGTCCCATAAGAGTCTACTTGCATTGATGTTAGACTGGGTCAGTTACTGTAGAATAATTAGAATTTGTATGCACCATTCACTGAAGTTAGTTTTCAGTACTAGGAAACAAATATGTATTTCTGGTGGATGAATATTTCTGATTATCATCTTGTGAAAAGTGGATTATAAATCCACATACATGAACATGAATGAATTTAGAGAGTGTATATTAGACACATATATTTCATATTTTGAAAAATTTGGAGAGTATATCTATATCTATATCTATATCTATACACACACACACACACACACACACACACACACACACACAACTCACAGACATTAAAAAGTACCAATATAAATGCCAATCGAAATTCATCAGTAAATATGTATCATCCACAAATGCAAAAATATTTATTTTACTGAACATGAGTTAATGTATAATGTTGTTCTACTAGGACGCTCTCCTATAAGTTGAATTTTAATTTACAACAGCATTTAGGAGGAGTGAACTCTTCTCACAATTTGTATCTGCCAAGACAGCCACCTCACAAAAATGTACGTGTGATACCTGGTAGGATTCTATATATGCATATAAATATACATGTGTGAATAGACTACAGAAAAAGGAAACAAGAATTCACATATTTGTTAAGTTTAAAACACATGGAGAATATTTCAAATAAATTTGACTAGATTTATAACTCCTACCTTATATAATGCAAATGTCAAGTCCAACTATACAACATGTCTCCTCTGAAGTACTTGTATTTCTAATGTGTTGGGTTAATTTTCTCCATTATATTAGGATGAATAGTCTGAGTCTACTAGGTATGGGTTAGTGTCAGGGATTCAGTATTTTGAATGGAAAATTGGAAAATGAATCCAATGTGTATGTAAATATATGCTGCACAAATATCCTCCCGCTCTCATCCAGAACAATGCCTTGACATTACCTTCACCCCAAGTAAGACACAATTAGAGGAGAAGAGTTACAAAATCAGTGAATACATATCTGGAATGGAAAATGCTCAGGAGTTCACAACCTTGGAGGTGGTAGAGGAGTTTCCAAAACTAAGGGACAGGGTAAACACTCCACAAACATGGAGCTCTGCTGGCCTAAAAACTTTTTGAGAAACTGCCTCTGAGCTTCCACACTTGAAATATATGTAGTATTCAGGAGATTTGGATTCCTCTGTAGTGAGACCATCAAAGCTGGGTCTGCATCTATGTGACCTGGAGGACATGGTTTCTTATTTTCCAATGAACAAGATGAAGCAGTGCTGAATCCTATCTTTGTAGGTAAACTGAGGCCATTGGGGACTAAGTGTCTCCCCGTGTGGACTGTGAAGCCATTTGGTCCTCTTCCACTTTTTGTGGTGTTTTTGCTGCTGCACTGTGAGTTTGATATTTGTTTCACGAAATACTAGGAGCTAACCGGGGACACAGTGCTGGAGGGAGTTCTGTCACGTGTGGTGGGTCAGGGTCTGCAAGAGAATGCACCAACTAGGCTCCTATCTCTCACAGCTTGCCCCATTGCCCCGTTGTCCATATCAACCTGATTCTTAATTTTCCTCTGAAAACTCTCCATGTAACAAGATGCCTTTACATATAAGGGTCTGCTGGCTGCACCATGTCAGTTACAAGCCATTTGGAATCCAATGGTAGATCCACATGGCCCTACCACGGATGTTTTATCAAACACCTCCCCACCACTGCTCTAGACCCACTACTCAGCAGGCTCCAAATTTCTGGCATCTCTGTTCTACACCATTTTCATGAAACTCAGTAAATCAAGGCACTGTCTGGTATACTCATGATCAGCAACAGGACATCCAATGTTTCTCCAGTGCCACCTGGTCATAGGAATTTCAAAAATTTCATGGTATTTATCTAGCCATTTTTCAAGCATGAAGTTGGAGGCACTGTGGGTTTCAGTTCATTCAGCAAACATTAAATGGTGAGGAAGCTCATTTCAATGAAATCTCTGGAGAACTCTCACAGGCATGGCTTCCCAAAGAGTGGACAAAAGGTCACATTAGGCCAGGCCCATTGAGGTCTACAATGTGAGGTCCATGTGTGTTTTGACTCTCAACTATGGCTGCCATTTCTTTAAGAATAAAATCATGTGATATCCTTGCTGAGATTCCCAGGCCTCTGTGGAAATCCACCCGGGGCCTAGGTCTCAGTTTCCAAGAGCGACTTTCATGCGTGGCCTCTTAAAATCCCAACAAAATTCATGGCAATGCTTCTCTGCGTTCAGTCCCAAAAACCCAGTCTCTAAGGGGAATCACACCAGAGTTCAAGTCCACGTGGACCCAGTCATTTTTTCCAATGCCACACAAATGACCAAAATTAAAACCAAAACACTCCCACATGGCCCTCATCTTATTCCGTATAGTCAATCATCTTAACCTCTGGCTGGAGGTTTCCATGAGGGGTGCAGCCAATGACAGTGTCCAAAATCTGCTCGTTTGCCCCTCATTTGCCTAAAGTCAGGGTAGCCTGGACACCGTTTCTGTGAACCAGGAGTGAACAAATAATCCTGCCGTTAATACTTCTGTGTTTCTCCAATTTGAGGCCTACTGATTTTAGGTATCGATTCTTTAGGTGATTTAGAGTCATGCGAAAACACAAGCACCTCTGCAGGGCTTTGAAGAACTCATTTGACCCAAAGAATCCCTATTGTCATTTGATGGAGTGCAGGAACCTAACAGAGGAAGGCAAGAGACTTCATCCACAATGAATAAAATTTTTTGCCATTTTGGTTTTGGAAGCTCACATGGGATCATTCTTAAGATCCATCAGGTGCTAGAATCTAAGTCACAGCCAAACACAGGCCAAAGAGGCTGATAAAGACACATCCCTTTCCAAAGCAATTAAGCAAAGAGCCACAGGTGAGGCCCATTCATTTCCATTTGAAAACTGTTTTCTTCAGGCTTCACAAAGGGGTGGCCTGAGGCAAAGACCTTCTTGACATTCAGTGCAACACAACAATAAGTAAGCAAAAGGCCCAAAGCAGGGTTTCTGCACTGAGACTTTCCTGGTCACACTGATATCTGAGTTTTCTGAGATGCTCGCCATTCTCTTCAGCTATCCAGTACATGGTCATGTCACAGAGCTTGGAGGTGGTACATATTTTGGACACAAATCCATGAACCTATTCTGGAGAGTGGCCAGAATTCAGGAAGAAAACAACAATTTAGAATGATAGCAGGTGTTGCACATTGATAAGACAAGCTGCAGTCCATTCATATATTGGGCAGGATGAATTATGGGATGATTTATACTAGACATGACACATTCATTAATGCATTCTCTTTTCTAATGTCTACAACAACGGACACAGTGGGATACACAGAAACACTCGCCGTGTCAAATGACTTACTAGAAACTGTCCACTCCAAACCAAACAAACCACCTTTCCTATCTATTCTCAGAACATGAGACAAAACAACAAACCCACACCCACTCCCACAAAGGCACCTCCTTCCCCCAAGTATGTCTGTGACTATCCGGAGTGTCCTCTGACTGGTGGGCCATACTATGTTCCCCCGAAATGGCCTGTCTTCTCTCAGATCTTGTTTCCTTGACCAACTTTGTGAAGATGTCAGGAAAAAGTGGTTAGCCACTACCTGTTTTCTCAGGAACGGTCCATCTTCAGAGCTCTCCTGGCATTTGGCCATCCTCACATCATTAGGTACCAAGAAAACTGACTCTGTCCTTGGTAAATCCAAACAAGTGAGCCCACTGGGACTGGGACTGGGACTGCCTCTGGGTGCCTGGCTTCTTGGATACCAAGGTCAGAGAGTTCCATCACCAAGGAAATGAGGTATGTCACATTCTTTGGAACTGAATGAGGTCACTGCCTTGGCAACCACTTTGTCCTAACAGTTGCTTCCAAGGGTAACATAAGATGGAGGTTGCCCCTACTTCCTGTGACACTTTCATAAGGTAGAATGTATATCAACCATTGGCACCCGGGAACAGCTCTCCACTCAGCCCTGGTTTGGTCCATCTTCTCTTCAATAATAAGAGAGAGATTCAGATTCAGACACATCCCTTCATCCTGACCAGGTTGTTTGCCATGGAAGATGACTTTTGCTCTCTCAGGTGCTTCATACCTGCCTAGAACTTCTCCAGGTATCATTTGTGCATGGACATTTGAGGTTCTCATCAGGTGGAAGGTCCCCAACTTTCCTGTATTGTAAGAACCACTCTGTCCCTGCTCTTCTGTAAAATGATTGAGGGAACGGTGTATACTTGGGGTTAAAAACAGGTTTGATTTGGGTTACGAGTTATTCTGTGTGATGAATAATGATATTGGGAACCTGCAATATTTACAAGAATATAGAGGTGAAATATAAGTAGGAAAACAGAAATCTAGGTATGATTTGAAGCCCAGAAGGGTTTTGCCCTTGATTGGGATACTTAGCTTTGAATGATGTTCTGCAAAGATGCCTCAGATAATTCGATATACAATGGCATAGGACCTTGTACATTGGATGATTGAATTTAGAAGAGAACATCCAGTCAAAAAGGGATATTCAGTAGGATTAGGAAGATAGTCGGTAGGTTTAGGAAGAAGAGTGAGTATAGGATTTGGACCAAAAGTTCTTTAGCAATAGACTTTCGGTTGTTGAGTGAATGTAAATGTCAGCACATATGAAGAGTCAGTCACTATGTTGAACTGGGGAAAATATGTAGAAAAGCAGATATCAATAGAAACATTACGAAATCAGGCAAAGTATAAAGTGAGTGATAGAATTAGACATTTTCAACAGGGTTGAGTTTGAATATATAAATTAGGAAAAAAACAAATATGTAGTCACCAATAGGATTGACAATTGACAGCATTAGGCAACCTGGGCATGGATGTTTTTAGAAATCCATGTTCACTTTCCATTTAGGCTTTGGTACAATCATAAGTGTGACCTTTCCATTTTTTGTCCAGAATATTACTGTGATAATGAGGTGACATGAGTATTTCTTTCACCATTTCTGTGAGCAATATATTGATGGTGTAAAATGAGAATCGGGGGTACAAAGAGGTGTACCCTGTTTCTAGGAACATAGAGAAAAAGCATGAATAGACCATACTGTGAATAAATAATATAACTTTTTTGAACTTTAAATAATGAATTAACTGATATCTGAAAAATTAAAGGAAATCATATATTGATATACAATCATTCATTCCAACCAGGTATATATGTAATGGAAATATTAGTGTTTTGGTTTATTATGAAGAGTGTGTGAGTTTTGCTTCAAAATGATTATGGAAATTCAAAATAATGTGTTTGGAAAGAAGTCTCATGAAAAGACCAGTCAAGAAACCCTGACAATACATGTGTTCTGAAGCAAGATGATTAAAGTTGAAACAAATGCTTATTAATTTGTGAACTTGTGGATGAAATGTATATCCTGTGATGTGCAAAAACTGAAGAAACAATAATGTACCAGTGTCGAATACAAACGAATGACACATTACATATCATGTCCCATAGGAGTCTACTTGCATTGATGTTAGACTGGGTCAGTTACTGTAGAATAATTAGGATTTGTATGCACCATTTACTGAAGTTAGTTTTCAGTACTAGGAAACAAATATGTATTTCAGGTGGATGAATATTTCTGATTATCATCTTGTGAAAAGTTGATTATAAATCCACATACATGAACATGAATGAATTTAGAGTGTGTATATTAGACACATATATTTCATATTTTGAAAAATTTGCAGAGTATATCTATATCTATATCTATACACACACACACACACACACACACACACACACACCACTCACAGACATTAAAAAGTACCAATATAAATGCCAATCGAAATTCATCAGTAAATATGTATCATCCACAAATGCAAAAATATTTATTTTACTGAACATGAGTTAATGTATAATGTTGTTCTACTAGGACTCTCTCCTATAGGTTGAATTTTCATTTCCAACAGCATTTAGGAGGAGTGAACTCTTCTCACAATTTGTATCTGCCAAGACAGCCATCTCACAAAAATGTACGTGTGATACCTGGTAGGATTCTATATATGCATATAAATATACATGTGTGAATCGGCTACAGAAAAGGGAAACAAGAATTCACATATTTGTTAAGTTTAAAAACACATGAGAATATTTCAATTAAAATTTGACTAGATTTATAACTCCTACCTTATATAATGGAAATGTCAAGTCCAACTATACAACATGTCTCTGGAGAACCTTTGGATGTCCTGTTGTTTATCATGAGTATACTAGACAGTGCCTTGATTGACTGTGTTTCATGAAAATGATCTAGAACAGACATGCCAGTAAGTTGGTGCCTGCTGAGTAGTGTGCCTAGAGCAGTGGTGTGTATGTGTGTCATAATACATCTCTGATGTGGCCATATGGATTTGCCATTGGCTTCCAAATGGCTTGTGACAGACATGGTGAGGCCAGCAGACACTAATATGTAAGGGCGTCTTGTTATATGGAGAGGTTTCATGGCAATGTTAAGAATCAGGTTGCAATAGACAAGGGAAAAAGCTATGTGGGATAGAAGCCTGGTTGGTGCATTCTCCTGCAGACCCTGACCCACCACATGTGGCAGAACTCCATCCAGCACTGTGTCCCTTTTGAACTCCTTGTATTTCATGAAGCAAATACCAAACTACCAATGCAGGAGAAAGAAAAACCATGAAAAAGTGGAGGATGACCAAATGGCTTCACAGCCCAGATGGGGAGAGACTTAGCACGCACTGGTCACATTTTACTTAAAAGAGAGAATTCACCACTGCTGCCTCATGTTCATTAGAAAATAAGAAACCATGTCCTCCAGGTCACATAGAATCAGACCCAGCTTTGATGGTCTCACGACAAAGGAAGCTAAAGCTCCTGAAAACAACATATATTTCAAGTGCCCAACCTCAGAGGCAGTTTATCAAGAAGTCCTTTAGGCCAGCAGAGCTCCATGTTTGTGGAGTTTTTAACCTGTCACTTACTTATGGAAACTTCTCTACCACATCCAAGGTTGTGAACTCCTGAGCATTTTCCATTCCAGTTATATATTCACAGATTTTATAACTCTTCTCCACTAATTGTGTCTTACTTGGGGTGAAGGTAATGTCAAGGCATTGTTCTGGATGAGAGAGGGAAAATATTTTGTGTAGCACATATTTGATAGACATTGGATTCTTTTTCCTATTTTCCATTCAAAATACTGAATCCCTGACACTAACACATACCCTACTAGACTCTGACTACTAATCCTAATATGATGGAGAAAAATAACCCAAATAGAACAGAAATACAAGCAGGTCAGAGGAGGCATGGTGTATATTTGAACTTTTCTTTTGCATAATAAATGGTAGGTGTTATAAATCTAGTGAATTTTTATTTGGAATAGTTTTTCATGTGTTTTTAAAATTAACAAATATGTGAATCCCTGCCTCCCTTTCTCTCTAGCCTATACAGCACATGTATTTTTATATGTACATATAGAATCCTACCTGGTATCACACGTACATTTTTGTGAGGTTGCTGACTCGGCAGATATAAATTGTGTGAAGAGACTACCCCTCTTAAACGCTGTTGGAACTAAAAATTCAACCTATGGGTGAGCTTCCTAGTACAACAACATTATACATAATTTCATGTTCAGTAAAGTATATATTTTTGCATCAGTAGATGTTATATATTTCATTATAAATTTCATTTGGCATATATTGCTACTTTTTTATGTTTCTCTGTGTGTTTTTTTGGTATATATATATATATATATATATATATATATATATATATATACTCTCCTGATTTATCAAAACATGAAATATATGTGTCTTATATACACTCTCTACATTCATACATTCATTCATGTTCATGCATGAGGAAATATAATCAAGTTTTCTCAAGATTATTATTGGAAATATTCATCCACCTGAAATACATATTTGTTTCCTTGTACTGACAACTCACTTCTGTGAATGGTGCATACAAATCCTAATAATTCTACAGTATCTGACCCAGTTTAACATCAATGCAAGTAGATTCCTATGGGACATGATGTGTATTTTGACGTTCATTTATATTCCACACTGCTACATTAATATTTCTGCAGTTTTTGCACATCATAGGATATATATTTCATCCACAAGTTCACAACTTTATAGGTATTTTTTCACTTTTAATCATTTCCTGCTTCAGAACACATGTATTCCTCCCGGTTTCTTGACTGGTCTTTTCATGAGACTTCTCTGCAAACACATTTTTTTTTAATTTCATAATCAGTTTTGAAGCAAAACTCACACACTTTTCATGATAAACCATAAATCTAATATCACCATTAGATGCATAACTGTTTGGAATGGATGATTGTATATCAATATTAGGTTTCCTATATATTTTCAGAAATCAATTCAATCCATTATTTAAAGTTCGAACCAGTTATATTATTTATTCACAGTATGGTCTATTCATGCATTATCTCTATATTCATAGGCACAAGGTACACCTATTTGTACCCCCAATTAATTTATACGTCTTCAAAATATTGCTTTCCTACATATTTTACCCAGTTCATCATTGTGACTGACTCTTCACATGTGCTGACATTTACATTCACTCTCTACCTGAAACCCTATTGCTAAAGAACTTTTGGTCCAAATCCTATACTCACTCTTTTATCTAAACCCACCGACTATTTTCCTAATCCTACCGAATATCCCTTTTTGACTGGATGTTCTCTTCCACATTCAATCATCCAAATTAGAAGGTCCTATGCCATAGTATATTGATTTAACTGAGACAACTGTGCAGGACATAAATCAATGCTAAGTATCCCAATCAAGGGCCAAATGCCCTTCTGGGCTTCAAAACTTACCTAGATTTCTGTTTTCATACTTATATTTCACCTATATATTCTTATAAATATCGCAGGTTCCTAATACAAATATTTATTCCAGAGAATGATTCCTAACCCAAATTGAACATGTTATTAACCCTAACCATACACTTTTCCCTCAATCTAATTTTACAGAAGAGCAGGGACAGAGTTGGTCTTACAATACAGGAATATAGGCGATCTTCCAGCTGCTGAAAACCTAAAAGGTCCATGCTGAAATGATCCTTGGAGAAGATGTAGGCATCTATGAAGGACATGAGAGAGCAAAAGTCATCTTCCATGGCAAACAACCTGGTCAGGTTGATGGGATGTGTCTGAATTAGCCTCTCTCTTCCTAATGTAGAGAAGATGGACCAAACCATGCCTGTGTGGAGAGCTGTTCCCCGGTGCCTATGGTTGATATACCATTCTAACATATGAATGAGTCACAGCAAGTAGAGGCAGCCTCCATCTTTTGGGAACCATGTAAGCAACTGTTAAAACAAAGTGGTTTCCAAGGCAGTGACTTCATTCAGATCTTGAAGAAAGTGACATCACCTTACAGTTTTGGTAATGAAAGTCTGTGATCTTGGGATCCAGGAAACCAGGCACACAGAGTCAAACCCACTCCATGTCCCAGTGGGCTAACTTGTTTGGATTTAACAAGACAGAGTTACTCTTTCTTTGTACCTACTGATGTGAGGACAGCCAAATGCCTGGAAACTATGAAGACTGGCCTTTCCAGAGAAAGCAGGTAGTTTCTCACCATGGGCTCCTGACAACTTCACAGAGTTGGCCAAAGAGAACAGATTGGAGACAGGACACGCCATTTGGGGGGAACATAGTATGGCCCACAAGACAGAGGACACTCCGGATAGTCACAGACCTACTTGGGGAAAGGAGGTGACTTTTTGGGTGTGAGTGTGAGTTTGTGGTTTTGTGTCATGTTCTGAGAATAGTTAGGAAAGCTGGTTTGTTTGTTTTGGAGTGGACTGTGTCTAGTAAGTCCTTTGACAAGGTGAGTGTTTCTGTGTCTATATATCATACTGTGTCCGTGATTGTAGACATTAGAAAAGAGAATGCATCAATGGATGTGTCCTGTCTACAAGAAAGCTTCAAAGCATTCATCCTGTGCAATTAATGAATGGACTGCAGGTTGCCGTATGGATGGGCAACTCCTGCCATCTTTCTAAATTCCTGTTTTCTTCCTGAATTCTGGACACTCTCCAGAATACGCTCATGATTTTGTGTCCAAGATATGTACCACCTCCATCTCTGTGACATGGCCATGTACTGGATAGCTGAAGGGAATGGCGAGTATCTCAGAAAACTCAGATATCAGTATGCCCAAGAAAGTCTCAGTGGAGAAACCCTGCTTTGGGCCTTTTGCTTACCTATTCTGTTGCCCTGAATGTCAGGAAGGTCTTTGCCTCAGGCCACACTTTGTGAAGCCTGCAGAAAATAGTTTTCAAATGGAAAAGAATGGTCATTACCTGTGCCTCTTTGCTTAATTGCTTTGGAAATGGATGTTTCTGAATCAGCCTCTCAGCCCTATGTGAGGCTGTGGCTTAGATTCACAGCACATGATGGGTCTAAAGAAAAATCCCATGTGTGCATCCCAAACCAAAATGGGCAAAAGAGCTGTCAGAGTGGTTCTTAAAATACAGGAAAGATGGGGACCTTCCACCTGATGAGAACCTCAAATGTCCATGCACAAATGATACCTGGAGAAGTTGTAGGCAGGTATGAAGCACCTGAGAGAGCAAAAGTCAACTTCCATGGCAAACAACCTGGTCAGGATGAAGGGATGTGTCTGAATCTGAATCTCTCTGTTCTTATTGTAGAGAAGATGGACCTAACCAGGCCTGAGTGGAGAGCTGTTCCCGGGTGCCAATGGTTGATATACATTCTACCTTATGAAAGTGTCACAGGAAGTAGGGGCAACCTCCATCTTATGTTACCCTTGGAAGCAACTGTTAGGACAAAGTGGTTGCCAAGGCAGTGACCTCATTCAGTTCCAAAGAATGTGACATACCTCATTTCCTTGGTGATGGAACTCTCTGAACTTGGTATCCAAGAAGCCAGGCACCCAGAGGCAGTCCCAGTCCCAGTCCCAGTGGGTTCACTTGTTTGGATTTACCAAGGACAGAGTCAGTTTTCTTGGTACCTAATGATGTGAGGATGGCCAAATGCCAGGAGAGCTCTGAAGATGGACCTTTCCTGAGAAAACAGGTAGTGGCTAACCACTTTTTCCTGACATCTTCACAGAGTTGGTCAAGGAAAGAATGTCTGAGAGAAGACAGGCCATTTCGGGGGAACATAGTATGGCCCACCAGTCAGAGGACACTCCGGATAGTCACAGACCTACTTGGGGCAAGGAGGTGCCTTTGTGGGAGTGGGTGTGGGTTTGTTGTTTTGTCTCATGTTCTGAGAATAGATAGGATAGGCGGTTTGTTTGGTTTGGAGTGGACAGTTTCTAGTAAGTCATTTGACACGGCGAGTGTTTCTGTTTCTGTGTATCCCACTGTGTCTGTTGTTGTAGACATTACAAAAGAGAATGCATTAATGGATGTGTCCTGTCTAGTATAAATCTTCCCATAATTCATCCTGCCCAATATATGAATGGACTGCAGCTTGTCTTATCGATGTGCAACACCTGCTATGTTTCTAAGTTGTTGTTTTCTTCCTGAATTCTGGCCACTCTCCAGAATAGGCTCATGGATTTGTGTCCAAAATATGTACCACTGCCAAGCTCTGTGACATGGCCATGTACTGGATAGCTGAAGAGAATGGCGAGCATCTCAGAAAACTCAGATATCAGTGTGACCAGAAAAATCTCTGTGCAGAAACCCTGCTTTGGGCCTTTTGCTTACTTATTGTTGTGTTGCACTGAATGTCAGGAAGGTCTTTGCCTCATGCCACCCCTTTGTGAAGCCTGAAGAAAACAGTTTTCAAATGGAAATGAATGGGCCTCACCTGTGGCTCTTTGCTTAATTGCTTTGGAAAGAGATGTGTCTTTATCAGCCTTTGGACCTGTGTGTGGCTGTGACTTAAATTCTCAGCACCTGATAGATCTTAAGAATGATCCTATGTGAGCTTCCAAAACCAAAATGCCAAAAAATATCATTCATTGTGGATGAAGTCTCTTGCCTTCCTCTGTTAGGTTCCTGCACTCCATCAAATGAGAATAGGGATTCTTTGGGTCAAATGAGTTCTTCAAAGCCCTGCAGAGGTGCTTGTGTTTTCACATGACTCTAAATCACCTAAAGAATTGATACCTAAAATCAGTAGGCCTCAAATTGGAGAAACAAAGAAGTATTAAAGGCAGGCTTATTTGTTCACTCCTGGTTCACAGAAACGGTGTCCAGGCTACCCTGACTTTAGGCAAATGAGGGGCAAAGGAGCTGATTTTGGACACTGTCTTGGGCTGTGCCCCTCATGGAAACCTCCAGCCAGAGGTTAAGATGATTGACTATATGGAATAAGATGAGGGCCATGTGGGAGTGTTTTGGTTTTGATTTTGGTCATTTGTGTGGCATTGGAAAAAATGACTGGGTACACGTGGGGTTGAACTCTGGTGTGATTCCCCTTAGAGACTGGATTTTGGAAGTGAACTCAGAGAAGCATTGCCATGAATTTTGTTGGGATTTTAAGAGGCCACGCATGAAAGTCGCTCTTGGAAACTGAGACCTAGGCCCCGGGTGGATTTCCACAGAGGCCTGGGAATCTCAGCAAGGATATCACATGATTTTATTCTTAAAGAAATGGCAGCCATAGTTGAGAGTCAAAACACACATGGACCTCACATTGTAGACCTCAATGGGCCTGGCCTAATGTGACCGTTTGTCCACTCTTTGTGACGCCGTGCCTGTGAGAGTTCTCCAGAGATTTCATTGAAATGAGCTTCCTCACCATTTAATGTTTGCTGAATGAACTGAAATCCACAGTGCCTCCAACTTCATGCTTGAAAAATGGCTAGATAAATACCATGAAATTTTTGAAATTCTTATGACCAGGTGGCACTGGAGAAACATTGGATGTCCTGTTGCTGATCATGATTATACCAGACAGTGCCTTGACTTACTGAGTTTCATGAAAATGGTGTAGAACAGAGATGCCAGTAAGTTGGAGCCTGCTGAGTAGTGGGTCTAGAGCAGTGGTGGGGAGGTGTTTGATAAAACATCCGTGGTAGGGCCATGTGGATCTACCATTGGATTCCAAATGGCTTGTAACTGACATGGTGCAGCCAGCAGACCCTTGTATGTAAAGGCATCTTGTTACAAGGAGAGTTTTCAGAGGAAAATTAAGAATCAGGTTGATATGGACAAGGGGGCAATGGGGCAAGCTGTGAGAGATAGGAGCCTAGTTGGTGCATTCTCTTGCAGACCCTGACCCACCACACGTGACAGAACTCCCTCCAGCACTGTGTCCCAGTTTAGCTCCTAGTATTTCGTGAAACAAATACCAAACTCACAGTGCAGCAGCAAAAACACCACAAAAAGTGGAAGAGGACCAAATGGCTTCACAGTCCACACGGGGAGACACTTAGTCCCCAGTGGCCTCAGTTTACCTACAAAGAGAGGATTCAGCACTGCTTCATCTAGTTCATTGGAAATAAGAAACCATGTCCTCCAGGTCACATAGATTCAGACCCAGCTTTGATGGTCTCACTACAAAGGAAGCCAAATCTCCTGAAAACAACATATATTTCAAGTGCAAAACTCAGTGGCAGTTTTTCAAAAAATTTTTAGGCCAGCAGAGCTCCATGTTTGTGGAGTGTTTACCCTGTCCCTTAGTTTTGGAAACTGCTCTACCACCTCCAAGGTTGTGAACTCCTGAGCATTTTCCATTCCAGATATGTATTCACTGATTTTGTAACTCTTCTCCTCTAATTGTGTCTTACTTGGGGTGAAGGTAATGTCAAGGCATTGTTCTGGATGAGAGCGGGAGGATATTTGTGCAGCATATATTTACATACACATTGGATTCATTTTCCAATTTTCCATTCGAAATACTGAATCCGTGACACTAACCCATACCTAGTAGACTCAGACTATTCATCCTAATATAATGGAGAAAATTAACCCAACACATTAGAAATACAAGTACTTCAGAGGAGACATGTTGTATAGTTGGACTTGACATTTGCATTATATAAGGTAGGAGTTATAAATCTAGTCAAATTTATTTGAAATATTCTCCATGTGTTTTAAACTTAACAAATATGTGAATTCTTGTTTCCTTTTTCTGTAGTCTCTTCACACACGTATATTTATATGCATATATAGAATCCTACCAGGTATCACACGTACATTTTTGTGAGGTGGCTGTCTTGGCAGATACAAATTGTGAGAAGAGTTCACTCCTCCTAAATGCTGTTGGAAATGAAAATTCAACTTATAGGAGAGCGTCCTAGTAGAACAACATTATACATTAACTCATGTTCAGTAAAATAAATATTTTTGCATTTGTGGATGATACATATTTACTGATGAATTTCGATTGGCATTAATATTGGTACTTTTTAATGTCTGTGAGTTGTGTGTGTGTGTGTGTGTGTGTGTGTGTGTGTGTGTGTGTATAGATATAGATATAGATATAGATATACTCTCCAAATTTTTCAAAATATGAAATATATGTGTCTAATATACACTCTCTAAATTCATTCATGTTCATGTATGTGGATTTATAATCCACTTTTCACAAGATGATAATCAGAAATATTCATCCACCTGAAATACATATTTGTTTCCTAGTACTGAAAACTAACTTCAGTGAATGGTGCATACAAATCCTAATTATTCTACAGTAACTGACCCAGTCTAACATCAATGCAAGTAGACTCCTATGGGACATGATATGTAATTTGTCATTCATTTGTATTCGACACTGGTACATTATTATTTCTTCAGTTTTTGCACATCATAAGATATACCTTTGCCAAGGCAGTGACCTCATTCAGTTCCAAAGAATGTGACATACCTCATTTCCTTGGTGATGGAACTCTCTGAACTTTGTATCCAAGGAGCCCGGCACCCAGAGGCAGTCCCAGTCCCAGTCCCAGTGGGCTCACTTGTTTGGATTTACCAAAGATAGAGTCAGTCATTCTTGGTACCTACTGAAGTGAGGATTACCAAATGCCTGGAGAGCTCTGAATAGGGAGCTTTCCTGAGAAAGCAGGTAGTGGCTCTCCACTTTTTCCTTACAACTTTACAGAGTTGGCCAAGGAAAACAGATTTGAGAGAGGACAGGCCATTTCGGAAGAACAGAGTATGGCCACCAGTCAGAGGACACTCTGGTTAGTCATACACCTATGGGGAAGGAGGTGCCTTTTTGGGAGTGGGTGTGGGTTTGTGGTTTGTCTCATGTTCTGAAAATAGGTAGGAATGGCGGTTTGTTTGTTTTGGAGTGAACTGTTTCCGGTAAGTCGTTTGAAGAGGTGAGTGTTTCCATGTCTGTGTATCCCACTGTGCCTGTGGTAGTAGACATGAGAAAAGAGAATGCAGCAATGGATGTGTCATGTCTAGTATAAAGCTTCCCAGCATTCATCCTGCCCAATTTATGAATGGAGTGTGGCTTGCCTTATGCACGGGCAACACCTAATACCTTCCTAAGTCCCTGTTTTCTTCCTGAATTCTGGCCACTCTCTAGAATAGGCTCATGGTTATGTGTCCAAGATATGTACCAAATCCAAGGTCTTTGACATGGCCATGTACTGGATACCTGAATGGAATGGCCAGCATCTCAGAAAACTCAGATATCAGTGTGACCAGGAAAGTCTTAGTGGAGATACCCTGCTTTGGGCCTTTTGCTTACCTATTGTTCTGTTGCCCTGAATATCAGGAAGGTCTTTGTCTCATGCAACCCCTTTGTTAAGCCTGAAGAAAACAGTTTTCAAATGGAAATGAATGTGCATCACCTCTGGCTCTTTGCTTAATTTCATTGGAAAAGGATGTGTCTGATTCAGGCCCTTTGCCCTGTTTCAGGATGTGACTTAGATTCTCAGCACCTGATGGAAGTAAAGAAAGATCCCATATGTGCATCTAAACCAAAATGGAAAAACGTTCAATCAATGTGGATGAATTATATTGCCTTCCTTTGTTAGGTTTCTGAAATCCATCATGTCAGAATAGGGATTCTTTGGGTGAAATGAGTTCTTCAAATCTCTGCAGAGGGGCTTGGCTTTTCTCATGACTCCAATTCACAAAAAGAATCTAGACCCAACAGTCAGAGAGCCTCAAATTGGAGAAGCGAAGCAGTATTAAGGGCAGGCCTATTTGATCACTCCTGGTTCACAGGAAGGGTGTCCAAGCCACCCTGACATTCGGCAAATGAGGGGCAAGGGAGCTTATTTTGGACACTGTCTTGGGATGTGCCTCTCATGAAAACCTCCATCCAGATGTTATGATGAGTATCTTTATGGTAGAAGATGAGGGCCATGTAGGAGTGTTTTGGTTATAATTGTGGTAATTTGTGTGGCAGTTGGAAGAGATGACTGGGTAAACCTGGGCTTGAATTCTGCTGTGATTCCCCTTAGAGACTGAGTTCTGGAACTGACCTCAGAGAAGTATTGACATGAATTGTGTTGGGATTTTAGGAGGCCATGAATGAGAGTTGCCATTGGAACCTGGGATCAAGGCCCAGAGTGGCTTTCCACAGAACACTGGGAATCACAGCCAGGATATTACATGATTTTATTCTGAAAGACTTGGCAGGCATAATTGAGATTCAAAACACACTTGGACCTTGCTTTGTAGACCTCCATGGGCCTGGCTTCATGTGACTTTTTGGCCACTCTTTGGGTAGACTTGCCTGTGAGAGTGCTCCAGAGATTTCCCTGAAATTAGCTTCCTCACCATTTAATGGTTCCTGAATGAATTGAAACCAACATTGCCTCCAAATGCATCTGTGAAAAAATGCTAGATAATTACCATGAAATTTTAGAAATTCCGATGACCAGCTGGCACTGGAGGACCTTTGATGTCCTGTTGATGATCATGAGTATACCAGACAGGGCCTTGATTGACTGGGTTTCATGAAAATGGTGTAGAACAGAGATGCCAGTAAGTTGGGGCCTGGTAAGTAGTGGGCCTAGAGCTGTGTTATGCAAATGTGTGATAAAACATCTGTGGTGGGGCCATGTGGATCTTCCATTGGCTTCCAAATGGCTGTGACTGACATGGTGCAACCATCACACCCATATATGTAAAGGCATATTTTTATATGGAGAGGTTTCAGGGCAATGTTCAGTATCATGTTGCTATTGTCAAGGGGGCAAGCTACTTGAGATAGAACCCTGGTTGGTGCATTCTCCTGGAGACCCTGCCAACCACACCTGACAGAACTCCCTTCAGCACTGTGTCCCATTTGAACTCGTTGTATTTCATGAAGCAAATACCAAACTCCCAGTGCAGCAGCAAGAAACACCACGAAAATTTGAGGATGACCATTGGTTTCACAGTCCACACGGGAAGACCCTTAGCCCTCAGTGGCCAAAGTTTACCTACAAAAAGAGAATTCATCACTGCTGCCTCATTTTTATTTTAAAATAAGTAACCATTTCCTCCAGGTCACATAGATGCAGATCCAGCTTTGATGGTTTCACTACAAATAAAGCTAAAGCTCCTGACAACAACATATATTTCAAGTGCCCAACCTCAGAGGCAGATTCTCAAAAAGTCTTTTGGCCAGCAGAGCTCCATGTTTGTGGAGTGTTTACCCTGTCTCTTACTTTTGGAAACTCCTCTACCACCTCCAAAGATGTGAAATCTGGAGCATTTTCCATTCTAGATATGTATTCACAGATTTTCTAACTCTTCTCCTCTAATTGTGTCTTACTTGGGGCGAAGGTAATGTCAAGGCATTGTTCTGGAGGAGAGTGGGAAGATTTTTCCGTAGCATATATTTGCATACACATTGGATTCAGTGTCCTATTTTCAATTCAAAATACTGAATACCTGACTCTAACCCATACCCTACCAGACTCTGACTACTAATCCTAATATGATGGAGAAAAATAACCCATAAAGAATAGAAATACAAGCAGTACAGAGTAGGCATGGTGTATAGATGGACTTGCCTTTTGCATGATACAGAGTTGGAGTTATAAATCTAGTCAATTGTTTGTTGAAATAGTTGTCCTAGTATTTTTAAGGTTAACAAATATGTGAATTCCTGTCTCCCTTTCTCTGTATTCTTATATGCACATATAGATTCCTATCTGGTACCACACGTACATTCTTGTGAGGTGGCTGACTTGGCAGATACAAATTGTTAGAAGAGATCACTCCTACTAAACCCTGTTGGAACTGAATATTCAACCTATGGGTGAGCTTGCTAGTTGAACAGCATTATACATAAATCCATGTTCAGTAAAATGAATATTTTTAGATCTGTGGATGGTATATATTTTATAATGAATTTTGATTGACATATATATTGCTACTTTTTTGTCTGTGTGTGTGTTTTATGTATATGTATATATATGTATATATATATATATGTATATATATATATACATATATATATATATATATATATATATATATATATATATATATACACTCTCCAGATTTTTCAAAATATGAAATATATGTGTCTTATATTCACTCCCTAAATTCATTCATGTTCATGTATGTGGATTTATAATCAACTATTCACAAGATTATTCTCAAAATATTCATCCACCTGAAATTTGCCCAAAGCTCTCAAATGTCAATCCTATTTGTGACTACATATTTGTTTCTTCCTAAGATTATATATTTAACTCAACCCTGTTCAAAATGTCTAATCCTATCACACACTTTATACTCTGCCTGATTTTGTAATGTCTCTATTGATATATGCTTTCCTACATATTTTCCCCACTTCATCATTGTGACTGACTCTTCACTTGTGCTGACATTTACATTCACTCTCTAATCGAAATCCTATTGCTAAGAAACTTTTGTTCCAAATCTTATACTCACCCTTCTTCCTAAACTTACTGACTATCTTCCTAATGCTACAGACTATCCCTTTTTGACTGGATGTTCTCTTCTACATTCAATCATCCAAGTAAACGTGGTGCGAGCTTCAGAGGAGGAGACTACCAACAGGCTATCTCATGCAACATCAAAGGGTTTATTGGGTGTCCAGAATGCTGGGGTTCAGAGCTCACCTGAATAGTGCAGATAGCCCTGAGAATAGCTGAAGTAGAGCTTATATACTTTCCCTGGAGAGAGAAGGGAGGGAATTGTATTGATGTGTCAGGGCGAGTGGGTGGTTTGCATGCAACTGGGAGAGGGAGTACATTCTGCAATTTGGCAGCTGGGGATAGAACATTCTGGGAACAAGTTTTGCAAACATTTCTCAAGATTTCAACAGTGTTCTGTTAAGCATACAGAAAAACAAGATGTGACAAGTACCTATTTTATTAATATTTCATTCCCCACTTCTTCTTCTGGCTAATTTTAATCATAAAAATGATCATTGGAGGGTGTCACATTCAATGTCTGCTAGTGGGGTATTACCATAAGTTTAACTCCTCCAATTTGAGCCTGGAGAAAAGACATTACACGGTTGAGCAAACAGGGTTTTATAGTTAGCAATAATATGAGGATTATTATTGGACCGGCCAGGGTTGATAAAAACGTAGTTAACCGGGGGGACTGTGTGAACCAAGACTCAAGCCACCCTTTTGGGCCCTCTCTCACTTGTTGATGCTCTTCAAGGTGTCTTTTAAATTTACTCATAGATTTTATTACGACTCCAGTATAGTCAGCATAAAAACAACATTCTTCCCTCAATGCAGCACAAAGGCCCCCTTCTCTAATGAAGAGGAGGTCCAACCCTCAACTGTTCTGTAAAACAACTTCAGAGAGAGAGGTTAAAGTTTCATGCAAAGCCCTGAAGGAGGTTTCTAATATCTTACTTTTGCTCTATTGCTGCTTCTAATTGGGTCATCTTTTGTGTCCCATGGACAATGCCACTGGTTCCTCTGCCCACCCGTGCAGCAACTCCTATTCCTAATAGGATGGCTAAAGTGAGGGATATATGTTCCCAGTGGAACCGGTTGTATGCCCCCACTATTTGATCTTCAAATGAACCTGCGTCATGATAGAGCACTCTGGGAAACATCTGCACCATTACACAATTTATCACATATCTTGATCATTTCATGAAAACATAAACGATGTTTAAGTATATAGAATTATGCTTTTGTAGGCACTGACAAAGCAAGGCACCTAAGATAGCACTCAAGAGAGGGAAACAGTCCTATTTGGTTGAAACCGGATTCAGAGGGCATTGCTTCTATTGTAATCAATTAATCCCCTGAAACTCAAGTTTAGGTAGTTTCAGAATTTTGTACCCAACATATAAGGGATGGGGCTCAGAAGTTCACAGTCTTCAGAAGTTTAAAAAAGCAGTATTTGTTTCTGTTTTTCCTTCTGTTCTGGGCAAGTTAACTTTTCAAGGACACCTGGGAGGAGGAGAGCTTTTTCTTCCATTTCTTATTTTCCCCCTGCCAGCTGTTACCATGGAGCCCGGTTGGTAATTTCTTTATCTTAGAAATGTAGCCATCTCTGTGAAGCCCCAGCTGAAGGCCAGAGGACTTGTTCACATATTTTGTGAAAAACTAGTTAGGGGTTGTCTAGCTTAGAAGTACTGAGATTTTTAGCCAGTGGCCAAGTAGAACAGGGCAATACGAAAGAGAAAGTTTATCTACATTAAAGTCTTTATTGGGACTGTTTTGCTGAAAGTTCAAAACTCAGCCATGGTGAAGACTTCTGAAGAAGGTCATTTAAGACTTTTCTGTGGGCCTGGTACAGAGGGGGAAAGACGGGGAAGGTGGGGCTGAGAGCACCTCCGAGGATCTGAGAATGAGGGAAAAGAGAGATGTAAAAGAATAATGCGAAAGGGTATTGGGAATTTCCTAGCAGCAAACTTGAGCAGTAGATCAGGTAGAGCAGAGTGAAAGACGGGAGTGAGGATCCCAAAATCCTGTGAGGGACTTTAAATTTTAGTAACCTGTTTTCAGTGATGACAAAGCAACTTTAAAGGCCAATTATATTACATCTTGGATAAGGGTCTCAGGGCTCTCCTCAGCTCGTTTGAGCATTGGGTTAGCTGGTAAGAGGACCTGGTGGGACCCGGTGAGGGCACTGACAGGAGATGAGAGGAATGAGTCGGTGGAGCGGTACCTATGTACCTGCTACCTCAGCAAGGGGCCGATGGTCTGAGAACTGGTGGAGCTTTGGGTTTCTGATCTAGTTATTGGAGGGGAGAAATCAAGTTGCTGAGATGGGAGTGACATCAGAGGGTCTGGAGCAGAAGGCTGAGGATAATGATCTATTGGAGAAGCATAGTTCAGGATGTGAGTGAGGGAGGGAAAAGGCTTCCACATAGGGGAATTTCCTTTCACTCTTTTGAGCACTTGCAGAAGTTAAAAAGGTCACGCAAAATTTGAGGAGCTAGAGACCCATCTGGGTGCCATAGTTTTTGGTTGTCTAATTGGTAATGTGGCCAATGCTGTGTACTGAATTTGATGAAGAATTGGGGTTTCATCAGGCAGCTCCTGTATGCACACATTTCCATGACATACAGAAAAAGTCGGCTTTTCCCCCACACAGCCATTACTCTTTGTGGCTTTGATAGTCTGCCAGGCAAACTTAGTAATCTAGACTAGCCAACCTGCATCTGGCTCGCGTGTCCCTACATCCATAATGTTTGTTTCCATTATCTATGGTACAGAAGGGATTTAATGGTATTTTAGTGGGATCCTCTTCATCAGGGATATCACAATAGGAAATACCTATAGCCAGCTAACAAATGTCTGGGTGGAGAGATGGCCACCAGGTCCCTAAGGGGGCTGTATGCGAGATAGACCATACTTCTTTTCCAGTAGGATTTGTGATCAGCCATCACTGCTTAATGGGCTGATGAGGGTTAGGACTACTTGTAGCCAAGGGGAGAGTATATAACCTTATTCACATTGCGAATACACAATTTGAAACTGTTACCAGTCTTTTTCAGTTTCCAGAAAGATTCTGTATAGGCAGCAGGCTTGAGATGAGAGGTATGGATCCAGGAAGTGATTCTGTTTACGTTTACCACTGTAGGTGTTATAATAGCACCTGGTATGGTCCTTTTCAGCGGGGTACCAGGGATGACACCTGATATCATCTTACATAGATGAAATCTCTTACTTGATATGGATGTGGAATCCCCTGGTTCCCAGTTGGGTAGGCAGTGGCCAGCTGTTTTCACAGGTATTACTGAGTTCTTTCAAGATCTTTAAGTCTGTCAAGCAAGGGGGTGTGGAAAGGATCTTTAGGTCTTACAGTTGGGCTTAGGTCCCCTACTGGAGGAGGGCCACCATAAAGAATTTCACATGTGGTAAGGTTACTCAAAGAAACAAAGGGATTTTTTCTTGCATGAAACATTGCATAAGGCAGGAGCATAGTCCAATCTTATGCTGGTCTCTAAGCTTAATTTCGTTAAGGTCTCTTTAATGGTTCTATTCATTCTTTCTACTTGTCTTGAACTCTGTGGTCTATAAGCACAATTTAACTTCCAATTAATCCCCAGGTTCCTGGCTAACCCCTGACTTACCTGGGTCATGAACATCGGTCCATTGTCAGATCCTATTACCAGCTTAGCTCCCTCCAATGGTAGAGAGGCTTAGTCAGCAGCAGCGGAATCACTTAGAGTGTGTTGTGTGTTAGGGGACGAGGGCAGGGGATAAGGAGGGGGAGAAGAGTCCAGTAGAGTCAAATCTGTGACTCAGGGAGAACAGAGGGTGGAGGAGGAGGAGGTTGAGAGGGTTTGAGAGATCATGGGGGAAGGAGTAGGAGCAGAGGTAGGGGCAAGAAAAGGCTTCACCCATGGAGGAGGAGATTTGCAGAGGTTCTGCCAAGTTAAGATATATGGCTGTTGATCCGGATGGCTATGTGGCGCTGGGTGAAAGACAATACCTCTGACTTTTTAAATTAGTGGGAAGTAGAAAGATCCGTCTAGGGGCCATATGACTCCAAAGATGGGCCATTCTGAGGCACAGAGATTCTGCCAGGTCCAGCGTTTTACTAAAAAAAGAAAGATTCTGAGCCCTTAAGCAGACTTTGGTCCAGTGATCAAGGGTCAGGGACAGAGGCATTGACGTGCTCTGTTCCATAATGAAAGTTCCACAAACAGTAAAAGCAAGGACACACGACACAGATAAGACAAGACCATAAAGACAGGCAATGAACGTCCAACACTGAGACCAGGAATGAGTAGCCGGCAAAACCCAATGGTATGGCAATAACGAATCTAAAAGAAAATATCACTGAGTCGAGAAGACTATTGTTCCTTGATTTCCCGAGTTCTCTGCGGGGTCCTCCAGAGAGTTGCCCTTTGTCTCTGTGACATGTCTCTCAGCCACCGTCGGAGAGAGCCCAGGCTCTTCATCGCCAGCAATTTTGCCAAGCCCTAACAAGAAACCTGAAACCAGAAAGAGGCGCCTTACTTGCTCCGAGAGGAGCCCGTTGGGGTCTCTCATCCGCCACTGCTGGAACTCAGTGGAACCTCAATATGTAAAGGTCAGGCGAGTGTCAGAGGAAGATACTACCAAGAGACTGTCTCATGCAACAGCAAAGGGTTTATTTGTGGTCCAGCATGCTGGAGCTCAGAGCTAAATTAAATAGAGCAGAGACCTCTGAGAACAGCTTAAGCAGAGCTTATATACTTTCCTTGGAGAGGGAAGAGAGGGAAGTTCAGTGATGGGTAAGGGCGAGTGGGCGGTTTGCATGACACCGAGTGAGGGAGTACATTCTGCAGTTCGGCTGTTGGGAAAAGTACATTCTAGAACAAGATTAGCAAACATTTCTCAAGATTTCAACAGTGTTTTGTTAAGCATACAGAAAAACAGGAAGTGACAAGTACCTATTTTATTAATTTTATTAACCTTTCACTACCGACTATGCCTTTTTGACTTGATGTTCCTTCTACATTAATTCATGCAACGTACAAGGTGCTATGCCATTGTATATCGATTTATCTGAGACAACTCTGCAGAACGTAATTCAACACCACGTATCACTATCAAGGGCCCAATGCCCTTCTGGGCTTCAAATCAGACTTAAATTTCTTTTTTCATACATATATTTCACCTATATATTCTTCTACACATAGCAAGTTCCCAATACGATCATTCATCCAGGAAAATGATTTCTAACCCAAATCGAGCATGTTTTTAACCATAACCGGACACTGTTCCCTCAATCTAACTTTACAGAAGAGCAGGGAAGGAGTTGATATTACAATACAGAAATGTAGAAAAACTTCCACCTGCTGAGAACCTCAAAGGTCCATGCAGAAATGATCCCTGGAGAAGATGTAGGAAGCAATAAAGGACCTGAGAGACCAAAAGTCATCTTCCATGGCAAATAACCCGGTCAGGATAAAAGGTTGTGTCTGAATCAGATTTTTTTTAATGTAGAGATCATGGACCAAACCAGGCCTGTGTGGAGATCTATTCCTGGGTGCCTTTGGTTGATATACCATTCTAACTTGTGAAAATGTCACAGGAAGTAGGGGCGGCCTCAATTTCTTGGGACCCTTGGAAGCAACAGTTAGGACAAAGTGGCTGCCAAGACAGTGCCCTCATTCAGTTCAGGAAGGAAGTGACCTCACCTCACTTTCTTGGTGATGGAACTCTCTGAACGTGGGATCCAGGAAGCCAGGCACACAGAGCCTGTCCCAGTCCCAGTCCCAGTGGTCTCACTTGTTTGGATTTACCAAGAACAGGGTCAGTATTTTTTGGTACCTACAGATGTGACGAAGGCCAAATGCCAGGAAAGCTCGGATGCAGGGCTTTTCATGAGAAAGCAGGTAGTAGCTCACCGTTGGCTCCTAAGAAGTTCACAGAGTTGGCCAAGGAGACAAGATCTGAGACAGGAAAGGCCATTTTGGGGGAACATATTATGGCCCACAAGTCAGAGGACACTCTGGATAGTCACAGACCTACTTAGGGGAAGGAGGTGCCTTTGTGGGTGTGGTTGTGGGTTTGTGGTTTTGTCTCATTTTCTGAGAATAGGTAGGACAGTCGGTTTGCTTCATTTGAAGTGGACTGTTTCTAGTAAGTCTTTTCACAGGGCGAGTTTTTCTATGTCTGTGTATTCCACTGTTTCCGTGGTTGTAGACATTAGAAAAGAGAATCCATCAATGGATGTGTCGTGTCTAGTAGAAATCTTCTCAGCATTCATATTGCCCCGTTTATGAATGGACTGTAGCTTGCCTTATCGATGAGCAACACCTGCTACCTTCCTAAGTTTCTATTTTCGTCCTGAATTCCGGCCAATCTCAAGAATAGGCCCATGGTTTTGTGTCCAAGATATGTACCACCTCCAAGCTCTATGACATGGCCATGTACTGGATAGCTGTAGGGGATGGCGAGCATCTCAGAAAACTCAGATATCAGTGTGACCAGAAAAGTCTCAGAGGAGAAACCCTGCTTTCGGCCTTTTGCTTACCTATTGTTCTGTTGCCCTGAATGTCAGGAAGGTCTTTGCCTCAGGCCACCCCTTTGTGAAGCCTGAAGAAAACAGTTTTCAAATGGAAATGAATGGGCATACCTGTGGCACTTTCCTTAATTGCTTTGGAAAGGGATGTGTCTGAATCAGGCCCTTGGCCCTGTGTGTGGCTGTGGCTTAGATTCTCAGCACCTGATGGATCTAAAGAAAGTTACCATGTGTGCATCCAAAAGAAAATTCGCCAAAAGAGCAATTATTCGGATGAAGTCTCTCGACTTCCTCTGTAAGGTTCCTGACTTCCATCAAGTGAGAATGGGATCCTTTGGTTCAAAAGAGTTCTACAAAACCTGCAGAGGCTAGCCCATTGTGCTTGGGTTTTCTCATGACTAAAATTCACATAAAGAATCTAAACCCCACAGACAGTAGTCATCAAATTGGAGAGTTATTAACGGCAGGCCTATTTGATCACTTTTGGTTCACAGGATGGGTGTCCAGGCCACCTTGACTTTAGGCAAATGAGGGGCAAAGGAGCTTATTTGGGACACTGTCTTGGTCTGCACCCCTCATGGAAACCTCCAGCCAGATTATGATGAGTGTCTATATGAAAGAAGATGAGGGCCATATGGGAGGGTTCTTGTTTTAATCGTGGTAATTTGTGTGGTAGTTGGAAGAGATGACTGGGTCCACCAGGGCTTGAACTCTGGTGTGATTCTCCTTAGAGACTGAGTTCTGGAACTGACCTCAGAGAAGTATTGCCATGAATAGTGTTGGGATTTTAGGAGACCACGCATGAGAATCGCTTTTGGAAACTGAGATCTAGGCCCAGGATGGCTTTCCACAGAGCTCAGGGATTCTGAGCCAGGATATCACATGATTTAATTCTTAAAGACTTGGTAGCCATAGTTGAGAGTCCAAACACACATGGACCTCACATTGTATACCACAATGGGCCTGGATTCATGTGTCCTTTTGGCCACTCTTTGGGAAGGCTTGCCTGTGAGTGTTCTCCAGAGCTTTCATTGAAATGAGCTTCCTCACCATTTAATGGTTCCTGAATTAAATGAAACCCACAGTGCCTCCAACTTCATCCTTGAAAAATGACTAGATTAATACCATGAAATTTTTGAAATCCCCATGACCAGGTGGCACTGGATAACCTTAAGATATCCTGTTGCTGATCATGAGTATAACAAACAGTGCCTTGATTGACTGAGTTTCGTGAAAATGGTGTAGAACAGAGATGCCAGTAAGTTGGAGCCTGCTGGGTAGTGGGTGTAGAGCAGTGGACTATAGGTGTGTAAATAAATATTTTTGGTAGGACCACCTGGATCTTCCATTGGCTTCCAAATCTTGCGACTGACATGGTGCAGGCAGCAGACCTTTATATGTAAAGGCATCTTGTTATATGTAGAGGTTTCAGGGCAATGTTCAGAATCAGGTTGCTATAGTCAAGGGGAAAGCTATGTGGGATAGAAGCCTGGTTCGTACATTCTCTTGCCGACCCTGACCAACCACACATGACAGAACTCCCTCCAGCATTGTGTCCCAGTTTAACATATTGTATTTCATGAAGCAAATACCAAATTCCCAGTGCAGCAGTAAGAAACACCCTGAAAAGTGGAGGATGACCAAATGGCTTCACAGACCACACGGGAAGACACTTAGCTCCCAGTAGCAACAGTTTACCTACAAAGGGAGATTTCAGACCTGCTGCCTCATGTTCATTACAAAATAAAGAACCATGTCCTCCAGGTCACATAGATGCAGACCCAGATTTTTGGTGTCACTACAAACGAAGCTAAATCTCCTGACAATTACATATATTTCTTTTTCTTTTTTTAATTAATTTTTATTGTAGGTTGTTCAAAACAGTACATACTTCTTGATATATCAAATTTCACACTTTGATTCAAGTGGGATATGAGCTCCCATTTTTACTCCATATACAGATTGCAGAATCACATCAGTTGCAGAATCATTGATTTACATATTGCCATACATATATTTCTTGTGCCTATCCTCAGAGGAAGTTTCTCAATAAGTCTTTAGGTCAGCACAGCTCCATGTTTCTGGAGTGTTTACCCTCTCCCATATTTTGTAAACTGTTTTACCACCTCCAGTGTTGTGAACTCCTGAGCATTTTTCATTCCACATATGTATTCACAGGTTTTCTAACTCCTCTCCTCTAATTGTGTCTTACTTTTAGCGATGGTTATGTCAAGGTATTGTTCTGGATAAGAGAGGGAAGATTTTTGTGTATCACATGTTTGCATACACATTAGATCCATTTTCCTATTTTCCATTTGAAATACTGAATCCCTGACACTAACCCATACCCTACTAGACTCTGACTACTAATCCTAATATCATGGAGAAAAAAAAACCTAACTGAATAGAAGTACAGTCCTTTTATAGGAAGCATGGTGTATATTTGTATTTGTCTTCCTCTTTATCAAGAGTATGTGTTTTAAATTTAGTAAACTTTTCATTTTAATATTTCTCCATGATTTTTTAAAGTTATCACATATGTAAATTCCTGTCTCCCATTCTCTGTATCCTATTCAGCACATGTAATTTTTTATGCATATACAATATCCTACCTGGTATCACACGTACATTCTTGTAAGATCACGGACTTTGGAATATAAAAATTGTGAGAAGAGATGACTCTCCCTAAATAATGATGGAACTGAAAATTCCACCTATGGGTGAGCTTCCTAGTGAAAAACACTATACATAAATCCATGTTCAGTAAAATGAATATTTTTGGATTTGTGAATGAATTATATTTCATGATGAATATCGATTGGCATATATATTGCTAAATATTAATGTGTGTGTGTGTGTGCATGTGTGTGTGTGTGTGGGCGTGTGTGTGTGTGTATATTCTACGGATTTTAAAAAAATATGAAAAATATGTGTCTTATTATACACTCCCTAAATTCATTCATATTCATTTATGTTCATTTAAATTCAAATTTTCACAAGATTATTCTCAGTAATATTCATACACCTGAAATATATTTTGGTTTCCTACTACTGAAAACTAAGTTCAGTGGATGGTGCTTAAAAATCCTAATATTTCTACAGTAACTGACCCAGTTTAACATCAATGCAAGTAGATTGCTATGGGACATGATGTGTAATTTGAAGTTCATTTTTACTCAACACTGGTACATTACTATTTCTTCAGTTTATGGACATCATAGGATGTATTTTTTCATCCACAACTTCACAAATTTTTTTGGCATTTGGTTCACTTTCAATTACTTACTACTTCAGAACACATGTATTCCTCCATGTTTCTTTACTGGTCTTTTCACTAGACTTCTTTCTAAACACATTATTTTCGATTCCATAATCATTTTTGAAGCAAAACTCACTCTTCACGATAAACCGTAACCCTAATAATACCATTGCATATATAACTCGTTGGAATGATGGTATATATATCAATATAAGATTTCCAATATATTTTCAGATGCAAACTCAATCCATTATTTAATGTTGGATCCAGTTACATACTTTATTCACAATATGGTCTATTCCTGCATCATCTCAATAATCATCAACACAAGGTACACCTATTTGTATCACCAGTACTAATTTATAAGTTTCCAGAATATTACTCCCCTTTATGGTGGAAGAAATACTTATGTCACCTGATCTACATATACATTTTACCACAGTAGTATTCTGGACACAAAATGCAAAGGTCACACATATGATTGTACCAAAGCCTAAATAGAAAGTGACCATGGATTACTAAAAGCATCTATGTCCAGGGTGCCTACTGCTCTCAAATGTCAATCCTATTGGTTACTACATATTTGTTTCTTCCTAAGATTATATATTTAACCTCAAGCCTGTTGAAAATATCTAATCCTATCACTCACTTTATACTTTTCCTGATTTCCTAATGCCCCTATTGATATCTGCTTTCCTACATATTTTTCCCAGTTCATCATTGTGACTGTCTCTTCACATGTGCTGATATTTACATTCACCCTCTAACTGAAAACCAATTGCTAAAGAACTTTTGGTCCAACTCCGAGACTCACTCTTCTTCCTAAACCTACTGACTATCTTCCTAATCCTACAGACTATCCCTTTTTGACTGGATGTTCTCTTCTACTTTCAATCATCCAAGGTATAGGATCCTATGCCATTGTATATCGATTTATCTGAGACCTCGGTGCAGAACATAATTCAATCTAAGTATACCAATCAAGGGCCCAATGCCTTTCTGGACTTCAAATCTTTCCTAGATCTCTGATCTCATACATATATTTCACATTTATATTCTTATAAATATCACAGGTTCCCAATACCATAATTCATCCAGCAGAATGACTCCTAACCCAAATCGAACATGCTATTAACACTAACCATACACTGTTCCCTCAATCTCACTTTACAGAAGAGCAGGGACAGAGTTGGTCTTAAAATCCAGGAAGGTAGGGTATCATCCACCAGCTGAGAACCTCAAAAGTCCCTGCAGAAATAATCCCTTGAGTCGGTGTAGGCAGGTATGAAGGATCTGAGAGAGCAAAAGTCATCTTCCATGGCAAACAACCTGGTCAGTTTGAAGGGATGTGTCTGAATTAGCCTCTCTCTTCCTAATGTAGAGAAGATGGACCAAACCATGCCTGTGTGGAGAGCTGTTCCCCGGTGCCTATGGTTGATATACCATCCTAACTTATGAATGAGTCACAGCAAGTAGAGGCAGACTCCATCTTTTGGGAACCTTGGAAGCAACTGTTAAAACAAAGTGGTTTCCAAGGCAGTGACTTCATTCAGTTCTTGAAGGAAGTGACCTCACCTTACATTATTGGTGATGAAAGTCTGTGATCTTGGGATCCAGGAAACCAGGCACACAGAGTCAAACCCACTCCATGTCCCAGTGGGCTCACTTGTTTGGATTTAACAAGACAGAGTCACTCTTTCTTGGTACCTACTGATGTGAGGACAGCCAAATGCCTGGAAACTATGAAGACTGGCCTTTCCAGAGAAAGCAGGTAGTTTCTCACCACGGGCTCCTGACAACTTCACAGAGTTTGCTAAAGAGACCAGATCAGAGACAGGACACGCCACTTTTGGGGAACATAGTATGGCCCACAAGTCAGAGGACACTCCGGATAGACACAGACCTACTTGGGGGAAAGAGGTGCCTTTTTGGGTGTGAGTGTGAGTTTGTGGTTTTGTCTCATGTTCTGAGAATAGTTAGGAAAGCTGGTTTGTTTGTTTTGGAGTGGACTGTTTCTAGTAAGTCCTTTGACAACGTGAGTGTTTCTGTGTCTATATATCATACTGTGTCCGTGATTGTAGACAGTAGAAAAGAGAATGCATCAATGGATGTGTCCTGTCTACGAGAAAGCTTCAAAGCATTCATCCTGAGCAATTTATGAATGGACTGCAGCTTGCCGTATGGATGGGCAACTCCTGGTATCTTTCTAAATTCCTGTTTTCTTCCTGAATTCTGGACACTCTCCAGAATACGCTCATGATTTTGTGTCCAAGATATGTACCACCTCAATCTCTGTGACATGGCCATGTACTGGATAGCTGATGGGAATGGTGAGTATCTCAGAAAACTCAGATATAAGTATGCCCAAGAAAGTCTCAGTGGAGAAACCCTGCTTTGGGCCTTTTGCTTACCTATTCTGTTGCCCTGAATGTCAGGAAGGTCTTTGCCTCAGGCCACACTTTGTGAAGCCTGAAGAAAATAGTTTTCAAATGGAATTGAATGGTCATTACCTGTGCCTCTTCGGTTAATTGCTTTGGAAATGGATGTGTCTGAATCAGCCTCTTGGCCCTATGTGAGGCTGTGGCTTAGATTCACAGCACATGATGGGTCTAAAGAAAAATCCCATGTGTGCATCCAAAACCAAAATGGACAAAAGAACTGTCATGGTGGATAGAGTCTCTCGCCTTCCTCTGTAAGGTTCCTGACCTCCATTAAGTGAGAATAGGGATCATTTGGGTCAAGTGAATTCTTTAAAGTTCTGCAGAGGCTATCCCATAGGTTCGTGGGTTTTCTCATGACTCCAATTCACATCTATGTTTACAGAAGAGCAGGGACAGTGTTGGTCTTACAATACAGGAATGCAGTGGATCTTCCATCTGTTGAGAACCTCAAAGCTCCATGCAGAAATGATCTCTGGAGAAGATGTAGGCAGCTATGTAAGACCTGAGAGAGCAAAAATCATCTTCCATGGCAAACAACCTGGTCAGGATTAAGGGTTGAGTCAGAATGAGCCTATCTCTTCTTAATGTAGAGAAGATGGACCAAACCCTGCCTGTGTGGAGAGCTGTTCCCTTTTGCCTACGGGTGATATACCATTCTAACTTGTGAAAGTGTCACAGGAAGTAGGGGCAGCCCTCATCTCATGGGACCGTTGGAAGCAATTGTTATGACAAAGTGGTTGCCAAGGCAGTGATCTCATTCAGTTCCTGAAGGACATGATCTCATCTCACTTCCATGGTGATGGAACTCTCTGAACTTGGGATACAGAAAGCCAGGCACCCAGAGCCAGTCTCAGTTCTAGTCCCAGTGGTCTCACTTTTTTGGATTTACAAAGGACAGAGTCAGTCTTTCTTGATACCTACTGATGTGAGGATGGCCAAATGTCAGGAAAGCTCGGAAGAGGGGCTCTTCCTGAGAAAGCAGATAGTGGCTCACTCCTGGCTTCTAACAACTTCACATTGTTGGCCAAGAAGACCAGATCTGAGACAGGTCAGGCCATTTCGGAGGATCATAGTATGGCCCATCAGTCAGAGCACACTCCGGAGAGTCACAGACCTATTTGGGGGAAGGAGGTGACATTGCGGGTGTGGGTTTGTGGTTTTGTCTCATGTTCTGAGAATAGTTAGAAAAGGCGGTTTGTTTGGTTTGGAGTGAACTGTTTCTAGTAAGTCGTTTGACAATGCAAGTGTTTCTATGTCTGTGTATCCCACTGTGTCCGTTCTTGTAGACATTAGAAAAGAGAATGCATCAATGGATGTGTCCTGTCTCATAGAAAGCTTCCCAGCATTCATCCAGCACAATTTATGAATTGAATGCGGCTTGCCTTATTGATGGGCGATACCTGCTACCTTCCTAAGTTGCTGTTTTCTTCCTGAATTATGGCCAATCTCCAGAATAGGCTCATGGTTTTGTGTCCAAGATATGTACTACCTCCAAGCTCTGTGACATGGCCATGTACTGGATAGCTGAATGGAATGGCGAGCATCTCAGAAAACTCAGATATCAGTGTGACCAGTAAAGTCTCAGTGGAGAATCCCTGCTTTGGGCCATTTGCTTACCTATTGTTCTGTTGCCCTGAGAGTCAGGAAGGTCTTTGTCTCAGGCCAACCATTTGTGAATCCTGAAGGAAAGATTTTTCAAATGGAAATGAATATGCTTTACCTTTGGCTCTTTCCTTAATTGATTTGGAAAGAGATGTGTGTGAATCAGCCTCTTGGCCCAGTGTGATTCTTTGACTTAGATTCTCAGTACCTGATGGATCTAAAGAAAGATCCCATGGGTGCATAAAATCCAAAATGGCAAAAAGAGCAGTCATTGTTGATGAAGTATTTTGCCTTCCTCTGTAAGGTTCCTGAATTCCATCAAGTGAGAATAGGGATCTTTTGGGTCAAATGAGTTCTTCAAATGTATTCAGAGGCTATCCAATAGGTGCTTGAGTTTTCTCATCTTTCCAATTCACATAAAGAATCTGTACCCGACACTCAGTAGGACTCAAATTGGAGAAGCAGAGCAGTATTAAGGGCAGGCCTATTTGATCACTCCTGGTACACAGGAAGGGTGTACAGGCCACTGGGAATTTAGGCAAATGAGGGGCAACAGAGCTTATTTTGGACACTGTCTTGGGCTACGCTAATGCTATCAAATGTCAATCCTATTGTTGACTTCATATTTGTTTTATCCTAAGCTCATATATTCATCCTCAACCCTGTTGAAAATATCTAATCCCATCACTCACTTTATTCTTTTCCTGATTTCCTAATGTCTCTATTGATATCTGCTTTCCTACATATTTTGCCCTGTGCATCATTGTGACTGACTCTTCACTTGTGTTGATGTTTACATTGACTCTCTAACCAAAACCCTATTGCTAAAGAACTTTTGTTCCAAATCCTATACTCACTTTTCTTCCTAAACTTACTGACTATCTTTCTAATCCAACTGACTATAACTTTTTGAATGGATGTTCTCTTCTACATTCAATGATCCAAGTACAGTTCAGGTTTCTATTCAACCGGGTGAGGGAGTAGATTCTGCAGTTTGGCAATTGGGGACAGCACATTCTGGCAACAAGATTAGCAAAGAGTTCTCAAGATTTCAACAGTGTTTCGTTAAGTGTACAGAAAAACAGGAAGTGACAAGTACATATTTTATTAACCTTTCATTCCCCACTTCTTTTTCTGGCTACTTTTAATCATAAAAGTGATCTTTGTGGGGTGTCACATTCTATGTCTGCTAGTGGGGTATTACCATAATTTTAATTTGTCCAATTTGAGCTTGGAGAAAAGAAATTACATGGTTGAGGAAACAGGGTTTTATAGTTAGTAATACTATGAGGATTATTATTGGACCGGCCAGGGTTGATAAAAACGTAATTAACCAGGGGGACTGTGTAAAAAAAGACTCAAACTACCCTTTTTGTGCCTGTCTCTCTCGTTGTTGCTCTTCAAGGCATCTTTTTAATTTACTCATAGATTTTTTTACAACTCCAGTATTGTCGACATAAAAACAACATTCTTCCCTCAAAGAAGCACAAAGGCCCCCCTCTGTCATGAAAAGGAGGTCCAACCCTCGACTGTTCTGTAAAACAACTTCAGAGAGAGAGGTTAAAGATTCCTGCAAAGCTGTGATGGATGTTTCTAAAATCTTTAAGTTTTGATCTATTGCTGCTTCTAATTGGGTCACTTGTTGTGTCCCATGGACCAGAGCAGTGGTTCTTGTGCCCAACCCTGCAGCAACTCCTATTCGTAATAGAATGGCTAAGGTGAGGGACATACGTTCCCAGTGGAACCGGGTTGTATGTCCCCCTCTTTGATCTTCAGATGAACCTGCGTCATGATAGAGCACTCTGGGAAACATCTGCACCATTTCACAATTAATCACATCTGTTGACCATTTCATGAAAACATAAACAATGTTTAAGTATATAGAATTATACTGTTGTAGGGACGGACAAGGCAAGGCACCTAAGATAGCACCAAAGACACGGAAACAGTCTTTTTTGGTTTCAACCAGATTCAGAGGGCATTGCTTCTGTTGTAATCAATTAATCCCCTGAAACCCAAGTTACGTAGTTTCAGAATTTTGTACCCAACACGTAAGGGAAGGGGCTCAGAAGTTCACAGTCTGCAGAAGTTCACAAAAAGCAGTTTTTGTTTCTGTTTTTTCCTCAGTTTGGGCAAGTTAACTTTTCAAGGACACCTGGGTGGGGGTGTCTTCCCTTTCTTTTTTTCCCCCTTCCAGCTGTTTCCATAAAGCCCAGTTTGTAACTTCTTTATCTTAGAAATGTAGCCATCTCTGGGAAGCCCCAGCTCAAGGCCAGAGGACTTTTTTCCAAATATTTTGTGAAAAACTAGTAAGGGTGTGTCTAGATCAGGAGTGCTGAATTTTTTAGCCAGTTGCCAAGGAGACCAGGGCAACACAAAAATAGGAAGTTTATCTACAGTGAACTCTTTTATAGGGACTCTTTTGCTGAAAGTCCTAAATCAGCCATGGTGAAGACTTCTGGAGAAGGTCAGTTAAGACTTTTCTGTGGGCCTGGTACAGAGGGGGAAAATTTGGAAGGCAGGGATAAGAGCAGCTCTGTGGATCTGAGAATGAGGAAGGAGAGATGTAAAAGAATATTGGGAGAGGGCTTTGGGATCTTAATAGCAACAAAAACTTGAGCAGTAGAACAGATAGAACAGAGGGGGAGACGGGAGTGAGATTCCAAAAAGCCTGTGAGGGACTTTAAATTCTTAGTAACCTGTTTTTAGTGATGACAAAGCAACATTAAAGGCCATTTTCATTACATCTTGTATTAGGGTCTGAGGATTCTTCTCAGCGGGTTTGAGCTTTGCATTAGGTGGTAAGAGGACTGGGTGGGACCCGGTGCGGGCACTGACAGGAGAGGAGAGGAGTGAGTGAATGGAGTGGTACCTCAGTACCTGCAACCTCAGCAATGGAGCAATGGTCTGAGAACCAGTCAAGATTTGGGTTTTTGATCTAGATATTGGAGGGGAGAAATCAAGTTGCTGAGGTGGGAGTGACAGCAGAGAGTCTGGAGCACAAGGCTGAGGGTGAGCATCTATTGGAGAAGCATAGTTCAGGATGTGAGCAAAGGAGAGAGAAGGCCTCCACATAGCGGAATCTCCTTTCACCCTTTTGAGCACTTGCAGAAGTTAAAAAGGTCACACAGAATTTGAGGATCTAGAGACCCCTCTGGGGGCCATCGGTTTTGGTTATCTAATTCGTAATATGGCCAATGCTGTGTACAGAATTTGATGAGGAGTTTGGGTTCCATCTGACAGTCCCTGTATGCTCACATCCCCATGACTTACAATAGAAGTCTGCTCTCCCCCCCCCACAGCCGTGACTGTTTGTGGCTTTGATAGTCTGCCGGGCAAACATAGTAATCTAGGCTAGCCAACCTGCATCTGGCTCACGTGTCCCTACATCTATAATGTTTGTTTCCATTATCTATGGTACGGAAGGGATTTAATGGAATTTTAGTGGGATCCTGTTAATCAGGGATATCCCAATAGGAAAGACCTATAGCCAGCTGACAAATGACTGGGTGGAGAGATGGCCACCAGGTTCGTAAGGGGGCTGTATTCGAGATAGGCCATACTTCGTGTCCAGTAGGATTTGTGATCAGCCATCGCAGCTTAAGGGGCTGATGAGGGTTAAGACTACTGGTCGTCAAGGGGAGAATAAATATCTTCCAGGATCTTCTTTACAACCATTTGCAATGTTTCTTTTTTCTTCTTTTTTATTTCTTTTTTTTTGTGTGTGTGGGGAAGGCTTCAATACATCCTGAAAATGTATGTTCAAAGACTAGGAGTTATTTAAGTCCATACCTTACTGGCTTAATTTCAGTAAAGTCCACTTCCCAGAATTGTCCTCGTCTGGTTCCTCATAGGTGCTTTCCTGCAGGAAGCTTGGAAGTGTAAGCTTTAACCAATTAATGGACCTGACAGGCTTTTGTTACCCATTCAGTTATTTCCTTTTGCTGTGAGTAGGTTAGTGGAAAACTGTGTTCTTGATCCTTCACGAATGAATGCAGTTTCTTTGAACAAAGGTGAGTGAGTTGATGAATATTTGCTACTGACATAGTTAGAGCCATGATTATAGGAGTAGTTACTGAAGAATTAAAAAATTCCACTTGAGGGCCTTCAGGGTTAAAAGTTATTTTGACCCAGAGCTTGGTGAGCAGAACTCTGCCCATCAATGGGGCCAGGCATTCTGGGATTACTAGGAAGGAGTGATGGATTTTTCCTTTTCCCTGGTCCATGGTCCTCGTAGTTGTCAAAGCCCGATATTTACTTCTGTTAGACTCTTGAATTAGAGACCTTTTATTCGGTAGAGGGCCCAATGGTCCTTACGGGCTGAGTATATTCACCCTGCATCTACTTCAAAGTTTATTGTGTTCCCCTCCACTTCAAAAGTTACCTTGAGGTCAGGGAGAGGATCTGAGCCCGGACTTTCTTAGTATTACTCCAGAGTCAGAATATCTGGCTGGCATGGCTGTCTCTTTCTAGGGCACTCTTTGGCCCAGTGTCCTTTTTCTTTAGAGTAGGCACATTGATCTGAGGCCAGGGGTGGCCTCTAGTGTGTGCCCAGGTATCCCTTCCTGTCTCTCTGTTTCTTAGTTTCTGGCCTATTTGTTGTTGTGACCAGGACCTTAGTCAATGCCTTAGTCTGTCTTTTGTTTCTTTTATCCTCACTCAGCTCCCTTCTCTTCCTCAGTTTCTTTCTTAAAGTATACCTTCTCGGGTTCTCTGACTAAATCCCTCAAAGTCATATCTTGTAATCCATCTAAGCATTGTAACTTTCTTTTAATATCCAGGGCAGCTTTCCCAATAAAGGCCATTGTGACAGATGCCTTTTGATCCTCTGCCTGAGGATCGAAAGGAGTATGTCTCTTATATACCTACATAATTATCTCTAGGAACATAGAGGGAGATTCATCAGGCCCTTAAATAATCTCTCTTACCTTGGCCAAATTAGTTGGTCACCTAGCGGCCACTAAGATACCCACTATTAGAGCCCGGCGATAAGTGGACAGATGCTCCCTACCTTCAAAGGTGTTGGGGTCCCAGTTGGGTCGTTTCAAGAGAAAGCCGGCTTTGAATATATTGGGAAGTTATGTCGGTCACGCATTTGGTCCGAGGATACTTTTTTCTAGCATCCAGGAGGATTCTCTTTTGTTCCTCTGTCATGAAGAGAGTACCTAGGAGTTGTTGGCAGTCATCTCAAGTAGGTTGGTGTGAAAACATCAATGACTTCACCAGACCTGAGAGCCAGGTTGGGTCCTCGGTAAAAGGAGGATTGTTATTTTTCCATTTATATAGGTCTGAAGAGGAGAAGGCCAATACTGGTAGGCTTGCATTTTTTGCCTATGGCCATCGTCAATCATTGGTCCTTAGGGATGGAGGGAAGCAACACGGGAGTTCCAGGGTTTTCAATCATTTGCCACCAGCGAGTTCCTTTAGCAACTCCAGCTTCCTCCAGGGGAGGAGGGGCTGTGTGTGACGCAGGGGAGTTATCTGGAGGGCCCTGGGCTGGCTTAGCTTCCTCCAATTGCGGAGAGGCTGAGTCAGCAGCTGGAGAATCCCTTAGAGGGTGTTGGGGGTTGTGGGACAAGGGTAGAAGATAAGGAGGGGGACGAGAGTCCAGTAGAGTCAAATCTTGTGACTCAGGGAGAACAGAGGGTGGAGGAGGAGGAGGAGCAGAGGGGTTGAGAGATCGTGGGGGAAGGAGTAGGAACGGGGACACAGCAAGGAAAGGCTTCACCCACAGAGGAGGAGATTTGCAGAGGTCCTGCCAAGTTAAGGTATATTCCTGTTTATCAGTATGGCTATGTGGCCCTGGCTGTAAGACAATATCTCTGTCTTTTTAAATTAGTGGGAAGTAGAAAGATCCTTCTAGGGGCCATCCGAATCCAAAGGTGGGCCATTCTGTGGCACACAGAGTCTGCCAGGTCCAGCGTTTTACTGAAAAAGAAACATTCTGAGCCCTTAAGCGGACTTTGGTCCATAGATCAAGGGTCAGGGACAGAGGCATTGAAGTGATCTGTCCCATAATGAAAGATACACAAACAGTAAAAGCAACGACACAGGACACAGACAAGAGAAAACAATAAAGACAGGCAATGGACGTCCAACACTGAGACCAAGACTGAGCAGGTGGCAAAACCCGATGGGCTGGCAATACCGAATCTGAAACAAAGTATCACTGAGTCGAGGAGACTATTATTCCTCGATTCCCGAGTCCTCTGTGGCGTCCCCCAGGGACTTGGCTTGTGGCTCTGTGACACGTCTGCCAGCCACCATCAAAGAGAGCTCACACACTTCATCGACAGCCATTTTGCCAAGCCCTAACCTGAAACCTGAAACCAGAAAGAGGTGCCTTACTTACCCTGAGAGTAGCCCATTGGGGTCTCTCGTTCACCACTGCTGGATTTCGGTGGAACCTCCATATATAAATATCGGAAGAGCATTGGGGGAAGAGACCACCAAGAGACTCTCTCATGCAAAAACAAAGGGTTTATTGGGGGTCCAGCATGCTGGGGCTCAGAGCTCATTTGAATAGAGCAGAGAACCCTGAGAACAGCTTAAGCAGAGCTTATATACTTTCCTTGAAGAGGGCAGGGAGGAAAGTTTATTGATGGGCCTGGGCGGGTGAGCAGTTTGCGTGCAACTGGGTGAGGGAGTACATTCTGAAGTTTGGCAGTTGGGGACAGCACATTCTGGGAAAAAGATTAGAAATCACTTCTCAAGATTTCAACAGTGTTTTATTAAGCATACAGAAAAACAGGAAGTGACAAGAATCTATTTTATTAACATTTCACTACCAACTATACTTTGCCAGATTTCCTAAAGTCTCTATTGATATCTGCATTCCTACATATTTTCCCCAGTTCATCATTGTGATTAATTCTTCACATGTGCTGACATTTACATTCACTCAATACCCGAAACCCTATAGCTAAAGAACTTTTGGTCCAAATCCTATACTCACTCTCCTTTATAAACATACCGACTATCTTCCTAATACTACTGACTATCCATTTTGACTGGAAGTTCTCTTTGAAAATCAATCATCCAAGTTACAAGGTCCTATGCTTAATACCCAATCAAGGGCCCAATGCCCTTCTGGGCTTCAAATCTTACCTAGATTTTTGTTTTCAGATTCATATATTTTACCTATATATTCTTGAAAATATCGCAGGTTCCCAATACCATTATTCATCCAGCAGAATGATTTCTATTCCAAATCAAACCTGTTATTAACCGTAACCATACACTGTTCCCTCAATCTAACTTTAGAGAAGAGCAAGGACAGAGTTGGTCTTAAAATACAGGAATTTAGGGGATTTTCCAACTGCTGAGAAACTCAAAGGTCTATGCGCAAATGATCCCTAGAGAAGTTGTAGGCACCTATGAAGGAACTGAGAGAGCAAAAGTCATCTTTCATTGCAAACAACCTGGTCAGCATGAAGGGATGTGTCTGAATCAGCCTCTCTCTTCTTTATGTAGAGAAGAAGGACCAAACGAGGCCTCTGTGGAGAGCTGTTCCCGGTTACCAATGTTTGATATACCATTCTAACTTGTGAAAGTGTCAAAGGAATTAGGGACAGCCTCCATTTCATGGGACCTTTGGAAGCAAATGTTAGGACAACGTGCTTGCCAAGGCATTGACCTCATTCAGTTCCTGAAGGAAGTGACCTCACCTCACATTCTTGGTGATGGAACTCTCTGAACGTGGGATCCAGGCATCCAGGCACACAAATCTAGTCCCAGGCCCAGTCCCAGTGGTCTCACTTCTTTTGATTTACCAAAGACAGAGTCAGTCTTTCTTGGTATCTACTGATGTGAGGATGGCCAAATGCCAGGAAAGCTCTGAAGAGTGGCCTTTCCTGAGTAAGCAGGAAGTGGCTCACCGTTGTCTCCTGACAACTTCACAGAGTTGGCCAAGGAAACCAGATCTGAGACAGAACAGGCCATTTGATGGGAACATAGTACGGCCCACCAGTCAGAGGTCACACCCGATAGTCAGAGCCCTACTTTGGGAAAGGAGGTGAATTTGTGGGTGTGAGTGTGTGTTTGTGATTTTGTCTCATGTTCTGAGAATAGGTAGGAAAGGCAGTTTGTTTGGTTTGGAGTGGACGATTTCTAACAAGTGATTTGACAAGGCGAGTGTTTTTATGTCTGTGTATCCCACTGTGTCCATGGTTGTAGACATTAGAAAAGAGAATGCATCAAAGGATGTGTCCAGGCTAGTAGAAAGCTTACCAGAATTCTTTCTGCCCAATGTATGAAAGGAATGCGGCTTGCCTTATGGATGGGTAACACCTGCTATCTTCCTAAGTTCCTGTTTTCTTCCTGAATTCTGGCCACTCTCCAGAATAGGCTCATGATTTTGTGACCAAGTTATGTACCACCTCCAAGCTCTTTGACATGGCCATGTACTGGATAGCTGAATGGAATGGCGAGCGTCTCAGAAAATTCAGATATCAGTGTGACCAGGAAAGTCTCAGTGGAGAAACACTGCTTTGAGCCGTTTGCTAACCTAATGTTCTGTTGCCCTGAATGTCAGGAAGGTCTTTGCCTCATGCCACCCCTTTGTGAAGCCTGAAGAAAACAGTTTTCAAATGGAAATGAATATGGATCACCTGTGGCTCTTTGCTTAATTGCTTTTAAAAGGGATGTGTCTGAATCAGCCTCTTGGCCCTGTGTGAGGTTGTGGCTTAGATACTCAGCACGTGGTGGATGTAAAGAAAGATCCCATGTGTGCATCCAAAACCAAAATGGCCAAAAAGCAGTCCTTGTGGATGAAGTCTGTCGCCTTCCTCTTTAAAGTTCTTGAACTCCATCAAGTGAGAATAGGGATCCTTTGGGTCAAATGGGTTCTTCAAAGACCTGCAGAGGAGCTTGTGTTTTCTCATGACTGCAAATCACATAAAAATATATACCTGACACTCAGTTTTCCACAAATTGGAGAAGCATAGAAGTATTAACGTCTAGCATATTTGATCACTCCTGTTTCACATGAAGGGTGTCCAGACCACCCTGAATTTACGCCAATGAGGGGCAAGGGAGTTATTTTGGACACTCTCTTGGACTTCGCCACTCATGGAAACCTTCAGCCAGAGGTTGTGATTAGTGTCTATATGGAAGAAGATGAGGGCCATATGGGAGGGTTTTGGTTTTAATTTTGGTCATTTGTGTCCGGTTGGAAGACATGACTGGGACCACCTGGGCTTGAACTCTGGTGTGATTCCCCTTAGAGACTGAATTCAGAGAAGTATTGCCATGAATTTTGTTGGGATTTTAGGAGTCCACCCATGAGAATAACCCTTGGAAACTGAGATCTAGGCCCAGGGTGGCTTTCCACAGAGCCCTGGGTATCTCAGCCAGAAGATCACATGATTTAATTCTGAAAGACTTGCCAGCCATTGTTGAGAGTCACAACACCCATGGACGTCACATTGTAGACCTCAATAGGCCTGGCTTCATGTGACATTTTGGCCACTCTTTGGGAAGCCTTGCCTGTGAGAGTTCTACAGAGCATTCATTGAAATGAGCTTCCTCACCATTTAAAGGTTCCTGAATGAATTGAAACCCACAGTGCCTGCAACGTCATCCTTGAAAAATGCCTAGATAAATACCATGAAATTTTTGAAATTCCCATGACCAGGTGGCACTGGAGAAACTTTGGATGTCCTGTTGCTGATCATAAATATGCAAGACAGTGCCTTGATTGAGTGGGTTTCATGAAAATGGTGTAGAACAGAGATGCCAGTATGTTGGAACCTGCTGAGTAGTGGGCCTAGAGCAGTGGTAGGCAGGTGTGTGATAAAAAATTTGTGGTGGGGCCATGTGGATCTGCCATTGGATCCCAAATGGCTTGTGACTTACATGGTGCAGCCAGCAAACCCTTCCATGTAAAGGCTTCTGGTTATATGGAGATGTTTCCGGGCAATGTTTAGAATCAGGTTACTATGGACATGGGGCCAAGCTATGCGGGATAGAAGCCTGGTTGGTGCATTCTCCTGCAGACCCTGACCAACCACACATGAAAGAATTGCCTCCAGAACTGTGTCCCAGTTGAACTTCTTTTATTTCATGAAGCAAATGCCAAAGTCCCAGTGCAGCAGCAAGAAACACCACGAAAAGTGGAGGATGACCAAATCGCTTCCCAGTCCACATGGGAATACCCTTAGCCCCCAGTGGCCACAGTTTACTTACAAAGAGAGAATTCAGCACTGCTGCCTCATGTTCATTGGAAAATAAGAAACCATGTCCTCCAGGTCACATAGATGCAGACACAGCTTTGATAGTCTCACTAAAAAGAAGCTAAAGCTCCTGACAACAACATATATTTCAAGTGCCCAAACTCAGAGGCAGTTTCTCAAGAAGTATTTAGGCCAGCAGAGCTCCATGTTTATGGAGTGTTTACCCTGTCCCATACTAGGGAAACTCCTCTACCACTTCCAAGGTTGTAAACTCCTGAGCATATTATTCACAGATTTTATTACTCTTCTCCTCTAATTGTGTCTTACTTTGGGTGAAAAAAATGTCAAGGAATTGTTCTGGATGAGAGTGGGAAGATTTTGTTTAGCACATATTTGCATACACATTGGATTCATTTTTCTATTTTACATTTGAAATACTGAATCCTGACACTAACACATGCCCTGCTAGATTCTGAATACTAATCCTAATATAATGGAGAAAAATTACGGAAACAGAATAGAAATACAAGCAGTTCAGAGGAGGCATGTTGTATACTTGGACTTGCCTTTTGCATTATATAGGGTAGGAGTTATAAATCTAGTCAATTTTTTGTTGAAATAGTTTTCCATGTGCTTTTAAAGTTAACAAATATGTGAATTCCTGTCTCCCTTTCTCTGTATTCTATTCAGCACATGTATTTTTATATGCACATATAGAATCCTACCTGGTATCACACGTACATTCTTGTGAGTTACATGACTTGGCAGATACAAAGTGTGAGAAGAGATCACTCCTCTTAAACGCTGTTTGACCTGAAAATTCAACCTATGGGTGAGCCTCCTAGTTGAAAAAAGTTATACATAAATCCATATCCAGTAAAATGAATATTTTTGGATCTGTGGATGATTCATATTTCACGGTGTAATTCGATTGGCATATATATTGCTAATTTTTAAAATCTGTGTGTGGATATATATATATATATATATATATATATATATATATATATATATATATATTCTCTCCACATATTTCAAAATATTTAATATATGTGTCTTATTATACACTCCCTAAATTCATTCATGATTATGTATGTGGATTTATAATCAACTTTTCACAAGATTATTCTCAGAAATATTAATTCACCTGATATACGTATTTTTTTCCTAGTATTGAAAACTAACTTCAGTGAATGGTGCATATAAATCCTAATATTTCTACAGTAACTGATCCATTTTGACATCAATGCAAGTAGATTCCTATGGGACATGATAAGTATTTTGAAGTTCATTTTTATTGAAAACTAGTACATTACTATTTCTTCAGTTTATGCACATTATTGGATATATATTTCATCCACAAGTTCACAAATTTATAGGCATTTATTTCACTTTCAATCACTTTCTGCTTCAGAAAATACGTGTTCCGCCATGTTTCAAACTGGTCTTTTCATGAGACTTCTTTCCAAACACATTATTTTTGATTTCCATAATCACTTTTGAAGCAAAACTCACTCACTCTTCATGATAAACCATAACCCTAGGATTACAATTAGACGTATAACTAGTTGTTATGAATGATTATATATCAATATATGATTTCTTATGTATTTTCAGATATCAATTCAATACATTATTTAAAGTGGAACCAGTTATATTATTTATTAACTGTATGGTCTATTCATGCATTATCTCTATATTCATAGACACAGGGTACACCTATTTTTACCCTCAATACTAATTTATACGTTTTCAAAATATTCCTCAAAAAATGGTGGAAGAATTACTCATGTCACCTGATCTATATATACATTTTATCACAGTAATATTCTGGACAAAAAAATCAAAGGTCACCCTTAAGGTTGTACCAGAGCCTAAATGGAAAGTGAGCATGGATTACTAAAACCTTCCATGTCCAGGTGGCCTAATGCTCTCAAATGTCAATCTTATTGGTGACTACATTTTTGTTTCTTTCTAAGATTATATATTCAACCTCAAGCCTGTTGAAAATGTCTAATCCTATCACTCACTTTATACTTTGCCTGATTTAGTAATGTCTCTATTTATATCTATTTTCCTACATATTTTCCCCTGTTCATCATTGTGACTGACTCTTCACTTGTGCTGACATTTACATTCACTGTCTACCTGAAACCCTATTGCTTAAGAACTTTTGGTCTAAATCCTATTCTCACTCTTCTTTGTAAACCTACTGACTATCTTTCTAATCCTACCGACAATCCCTTTTTGAGTGGGTGTTCTATTCGACATTCAATCATCCAAGGTACAAGCTCCTATGCCATTGTATATAGATTTATCTGAGACATTTTTGCAGAAAATAATTCAAAGCTAAGTGTGCCAATTAAGGGCCCAATGCCCTTCTGGACTTCATATCTTCCCTAGATTTCTGTTTTTATACTTATATTTCACCTATATATTCTTGTAAGTATCATAGTTTCCCAATACCATTATTCGTCATGCAGAAGGATTCCTAACCCCAAATTGAACATGTTACTAACCCAAACCATACACTGTTCTCTCAATCGAACTTTACAGAACAGCAGGGACAGGGTTGCTCTTAAAATACAGGAATGTAGGGCATGTTCCACCTGTTGAGAACATCAAAGGTCCATGCAGAAATGATCCCTTGAGAAGATGTAGGCAGCTACGAAAGACCTGAGAGAGAAAAGTCATCTTCAATGGCAAACAACCTTGTCAGCATGAATGGATGTGTATGAATCAGCCTCTCTCTTCTTAATGTAGAGAAGATGGACCAAAACAGTCCTAGGTGGAGAGCTGTTCCCGGGTGCCCATGGTTTATATACCATTCTAACTTGTGAAAGTGTCACAGGAAGTAGGGGCAGCCTCCATCTCATGGGACTCTTGAAAGCAACTGTTAGGACAAAGTGGTTGTCAAGGCAATGACCTCATTCAGTTCCTGAAGAAGTGATCTACCTCACTTCCTTGGTGATGGAACTCTCTTAACTTGGGATCCAGGAAGCCAGGCACCCGGAGCCAGTCCAGTCCCAGACCCAGTAGGCTCACTTGTTTGAATTTACCAAGGAGAGTGTCAGTCTTTCTTGGTACCTACATATGTGAGGATGGCCAAATACCAGGAGAGCTCTGAATAGGGGCCTTTCCTGAGAAAGTAGGTAGTGGTTCACCGCAGGCTCCTGACAACTTCACAGAGTTGGCCAAGGAGACCAGATCTGAGATAGGACAGGCCATTTTGGGGGAACATAGTATGGCCCACCACTCAGAGGAAACTCCGGATAGTCACAGAGTTACATGGGGGAAGGAGGTGTCTTTGTGGGGTGGGTGTAATTTTGTGGTTTTGTCTCATGATCTGATAATAGGTAGGAAAGACGGTTTGTTTGATTTGGAGTGGTCTTCTTCTAGTAAGTCGTTGGACAAGGCAAGTGTTTCTATTTCTGTGTATCCCACTGTGTCCGTGGTTGTAGACATTAGAAAATAGAATGCAACAATTGATATGTCCTGTATAGTAGAAAGATTCCCGGCATTCATCCTGCCCAATTTATGAATGGACTGCAGCTTGCCTTATCCATGGGCAACACCTGCTACCTTCCTAAGTTCCTGTTTCTTCCAGAATTCTCACCACTCTCCAGAATAGTCTCATGGTTTTGTGTCCATAATATGTACCACCTCCAAGCTCTGTGACATTGCCATGTCCTGGATAGCTGAAGGGAATGGCGAGCATCTCAGAAAACTCAGATATCAGTGTGACCAAGAAAGTCTCAGTTGAGAAACCATGCTTTCGGCCTTTTGCTTATCAATTGTTCTGTTTCCCTGAATGTCAGGAAGGTCTTTGCCTCAGGCCACTCCTTTGTGAAGCCTGAAGAAAACAGTTTTCAAATGGAAATGAATGGGCATCACCTGTGGCTCTTTGCTTAATTGCTTTGGAAAGGGATGTGTCTGAATCAGGCTCTTGGCCCTGTGTGAGGTTGTGGCTTAGATTCTCAGCACCTGATGGATGTAAAGAGAGATCCCATGTGTGCATCCAAAACCAAAATGGCCAAAAGAGCAATTATTGTGAATGAAGTCTCTCGCATTCATTTGTAAGGTTCCTGACCACCATCAAGTGAGAATACGGATCCTTTGGTTCAAATGAGTTATGCACAGCCCTGCAGAGGCTAACCCATAGGTTTTTGGGTTTTCTCATGGCTCCAAATCATATAAAGAATCTATAACTGACAGTCAGTAGGCCTCAAATTGGAGATGCAGAGCAGTATTAACAGCTGGCCTATCTGATCACTCCTGGTTCACCGGATGGGTGTCCAGGCCACCTTGACTTTAGGCAAATGAGGGGCAAGGGAGCTTATTTTTGACACTGTCTTGGGCTGCACCCCTCATGAAAAACTCCAGCCAGAGGTTATGATAAGTGTCTATATGGAAGAAGATGAGGGCCATGTGGGAGTGTTTGGTTTTAATTGTGGTCATTTGTTTGGCGGTTGGAAGAGATAACTGGATCCACCTGGGCTTGAATTCTGGCATGATTCCTCTTAGAGACTGAGTTCTGGAATTTACCTCAAAGAAGTATTGCCATGAAATGTGTTGGGATTTTAGGAGGCCACGCATGAGATGCGCCCTTGAAAACTGAGATCAAGGGCCAGGGTGTCTTTCCACAGTGCAGTGAGAATCTCAGCCAGGATATCACATGATTTTATTTTGAAAGACTTGGCAGCCATAATTGAGAGTCTAAACACAAATGGAACTCATATTGTAGACCTCAATGATCCTGGCTTCATGTGACCTTTTGGCCACTTTTTGGGAAGCCTTGCCTGTGAGATTTCTCCAGAGATTTCATTTAAATGAGCTTCCTCACCACATAATGGTTCCTGCATTAATTGAAACGCACAGTGACTCCAACTTCATCCTTCAAAAATGGCTAAATAAATACTATCAAATTTCTGAAATTCCCATTACCAGGTGGCACTGGAGAACCTTTGGATATCCTGTTGCTGAACATGAGTGAAATAATTCCCCACGCAATGACACTTCACCGGGAGAATTCCAATTTTATTGCTAAAAGCTGTGTGCTTATATAGAACTAAGGGGGAGATGGTATGGCTTAGATAAATGGCAGCAACCCGTTTATTGACAAGTTCTTTCAAATATCAGCTCCAGAGCCCAGGAATTAGTTCTAATTGGGGCTAAGGTTCCCCACAAGCGAGATTTGAAATTGGCGCTGGCGGGAGAGTTCACAAGGGCGGGAACTTTTTGCACCACTGCAGAAATGAAGAAGGTAGGAAGAAGAAGTCCTTAGGCGCCATGTTGGGGTTTTTCTCTGCGGTATGGCTGCCATTTATTCTTTTCCCAACATTCCACCCTTTTTGTTTTCTTAGGAAGTGGGGCGTCGTTTGTCAGATCTGGCTGCTTCCTGCTGTGTGGGGCTGGTGTGGGGCCTAGAAAGAGAAGTGGAGGAATGCTCAGGGGGCAGGTATGGGGATATCATGGCAGCCAGAAATAAAACCCAGTGGCTATAGACAGCTATTTTCATAGGGGTGAAGTCAATGAATGTTCCCTGAAGCCAAAGATGTCGATGGCATGGAACCAGTCCTGGATGGAAGAGATTGTTGGTATCAGCCACTGGTACTGTAACAGAGACTCAAGGAAATACTGGAAGCGTTGCCTGGACATGGTGTCGCCAGCACCTGAAGAAGATCAGAGCGAATAAAAACAGAATGAAGATAAAAATTAAAGCAAATGTCAATTTTTGGCAGAAGTTCCATGTGGGGGGACTGACATAGAAGAGGCCAAGGGCCATGAGAAAGCTTAGAAGGTGGTAAAGACTATGAATCCAGGATGGCAGATTAAGAGGTTCTCCGAGCTCGTTGTCTCCCACTGTCTAATACCCGTTGCATTCCATCGTGCCTGGTAGTGAGCTTCATCACTGAGTGAACTGTTCTCTTGGAGATGTTGGGGATTCATCGGTCATCAGAGGCTGGTAGTGACTAAGCAAAAGCTGGTTGAAAGTTTGATTAGGAATTTTATGCAGTTGGGTTTGAAGGCACTTCATTATGCAGGGCAAGAGAGCACAAAAAAGGAGCATCCAAATAAGGGGACCCAAGATATGTAGTAAGTACATGGCAAGATAGGATTGGAAGAACCCCGTTATGGGATTTCAGGAGGTAGGTTTGAGCAATTGGGTCGATAATTCCTGCAATTTAACAACATTTTTTTTATTAGCCCAGATTCATTAACATAATAGCAAAATTCCTCTCTGAGGAATAGGCATGTAACCCCTTTTTCTGCAGTGAGAAGATCAATTGCCCTTTGGTTCTGTAAAGCCACTTGTGCCAATGAAGTAACCTGCCGCTGCAAGGAACCCAGAGACTCAGCCATGGTATTGAGTGTTTCCTGCAGTTTTTGTTGAAGGTCATTGGATCCCATAGAGCATGACCTATAGCTCCACCAGAGAGTCTGAGACCCGTCACTGAGGTTGTTAAAATGAGGCCTACCAGAACCGGCAGAAAGACTACCCTACGGGTGCGGGAAGGTAGGGCCAACTGTCAGAATTCGGTGGGAGTATACAAAGATAGCTGAGGAACTACAGTAACCAAGAAACAGGCGCCAGAGACATTGATGGTTGAGGTACTTAAAGAACCATTACACCAGAGGAAATGTCCAGGTTGCATAAACACAGGGCTCTATGGAGTGCTGTAGCTCAAGGAACAAATGGGTAAAGGATTCATTATTGGCAGGTGGAAACAGATGAAAGGAAATAATGTATTGGTGGAATAACTTTCCCACAGTGGGATACGTGTCACATGTAGGGGTTGTCCTTTTTAGAGAAATTGTAGGGTTTTGCTGGAATATTTCCTGCCGCTAATGGGACTGCTGCTAGAAGTGGACGACTAAGTGAAGCACAGAGAAAGCACTGAGAAGTAGGCACAGAAAGAGGGGTGGAGTTTAATAATCAAAAAGTTTGGTGTAGCAAATTGAGCCATGTGGGAGGGGGACCTGAGAGGGTTGAAGGCTCTGAATCCTTTTTGGATGAGCTATGGATATGATCTCGAAGTTTTGATTCTGAGTCCTTAATGTGTTCAACTACCTGGATGGTTGCCTTAGGTTGCGTAATCAGGGTGCGGCCAATAGTCATCCACCCTGTGGGTCTGACTGAGGTTGTTCGAGCATAGACAGCAAACTCAACATAGCCCCATCGTTTGGCCTTGGGGTCAGGTTTATCTAAAGTATACCATCCATTGTTACTGGATGAAGAGCCTTTATGCCACTTTATGTAACTAGAAGTCCACCCTTCAGGGTAACCAAATGAGTGGTAAGAATAGCTACCACGTTCATCATGGAACATGCATGACCAATAGGGGCACCCATTATATATCTCAGGCCACCAATGACAATAGTCTTTTGTTTGATCAAAAAGGAAGCAAATGAAAGGCCAGTTCCAGCTACCAGGGACGAAGGTCCTTGAAGGTGACAATTTTAGGGAAATAGAGGTGCAGTTGTGGATGAAGCAAGTAGTTGCATCCACTGCGCAGACCTTCTGCATGCCATGTTCTGAGTATCATTCCCGAAAAGTGAATAAATGCATGGTAGGTGAGGAGGGTAAAGACCAGTCCTGACAGAGCACAGAAAATAAGCAGAGCACAAAAAACAAGCAGTTAGAGAAGACTAGGGTGTTGGGAGAGCTCATTGTGCCTTCTTTAAGAGGAATTGGGCTGCAAGGAAAACCGTGTGAGCCACAACTAAAATGGGTGAGATGGGTGTGGAGAGCAGGAGTAAAGGGGAGGTTCAGTAGGTGATTCTTGGAGTTCCTCTGGGGTGGCCCTGTCTTCAGCAGGTGGGGCCTCCTTGTGATGTGGCTTCAACCTAGGCATGTGAATCCAGGGAGTGAGACAGTTGTCTGGTAAGGAGAGTTTGGCGGCGGTAAGGGTAAAGAGAATGACAGGATAGGGGCCTTCCCATTTTGCGGCAAGAGTCCCTTTTTCCTCTGGGGTATTATAATAGACTAGACTAACAGGTGTTAAGGGAGGAGTGTTTGGAGAGGAGACTGGGTCCGGAAGAAGCCAGTCCTGATATTTCCAGAGTTCCGAGCGGAGATGGAGCAAGAGAGGCAAAGACAAATCTCGGGTGAGAGGTCCTTGTGAAATGACCAACCCAGGGGTTATAAGAGGTCTTCCATACATTATCTCAAAAGGAGACAGTAAAGATGGTTTCTTAGGGAGAGCTCTGATTCGAAGCAAAGCCAAGGGAAGGAGTTTGAAACAGTCTATGTTTAATTCCATTGTCAATTTGGTAAGGACTTCCTTTAGAGTACGATTTACACTTTCCACTTTCCCTGAAGCCTGGGGGAAATATGGACAGTTGAAATGCCACTTGAAGGAGAGGGCTTGAGAGACCTTTTGTGTGATCCTAGAAGTAAACTCAGGGCCATTGTCATATTGTAGGGAAGTGGGCATACCAAACCTGGGGATGATGTCTGTCAGTAAGATTGAAGCTACAGTGGAAGCCTTTTTATTGGAAGTGGGAAATGCCTCAACCCAACCAGAGAAAGTGTCCACAAAGACAAGGAGGTATTTAGTGCGCCATACTGTGGGCATGTTGGTGAAGTCTACCTGCCAGTCAGCAGCGGGAATGTGTCCCCGGGCTTGGTGGAAAGGGAAAGGTTTGGGCCTTAAAGGAGTATGAGGGTTGGTCCGCTGACAGATCTGACAATTAGAGGCTATATTCTGTAGCATGGCTTGTCAGAGGGGGTGAGGGAAAAGAAACTCTGTAAAAAGAGGGTCAAAGACTGAGAATTGGAAAGGAATAGAGTGTGAAGGAACTTGAAAAGATTCTTGTTCTTACTGAAAGACGTAGGGGCTTCAGATGAGCTGTCTAAAGTGGCCATTATATGTCCCCCATGGAGGCCATAATTGAAAGTGGTAGCAGCCATTCGTGCCGCCTGGTCAGCTTTGGCATTGCCCTCAGTGATAAGAAAGCCGTCCTTCTGATGGGACCTACAATGGACAACTCCCAACTGGGTGGGTAAGTGGCCTCTATTAGATTGGTTATAAAAGCTGAATTAGTGATCGCATTACCTTTGGTGGTAAGTAGGCCTCGCTACTTTCAAATATCAGCATGGGATAATAAGATATGGAAGACATATTTTGAATCAGTTTAGAGGGTGAGGGATTTGCCTTGTGCTAGAAGGCAGGCACGAGTGGATGCTATAAGTTCAGCCTACTTGTCTGTAGTTCCTGAAGGCAAAACTTTGGCCTCTATAATCTCAGTGGCTGAAAATACAGCGTATCCAGAGTAATGAGTTCCGTTCTCCCTAAAGGAACTGCTGTCAGTAAACCAGATAAGGTCAGGCTTGCTGAGTGGTCTCTCAGAAATGGAAGAATGACAGGGGAGGAAATCATCTAAGGTTTCCAAGCAATTATGAGTTGGTATGTGAGACATGGGAGTCATTGGGAGCAGTGAGGCAGGGTTCAGTGCAGAGCAGGGGAGGAAAATAATATTAGGGTTTTCCAGAAAGGAAGTGAGGGGCGACAGAAATCTGGATGTAGGGAGAGTTTGAAGGCCCTTTTAAGCTAAAAGATCCTTCAAGTGATGTGGGGAGTGGATAGTTCAAGGGGCCCCAAAAGTCAGATTAGAGGCTTCTTTGTGTAAAATTTGTCCAGTAGCCAGAGCTCTTAAGCAAGGGGCCCACCCACGGATGGTAGGGTCTAGTTGCTTGGACAAATATGACACAGGTGCAAATGTACGCCCATAGTTTTGACCTAAGACCCCAAGTGCTTGCCCCCCTTTTTTATGGACATATAGATGAAATGTTCTTGAAAGATCTGGAAGGTGAAGGGCAGGTGCCTTTAAGAGGAGTTGCTGAAGCCTGCGGAAGTGGTAGATGGGAAAGGAGGCAAGAGATTCACTAGGGGGTCCCTTTGCTAGGTCATACAGGGGTTTGGAGAGAAGAGAATAATTTGGGATCCAGGCCCTAAAATAACCTGCTAATCCTAGGAATGATAGTATTTTGGCTTTCGTATAGGGCACTGAAAGATCACAGAGGAGTTGCCTCCTATCCAGTGTTATTTCCTTTTTCCCGGGTGTAAGGCAAAAACCAAGATAGGTGACCGAAGACTGGGAAACCTGGGCCTTGTGGGGAGACTCCCTATATCCCTTGTCTTCTAGGAATTTATGAAGCTGAGCGGTGTGGGATTGAGAGTGTTCCAGAAAGACTACATAGAAGAAGGTCATAGACATATTGAAGTAGAGTAGAGTCAGGACAGGTCAGGTGAAAGGATGTGAGGTCCTGGGCAAGAAATTGGCCAAAGAGATGGGGGCTATCCCTGAATCCCTGTGGGAGGACAGTCCAGGTAAGCTGATGAGAATGTCGGGTGTGAGAGTCAGTCCATGAAAAAGCAAAGATATCCTGAGATTCTGAGAACAGGGGAATAGAAAAGAATGCCTCTTTTAAATCTAGGACTGAGAAGTGAGTAGTAGTGGCATGGATCTGAGAGAGGAGGGTGTAAGGGTTGGGCACTAGCGGGTGGATGGGGTCCACAGAGGAGTTGACAAGGCGAAGTTCTTGAACCAGCCTGTAGGACACGTTAGGTTTCTTAACTGCCAGAATGGGTGTGTTGAAAGGAGAGTGTGTAGGCCTAAGATACCCCTTTCATAATAAATCCTGGATGATGGGTTCTAATCCAAGGAGAAATGTGGTTGTGAGTGGATATTGTGGTTGACTAACATATCTTGAAGGGTCCCGTAAGACAATATGAATAGAACTGCATTTAGCCATAAAGGGTGTAATTGTGTCCCAAACCTCAGGGTTAAATGGTTTAGATAGTCGTGGGAGAGTGCATGAAGGAGGTGTATCTGCCCCTAGGAATATCATGAGGAAATGAGAGGTAGGAGAGGTGTGGGTTGATAAGTGAATGGTGACTTTTAATAGTGAGAGTATGTCCCTTCCCAGAAAGGGAATGGGGCAATGGCTCATAACAAGAAAGGAATGAGTGAAGGACAAAAGGGATCGCTGCATATAACATGATTGGGGGGGGTTTGAGGAAAAATCTTTTTACCTCCTACCCTGACAATAGGAGTTTTTGAGGGTGTGGTAGGACCCTAATACTCCCTCAAAATCGAAAAAGCAGCACCAGTATCCAAGAGGAAGTTAATGAAGCGTCCATCTACCAGGAAGGTGACCCTAGGCTCTTGATTCTTGATGGTAATAGTCTGGAGGGAAGGCCCAGGACTCCATCAATCCTCCTCTGCCAAGCCCAGGTGAGGCTGGGGTTGCTGGGCAGCAGACCAACCTTCCTTCTGGGTTGTTGGGCAGTCTGCCCCCCAGTGTCCACTTTGATGGCATTTTGCGCAGGGGTTGTAGGGTGTCCTCGGTGAAGAACAATTCCTGGTCCAATGTCCCTCCTTACCTCATTTGAAGCAAGCTCCAGGGGGGGTCATATTGGGACGGCATGGTGATGGCCTTCTCTGAATGAGCTGGGCCAACATTTGGAATTTGGCATTTTCAGCCCTCTGCCTACGGAATTCACTTTCATCCTCTCTACCATGAAAAACCTTGAAAGTGACAGCGAGGATTTTGGTCTGAGGAGTAGCAGGGCCCTGTTCAAACTTTTTAAGCTTGGCTTTAATGTAAGGGTAGCTTTGGGCCAGAATATATGTCATTAAGACATGACGGCCATCAGGGGTTTCTGGGTCGAGGTTTGTGTACTGCTGAAGGGACTTGGTTAGTCTATCCAGGAATTCTGAAGGTGTTTCCTCCTTCCTTTGAATGACCTCCTGCATCTTTTGAAAGTTAACAGCCTTGCGGGTGGCCTTTTTCAGTCCCGCCAAGAGGCAGGATGTAAAAAGGTCACTAGACTGTAAGCCCATAGGGGATCCTGCTCTGGGACAGCATGAGGGCCTGTGGGTGGTTATGATTGGTCCTATGATTTTCATCAGCATGGGCTTGGGCTAGCTCCCAGAACCATTGCCTTTCCTTGGGGAGAAGTTTATTGGCCAAGAGCATGTAGATGTCATGATGAGTGAGGCTATATGCTTGCAGTACCCATTGAAACTCCCGAATGTAAGTGGTGGGGTCAGTGGTGAAAGAGCCTAACTTCCTCTCTAGCTGAGTAATGTCCGACATGGAGAAGGGCACGTGGACTCTGATGACACCCTTGGGACCAGCTACCTCACGAAGGGGTGCGATTGTCTTGGGCATGGGAAGGAGTCCCTTAGACCTGATAACAGGAGGACTGAAAGAGGCAGGCGGTGGACAGGAAGGAGAGGGAGGGGAAGGGAATGTCTCTGTGGAAGAGGAGGAGGTGGAGCAGGCAGAAGAGTGGGGAAGGGAGGGGGATGAAATGGAAGGTTGAGGATCCGTGGAATCAGGCAGAGGAAGAGGAGGATTTTGCGGGAGAGAAGGGTCAGTTGGGGCTGGGGGATAAGGTGGGGGTTGATCTGCTGGGTCGAATGAGGAAGAATCTGCGAAGTCAGGAGTAGAACTAGGGGAAGAGAGGGGTTTGCAAGCAAGAAGGACCTGAGAGGGAGGGCAGGAGGAGCAGAGACAGGGTGCTGTGCGAGAAGGCTAAAACATTCAATACAGGGAATCTCACTCCACTTTTTCAGATGCTGGCAGTAATTAAAAAGGTCCAAGAGGAGGTTTGGATCTAAGGAGCCTTCTGGAGGCCAATGATTGCCATTATCCAGTGGATATGTAGGCCAATCTTGGGTACAGAATTTGATTAGAAGTTTGGGCTTGATGTCTGGTGTGAGGGAGAGTGTGGCCAGATTTTTTACTAAACTTTTGAGAGGTGAGGTTTCAGGTACAGATAAAGAGGTGTCCACAGTCACAGGGAGAGATGGAAGAGAGAGAGAGAGAGAGAGAGAGAGAGAGAGAGAGAGAGAGAGAGAGAATATGTGTAAGCAAGAGAGACAAAGAGAAAACCCGGCCTGGAACGGACTCCAGGAAGCGCTCAGGGCGAATGGGGGTCAGGTGGGCATCCCCAAAATGACCAGCCATCATGAGGAAATACAGAGGGCACTACCTGATCGTCACCAGTGAAGTGCGATCTGTGAGACCCAATGGGTTCGGAGCCACGGGCAACCTGACATCAGGAAAGTTTTCGAACGCAGCAGAAGAAGTAAGTAATGAAAACAGAACTCCGGCTCCAGCAGAATGCAGTTCCAGGATGGGAGTTCAGTTTTCCCCGAGCAGAGAGGCAGCTTCAGCCAGACACAGCAGGCCCGCAGGAAACAGCAACTCTAGCCAGCAGCGGCAGCAGCAGCAGAGGAGGAAAAACCACAGAGCCTCTCATGTAAACTCAGAAGCCTCACACCCCAAAGGGAAACGGATCACCAGAGGGTCCACTGCAACCAGTAAAGGTCTTAGTGGGAGGAATTCCCTCCCCCCTACCAGGCGTCTAGAGTGTGACAGACGATCATGGTCACAAAGCCAGCGGTAGCCCGAAGGGAGTTGGCGAGCCGGGGTCAGGGGAGGCTTACATACAACAAATCAGTGGTGAGTGCAGGAAGCCTGCGTCTGAAAAGAGCAGACTAGGGCAGAGTGCCACGGTGGAGCAGTGGACGGGGCTCTTGTTGGAAAGAGCTCACCCATATCCTCACACGGGGCACCAGAATGAAAGAACTCCCCACGCAAAGGCACTTCACCGGGAGAATTCCAATTTTATTGCAAAAAGCTGTGTGCTTATATAGAACTAAGGAGGAGATTGGAGGGCTTAGATAAATGGCAGGCAATCCGTTTATTGGCAAGTTCTTTCAGATATCAGCTCCGGAGCCCAGGAATTAGTTCTTATTGGGGCTAAGATTCCCGGCCAGCAAGGTTTGAAATTGGCGCCAGCAGAAGAGTTCACACGGGCGGGAACATTTCGCACCACTGCAGAAAAGAAGAATGTAGGAAGAAGAAGTGCTTAGGCGCCATGTTGGGTTTTTTTTTCTGGGGTATGGCTGCCGTTTATACTTTTCCCAACAATGAGTATACCAGACAGTGCCTTGATTGACTGGTTTTTATGAAAATGGTGTTTAACAGAGATGCCAGAAAGTTGGATCCTGCTGATTAGTGGGCCAAGAGCAAAGGTGGGCATGTGTGTGATAAAACATCAGTGGTGGGACCATGTGGATATGCCATTGGCTTCCAAATGGCTTGTGACTGACATGGTGAAGCCAGCAGACCCTTATATGTAAAGGCATCTTGTTACATGGAGAGGATTCAGGACATTGTTCAGAATCAGGTTGCTATGTTCAAGAGGGCAAGCTATGTGGAATAGAAGCCTGGTTCTTTTATTCTCCTACAGACCCTGACCCACCACATGTGACAGAAATCCCTCACACACTGTGTCCCCTTTGAACTCCTTGTATTTCATGAAGCAAATACCAAACTTCCAGTGCAGCACCAAGAAACACCACGAAAATAGAGGATGACCATATGGCTTCATAGTCCACACTAGAGACATTTAGCCCCAAGGGGCCACAGTTTACCTTCAAAGGGAGAATTCAGCACTGGTGTCTCATGTTCATTGGAAAATAAGAAACCATGTCCTCCAGGTCACATAGATGCCCAGGTTTATGGTTTCACTAGAAAGGAAGCTAAAGCACGTGACAACAACATATATTTCAAGTGCCCAACCTCACAGGCAGTATCTCAAGAAGTCTCTAGGACAACAGACCTCCATGTTTTTGAAGTGTTTACCCTGTCCCTTACTTTTGGAAACTCCTCTAACACTTCCAAGGTTGTGAACTCCTGATCGCATTCCATTCCAGATATGTATTCATGGATTTTCTAACTCTTCTCCTCTAATTGTGTCTTACATGGGGTGAAGGTGTTGTCAAGGTATTGTTCTGGATGAGAGTGGGAAGATTTTTGTGTAGCACATATTTACATACACATTGGATTCATTTTCCAATTTTCCATTCGAAATACTGAATCCCTGTCAGTAACCCATACCCTAATAGACTCTGACTACTAATCCTAATATGATGGAGACAAATAACCCAAACATAATATTAATACAAGCAGTTCAGAGGAGGCATGGTGTATAGTTGGTCTTGCCTTTTGCATGATATAGTGTAGGAGTTATAAATCTTGTCAATTGTTTGTTGAAATAGTACTCCATGTGTTTTTAAAGTTAACACATATGTGAATTTCTGTCTCCTTTTTTCTGTAGCCAATTCAGCACATGTATTTTTATATGCAAATAAAAAATCCTACCTGGTATCACACGTACATTTTTGTGAGGTGGCTAACTTAGCAGAAACAAAGTATGAGAAGAGATCACCCCTCCTAAACGCTTTTGGAACTGAAAATTCAAACTATGAGTGAGATTTTTAGTTGAACAACATTATACATAAATCCATGTTCAGTAAAATTAATATTTTTGGATCGGTGGATGATATATATTTCACGATGAATTTTGATTGGCATATATATTGCTACTTTCTAATGTTTCTCTGTGAGATATATATATATATATATATATATATATATTCTCTAGATTTTTCCAAATATAAAATATATGTGTCCTATTATACACTCCCTAAATAATTCACTCATGCTCATGTATGTGGTTTTATAATCAAATTTTCATACGATTATTTTCAGAAATATTCATCCACCTGAAATACATATTAGTTTTCTAGTACTGAAAACTCACTTCACTGAATGGTGCAAACAAATCCTTATATTTCTACTGTAACTGACCCAATTTAACATCAATGCAAGTAGACTCCAAAGGAGCATGATGTGTATTTTGACGTTCATTTTTATTTAACACTGGTACATTACTATTTCTTCAGTTTTTGTACATCATAGTATATACATTTCATCCACAAGTTCACAAATTTAAAGACATTTGAAACACATTCAATCACTTTCTGCTTCAGTACACATGTATTCCTCCTTGCTTTTGACTGGTTATTTATTGAGACTTCTTTCCAAACACATTATTTTCGATTTCCATAATCAATTTTGAAGCAAAACTCACACACACTTTATGATAAACCACAACCCTAATATTACCATTAGATGTATAACTGGTTGGAATGAATGTATGTATGTCAATATGACATTTCCTGTGTATTTTCAGATATCAATTTATTCCAATTTCTAAAGTTGGAATCAGTTATATTATATATTCACACATGGTACACCTATTTGTGCCCCCAATACTAATTTATATCTCTTCTAAATATTGCTCCCAGAAATGGTGCAAGAAAGACTCATGTCACCTGATCTACATATATATTCTGTCAACAAAATGCAAAGTCACACTTACAATTGTACCAAAGCCTAAATGGAATGTGAGTATGGATTATGAAAATCACCCATGTCCAGGTTGCCTAATGCTCTCAAATGTCAATCCTATTGGTGACTACATATTTGTTTCTTCCTAAGATTATGTATTCAACCTCAAGCCTGTTGAAAATGTCTAATCCTATCAATCACTTCATCATTTGCCTGATTTCCTAATGTCTCTAATGATATCTGCTTTCCTACATATTTTCCCCAGTTCATCATTGTGACTGACTCTTCACATGTGCTGACATTTACATTTTCTGTCTACCTGAAACCCTATTGCTAAAGAACTTTTTGTCCAAATCCTATACTCACTCTTTTTTTCTAATCCTACCAACTATCTTCCTAATCCTACCAACTATCCTTTTTTGACTGGATGTTCTCTTCGACATTCAATTATCCAAGGTACCAGGTCCTATGCCATAATGTATAGATTTATCTGAGACACATGTGCACAACATAATTCCGAGTGAAGTATCCCAATCAAGGATCCAATGCCCTTTTGGGCTTCAAATCTTACCTAGATTTGTGTTTTCATACATATATTTCACCTCTATATATACTTATAAATATTGCAGGTTCCCAATACCATTATTCATGCAGCAGAATGATTCCTAACCCAAATCAAACATGTTATTAACCCTAACCATACTTTGTTTCCTCAATCTAACTTTACAGAAAAGCAAGGACAGAGTTGGTCTTATATAGAAATGTAAGAGATCTTCCACCTGCTGAGAACCTCAAAGGTCCATGCAGAAGTGAACCCTGGGGAAGATATAGAAAGCTATGAAGGACCTGAGAGAGCAAAAGTCATCTTTCATGACAAAAAAAAAAAAAAAAAAACAGGTCAGGATGAAGGGGTGTGTCTGAAGCAGTCTATCTCTTCTTAATGTATAGAAGATGGACCAAACCAGGCCTGTGTGGAGAGCTGTTCACGGGTGCCTATGTTTGATATACCATTCTTACTTGTGAAAGTGTCACAGGAAGTAGGGGCAGCCTCCATCTATTGGGACACTTGGAAGCAACTGTTAGGACAAAGAGGTTGCCAAGGCAGTGACCTCATTCAGTTCCTGAAGGAAGTGACCTATATCATTTTCTTGGTGATGGAACTCTCTGAACTTGGGATCCAGGATGCCAGGCACCCAGAGGCATTCCCAGTCACAGTCCCAGTGGCCACACATGTTTGGATTTACCAAGGACAGAATCGGTCTTTCTTGGTAACTACTGATGTGAGGATGGCCAAATTCCAGGAGAGCTCTGAAGAGGGGTCTTTCCTGAGAAAGCAGGTAGTGTCTCACTACTGAACTGAAACCCACAGTGCCTCCAACTTCATCCATGAAAAATGGCTAGATAAATACAATAAAATTTTTTAAATTCCCTTAACCAGGTGGCACTGGAGAACCTTTGGATGTCTTTTTCCTGGTCATGAGTGTACAAGAGAATGCCATGATTGACGGTATTTCATGAAAATGGTGTAGAACAAAGATGCCAGTAAGTTGGACCCTGCTGAGTAGTGGGCCTTTTGCAGTGGTGGGCAGGTGTGTGATAATACAGCTGTGGTGTGGCCAGGAGGATTTTCCATTGCCTTCAAAATGGCTTGTGACTGATATGGTGCAGCCAGCAGACCCTTCTTGTTATATGGAGAGGTTTCCGGGCAAAGTTCAGAGTCAGATTTCTATGGACAAAGGGGCAAGCTTTGTGAGATAGAAGCCTGGTTGTTGCATTCTCCTGCAGACCCTGACCCACCACAAGTGACAGAACTCCCTCTAATACTGGGTCCCAGTTGAACTCATTGTATTTCATGAAGCAAATACCAAACTACCAGTGCAGCAGCAAGAAACACCACGAAAAGTGGAGGATTACCAAATGGCTTCACAGTTCACACGGGGAGACACTTAGCACCAAGTGGCCACAGTTTACCTACAAATAGAATATTCAGCACTGCTGCCTCATGTTCATTAGAATACAAGAAACCATGTCCTCCAGGTCACGTAGATGCAGACCCAGCTTTTATGGTGTCACTAGAAAGGAAGCTAAATCTCCTTGCAACAACATATATTTCAAGTGCCCAAACTCAGAGGAAGTTTCTCAAGAAGTCTTTAGGCCGGCAGAGCTCCATGTTTTTGGAGTGTTTACCTGTTAGACCAGGACGCTAGAAAAGACCACTGACTCAAATTAAAATCAAATAAAATTAAGCTTATTATTTCCACCGGCCATGCTGCCTCTCCCTCCCAAAACGAAGGGAACAAGGCAGCAACCCCAGCTTTCCTACAGCCCAGCTTTATAGCCCAGAAAGTTACACAAAAGGGGGGTTACAGATAACAGAACTCTGATAAACATCACACTAAAGGTAGTTTACAATTTTTTTGCTGTCCCTACATGAGAATTCATGAGGACCATTAGAGCCTCAGAGAGGGTTGTTGTCTTGCCAGAGAAGGCAAATATTTATGATGTGTCACTAAAGTTTCAGAGAGGGCTGCTATCTGGTCAGAGAGCCAGGCATGTGTGAGTTCAAGGCGCGGGCAGGCATTCCACGCAGGTTCAGAATTTGAAGTAATTAATGGTAAAGTCAAAATTATCTTTTCATGGCTTTGTGGCATGATGGCTCCCAATTTTAATAAAAGATCAGGTTGGGTCTACAATTCCCCCCTTTTCTCTGTGTCCCTTTCAAATCTTTGAGAGATTATGGGAAGAGCACTGAGGAAATTTTAATCCCTCAGGTAAGAGTCTCCAAATTTTTAGAACTCACCCAAAACCGATCTCGCTGATTTTACCCTTCTTAATTACTTATATTGATAGTCTATTTATCTTTCTCTCCATTGTTGTAAGAAGAGTGGCATCACTAATTTTTTCTTCTTCTGTCCTGAGACAGGGTGACGTAAGTGGGCTCGGCGTGAGGGACATGAGTTGCCTATTAGAAGTCAGTTGAGAGACATGAGTTGCCTTTTAGAAGTCAGTTCGGTTTGAAGTCAGGTTGGGGAAGAACAGGTTGTAAAGTCATCTGTGAATGGGTTCTTCTATGAGTGAAACAAAAACCATGAGTACTGGATAAATGTTGCAGCAGCTAGAACATGTCACTGTATAGACATTCCCTCACCAGTCTTTAATATCCCCAGTTATCAGGACTGTCAACTTAATATTTAACTTTAAGTGTTACAGTTGGCCCTCCCAATAAGACACAGTTTAATAATTTAATGTCATCTGATCTTGTAAAATCCTTTTACTAGTATGACCTCTGCGTCTAATAGAGAAACCTTTAATTCTGTTACTCAGGGCTGGATAATCGTACTAGCAAACACCAAGCCTACCTTTTTAGGTTAGGAATATCTGTAGGTCTTAAACTGAAAACTTCTGCCTGTGGCAGCTCTTCTTGATAGTCTCTTTTTATAAGTATTAGGCATTCCTGTGTGAGAATCCTTCTTTGTAGCCTCCAGTCTTACTTGTTTTGGGAGGATAAGATAAAGTGCATACCTTAAAATTTTATTATTATTATTATTATTATTATTATTTAATATGCCCAGGAGTGGCTGTATTTTGGTCTTAACTGTCTTTGCTAAGTGTTTAAGATGAAGCAGTCAAACTGACTTTTGTTTCCATCTATTGTTAACAGTCAGCTGACCTTTTATGGGAGTTAATTCTGGGGAAACTTGAGAAGAGATTCTCAGTTCTGCTAGTGCCATTTGCGCTAGGTGGGTCCAGGTCTTGCTTGACCATTTGGCTTCCCTCAGAAGCATCATGGATGTCTTCTTTCTATGATGACTCTCCTCTTTGTAACAAATGCACTGATTGGCTTTCTGTTCTCCAGTGGTCTCATTAATCTCCCTGATCAGGAGGTTATGTGGCTCAGAGTTGCAAAGCTCTTTAGAGAAGTCCCCTGTTCCCTGGATTCAGACTGACTCAGAGGGCAAGAGCCAAATATTGGTTTTCTTGGCCCTTTTCATTTAACATTAATTTTAAATCCTAATCTTAAACATCCAGCAAATAAATTTTAACAGCCTTATATTAAGAGTACTGGGCTTTAATGTCTATAACTTTATAATAACCTTTTTATTAATTGGGATCTGTATTATTCTGTCTGTATTGTAGTTGATGACTTATTATCTTGAATAAACCCATGTTGTGTTCTTATAGCAACGCATTTGTAAAACACTAACAGGGAATCTTTAGATCACTTATAAGAAAATTTCAAACTAAAATTAACAAAAGTAAAAATACTTAGTTCGTGTAATATCTTCCCTGAATTTTTTGGCTGAGTTATACATTATATCCCCTGTTTGAGATCCTAGGAATATTGACAATAAAAAAAAAAACTTTTTAACATAACTTCAAAGAAATATTATCTGACCTACATGTTTCATAGTCATTCTCACATGTAGTAAGATGGGACACACAGCCTTATCTCAGGTAAGGCAGGGCTCTTTATAAATCTTAAGTATTTTAATTCTAAAGCTGATCTTTATTTTTAAATATCTTTTGACAAAGTTTACATAAATTGTTTGAGGTCACATGAACATTAGCTAACACCATATGATATCACATTTAAAACATGAATTAAAGAAATGCTGAAAGTTTTTAACCTTTACAAAGATTAGGCTCTAATTAACTTAAAAATACATTTAAATTGTTCCCCAATGTAAAAAGTAACATAAAAATTTACATATCTTATTGATAACAGGTAAATAAATCCACAATATATTTTTTACCACACAACTTCAGAGCACCAGCTTGATATAATGCTCTTTTAAGGTTTCTACCTTACAGACTTGCATACCTGTAAGATATGAAAACATTAATAGCATAACAATTACATTTATGTTTCTACATTAATCAAGTTTGGCTTTTAAAGAAATGGCAGTACAGTGCTCTAAAATAACAGTTCTTATTTAATCAGTTGTTTAATTTTTATGGTTGCTTGCTCTAGAAAACATAAATCTTAATAAACTCAATGTTATGGGTAAACTTATGTTTTAAGAAATTTTTGCCTCATTAACACATGACTGATTTTTACAATCTTATACAGAGTTTACTAAAAAAAATACAGATCTTAGTAAATCAATCAGATATCTAACTAAAGTACTCATGAATGAGTAATCCCATATCAAATTTACTTTACTTATTTATCAAAAAGTTAGAGAAACGTATTGAACAGTGTAAACCATTTTTATGTTGAAGGAAAGGTACTAGAGCCAAGGCATATTAGACATTTTGTAGATGTTAATATTTTGTTAGATGTTTGAACACCTAGAAAACTTTGTAAGCTTAAATTTAAAGACATTTGTTTTTATCTCTTTATCCAATTTAAATTGAAACATTTAAATCACGTGAATTAAAGATCTTTGGATCCACTTTTTAAAATTTGTTTTTATGAGCGCTTTATTTTATGAGCACTCCTTATATATGTTAATTTATGTATCATATATATGATATACGGACATATGTATATATAGACATACAACACATAACAAAATTGTGCACACATAATAATAGTAAAGGCCTCGTAGCATTTCGCAGGTGAAATCTTTATTGCAATGTTTCAAGAAGTCCACAGTTGGTCAAAGATAGAACTGATCAGAAAAACATTAACCTAGGTCTGTATGCTCAAAATCATGAGGTCAAAAAACATAAAGTATCTCAGAAAAAAATAAGAGTCCTAGAAAAAATGACTTGCCAGTAATTAGAAAATACCATACAATTTACCTTTTTTTCCCTTAGATCTCAAATCAGTCTCCTACAAAGCTTGCAGGCTTCTTTCATTTGCATTTCAACATAAGTCATGGCTGAGGTCTGGAAGGAGCAGGAAAAAAACTGCTATTCTGAACAGACATCTCAGGACTAAGGCATTTTAACCATAATTTTCAGGTTCGGATGTTGAAAATTATGATACAAGTTTAAGATACAATTCACAAAATTTTATATCTTTACATCTTGTTTGGTCAACAGACACCATACTGTGATTTACTATCCATGTCCAAATTAATGCACTGGTACACACAGTGACATTTTCCCAGGCTACCCAATTCAAAATTGGTGAAAAAAAAAGACCGTATGATTGGGAAGTTTCTTGCCAACTTGGAAGTAGAGTTCTTCAGTTATCCATTGTAAGTATTTAAGTTCTCTGGCATGAATTATCTGAAATCATAAACTAAACAATTACCTAAACCCGACTTTTAACTGCAAGATTGTGCAATGCTTCAAAAACCCATTCAGATACCAGATTGTTAAAATAAAACATCATCATTTCGACACACATTCAGCTAAGATCATTCCCAAAAAACAATTTATAATATCAACACATTATTGCACATGCCTAAAAGGGCCAGAAAGAAAGACACAATACAGACCAAAAGGAGGTCCAGACTATGGCTGTCAGAGAGAACCCTTTAAACCAGAGCAGATAAGAGAAAAATCTCATACACCAGTGGGACCATAGCTGTCCCCACAAGGGGACCAGATGTTTTCACAGAGGGGCAACCTGAAATGTAAAATAAAGTGTCTCCATGGTGATTTTACTGCATTTAGTGTCACCTTTTTCTTTTTCTCTTTTTTTAACAAGACAGAGGTGGCATAATCCTTACAGTGCAGGGAAGAAAGGAGGTAATTCCCTGAATCAACAGGGCTTTGGCAGCTGCTGGGAGTCCCTCAGTTTCTCCTTTTACATACAGAATTAGCTCCTCTGATTCAGTTCCACACCAAGCATGCTCTATCTCCTAACATTTCAGTAGATAGGTCTCACAAAGTTCCGGGGCGGAGGGGGGGTACAAGATTTGTAACTTAAAGTTTGGTTCCTGACCTTGAAGCCAATTAATACCAATTTAATAATGAGGACTGGGTTTTGAGAAAAAGAAAAAAGGAGGTTTATTGCTTGGCTAACAAAGGAGAAACACAGGGGACTCTGCCAAAATTGTGACTCTCTTTATCTGGAGGGACAAGGGGTTTTAAAGGAGTTTCACTTGTTAACCTGGGAGATACTCTGTTCTTAGGTCCCCAGCAGGCATTTCCCTCTGCAATGGGTGTGCTCCAGGCAGCCAGCTAGGGGCTTCTATCATCCTGCTTCGCAAAGGGGGATAAAGTTCATTGCAGTTCCTTAAAACACAGTCCAAAGGGGTGTCAGGCTTACTCTCTTTATTTCTGATTTTCATGTCCAATATACTTAAGTTTTTACCACCAAAATCACACAACAAAACGAACAAAAACAAACAAACAAAAAAACAAAAAATAGAACACAGAACACAAATAAACAGAAACCCGGTGGCTAAACACAGAAACAGGGGAACAGTGCAACATCTTGCTAAAGCTCCAGGGTAGAAGCGCGTGCGTGCTCATCGCCACCTCTCTACAGTTCCAGAGGAATTCCCTACAGAACAGAACAGAGGACAGAATGATTCTCGTTACTGTTCTGCGCAGAAGTATATGTGAGCCTCCCCGTGCCACATCTCTGTCATCAGAAGAGATCTCCCTTAACTGGATATCAGATGTTATAAAGGAGCCACTTACCTATGGAGGCCTCCTCCATCAGGTGCTTGCTAATAGTTTTAGTGCAGAGGTTCACTGTAGTGCTCCCTGGACTAAAGGCTCTTTTCCAAATATAAAGAAGATGGACCAAATCAGGCCTTCGTGGAGAGCGGTTCCTTGGTGCCTATGGTTGATATACCATTCTAATTTGTGAAAGTGCCACAGAAAATACGGTAAGCCTCCTTCTCATGGTACGCTTGAAAGCAACTGTTTGGATAAAGTGGTTGCCAAGGCAGAGACCTAATTCAGTTCCTGAAGGATGAGACCTCACCTCAATCCCTTGGTAATGGAACTCTCTGAACTTGGGATCCAGGAAGCCAGGCACACAGAGTCAGTCTCAGTCCCAGTCCCAGTGTCTCACTTGCTTCAATTTAGCAAGGACAGAGTCAGTCTTTCTTGGTACCTACTGATGTGAGGATGGCCAAATGCCAGGAGTTCTCTGAAGAGGGGCCTTTCCTGAAAAAGCAGGTAGTGGCTCACAGCTGGCTCCTGAACACTTCACAAAGTTGGACAAGGAGACCAGATCTGAGACAGGACACGCCATATTGGGGGAACATAGTATGGCCCAGCAGTCAGAGGATACTCTGGAGAGTGAGAGACCTACTTGGGGAAGGAGGTGCCTTTGTGGGTGTAGATGTGTGTTTGTGGTTTTGTCTCATGTTCTGAGAATAGGCAGGAAAGTCGGTTTGTTTGGTTTGGAGTGAACTGTTTCTAGTAAGTTGTTTCACAAGGCGAGTGTTTCTATGTCTGTGTATCCCACAGTGTCCGTGCTTGTAGACATTAGAAAAGAGAATGCATCAATGGATGTTTCCTGTCAAGTAGAAAGCTTCCCAGCATTCATCCTGCCCAATTTATGAATGCACTAGGGCTTGCCTTATCGATGGGCAACACCTGCTATTTTCCTAAGTTCATGTTTTCTTCCTGAAATCTAGCCACTCTCCAGAATAGGTTCATGCATTTGCATCCAGGATATGTACCACCTCCAACCACTGTGACATGGACATGTACTGGATAGCTGAAGAGAATGGCAAGCATCTCAGAAAAGTCAGATATCAGTGTGACCCGGAAAGTCTCAGTAGAGAAACCCTGCAAAGGGCCTTTTGATTACCTATTGTTCTGTTGCCCTGAATGTCAGGAAGTTCTTTGCCTCAGGCCACGCTTTTGTGAAGCCTGAAGAAAACAGTTTTCAAATGGAAATGAATGGGCATCACCTGTGGCTCTTTGCTTAAGTGCGTTGTAAAGGGATGTGTCTGAATCAGCCTCTTGGCCCTGTGTGAGCCTGTGGCTTAGATTATCAGCACCTGATGGGTCTAAAGAAAGATCCCATGTGTGGATCCATAATCAAAATGGCCAAAAAATCAGTCATTGTTGATGAAGTCTCTCGCATTCCTCTGTAAGGTTCCTGACCTCCATCAAGTGAGAAAAGGGATCCATTGGGTCAATTGAGTTCTTCAAAGCCCTGCAGATGCTAGCCCATAGGTTCTTGGGTTTTCTTATGAATCCAATTCAAATAAAGACTCTAAACCCCACAGACAGTAGGCCTCAAATTGAAGAACAGAGCTGTATTAATGGCAGGCATATTTGATCACTCCTGGTTCACAGGAAGGGTGTCCAGGCCACTCTGACTTTTGGCAAATGAGGGGAAAGGGAGATTATTTGGGACACTGTCTTGTGCTGCGCCTCTCATGGAATCCTCCTGCCAGAAGTTATGATGAGTGTCTATTTGGAAGAAGATGAGTGCCATTACGGAGTGTTTTGGTTTTAATTGTGGGCATTTGTGTGGCGGTTGGTAGAGATAATTGGGTCCACCTTGTCTTGAATTTTGGTGTGATTCCCCTTAGAGACTGTGTTTTGGAACTGACCTCTGAGAAGGTACAAGGTCCTGTGTCATTGTATATCCATAATTCTAGGACATCTCCACGGAATGTAATTCAAAGCTAAGTATACCAATCAAGGACCAAATGAACTTCTGGGCTTCAAATCTTACCTAGATTTCTGTTTTCATACTTATATTGAAAGGTTAATAAAATAGGTACTTGTCACGTCCTGTTTTTCTGTATGCTTAATAAAACACTGTTGAAATCTTGAGAACTGTTTGCTCTTCTTGTTCCCAGAATGTGCTGCCCCCAACTGCCAAACTGCAGAATGTACTCCATCAACCATTTGCACGCAAACCGCCCACTCGCCCTTAACCATCAATAAACTTCCCTCCCTGCCCTCTCCAAGGAAAATATATAAGCACTTCTTAAGCTGTTCTCAGGGCTCTCTGCTCTATTCAACTGATCTCTGAGCCCTTGCATGCCGGACTCCCAATAAACCCTTTGAGGTTGCATTAGACAGTCTCTTGGTGGTCTCTTCCAGCAACGCTCACCCGACCTTTACTTCTGGTGGCCCCAGCGAGATCCGGCAGCTGCAGATGAAAGACCCCCAATGGGCTCCTCTGGGGGTAAATAAGGCCCCTCTTTCTGGTTTCAGGATTCAGGTTAGGGTTTGACAAAATGGCTATTGGTAAAGAGCGTGAGCTCTCTCCCACGGTGGCTGACACACATGTCACAGAGCCACAGGCCATGTTCCTGTGGGATGGACTCGGGAAATCGAAGAACCATAGTCTCCTCGACTCAGTGATATTTTCTTTCAGATTTGGAATTGGCAGCCAATCAGGATTTGCCCGCTACTCAGTCCTGGTCTCAGTATTGGACGTCCATTGTCTGTCTTTATTGTCTTGTCTTGTCTGTGTCGTGTGTCTTTGCTTTCACTGTCTGTGTATATTTCATTATGGGACAGAGCACTTCAATGCCTCTGTCCCTGACCCTTAATCACTGGACCAAAGTCTGCTTAAGGGCTCAGATTCTTTCTTTTTCATTAAAACACCAGACCTGGCAGATTCTGTGTCTCAGAATAACCCACCTTTGTAGTCGGATGGCCCCTAGAAAGATGTTTCTACTTCGCACTAATTTGAAAAGTCTGAGATATTGTCTTTCAGCCGGGGCCACATAGCCATCCAGATCAATAGCCATATATCTTAACTTGTCAGGACCTCTGCAAATCTCCTCCTCCATGGGTGAAGCCTTTCCTTGTCCCTGCACCCACTCCTACTCCTTCCCCTACGATTCTATCTCTCAAACTCTCTGCTCCTCAACCTCCACCCTCTGTTCTCACTGAGTCTCAAGACTCTACTCGTCCTTATCCTCTGCCCTTGTCCCCCAACCCCCAAAACCCTGTAAGTAATTCCCCTGCTGCTTACTCAGCCTCTCCACCATTCGAGGAAGCCAGGATGGCCCAGCACCCTCCAGATGACTGTCGAATGGCACACACAGCCCCTCCTTCCCTAGAGGAAGCTGGCCCGGCTAAAAAAACTCAGAGAACTCGCCAACGTTTTCACACCTGCCTACTTGGGATGACTGCCAACAACTCCTAGGGACTCTCTTCACGACAGAGGAATGAGAGGAAAAACCTCCTGGAAGCTAGAAAAAAATATCCTCGGACTTGATGGGCGACCAACACAACTTCCCAACATAATCAAAGCCGGCTTCCCCTTAAACCAACCCAACTGAGACCCCAACACCTTTGAAGATAGGGAGCATATGTCCAATTATTGCCAGGCTCTAATAGCGGGTATCCAAGGGGCCGCTAGGTGACCAACTAATTTGGCCATGGTAAGAGAAATTATTAAAAGGCCTGATGAATCTACCTCTATGTTTCTAGAGAGAATTATGGAGGCATATAAGAGATATACTCCTTTCGATCCTCAGGCAGCAGATCAAAAGGCATCTGTCATGATGGCCTTAATTGGGGAAGCTGCCATGGATATTAAAAAAAAAAAAGTTAAAAGAGAGATTTAGTCAGAGAAGAAAAAAATATATACTATAAAAGAGAAACAGGGAAAAAGAAAGGGAGCAAAGGGATGATGAGAGAAGCAAAAGAAAGACTAAGGCATTGACTTAGATCCTGGTCACAACAAGAAAGAGGCCAGAAATTAAGACATAAGGTGACAGGAAGGGATACCTGGGCCCGTGCCAGAGGCCACCCCTGGCCTCAGATCAATGTGCCTACCGTAAAAAAAAAGGACACTGGGCCAAAGAGTGCCCTATAAAGAGACAGACACGCCAGCTAGCCATTCTGACTCTGGAGGATGACTAAGAAAGTTGGGGCTCAGATTCCTTCCCCTAGCTCAGGGTAACTTTTGAAGAGTAGGGGACCCCAGTAAACTTTGAAATGAATACAGGAGCAGTATACTCAGCCCTTAGGGCCCCATTGGGCCGTCTATCAAATAAAAGGTCTGTAGTTCAAAGGGCTAATGGCAGTAAATATCGGGCTTAGACTACTAAGAGGACCATGGACCTGGGGAAAGGAAAAATCCATCACTCCTTCCTAGTAATCCCAGAATGCCCGCACCCATTGATGGGCAGAGATCTGCTCACCAAGCTCTGGGCCAAAATAACTTTTAACCCTGAAAGCCCCCAAAAGAAATTTCTAAATCCTTCAGTAAAAACTCCTATAGTCACGGCTGTAACTATATTAGTAGAAGATAAACATCCACTCTTCACACCCCCCAAGACTGATCAAACAGGCAAGCTACCGCAGAAATGGATAACAGATAACCCAGATGCCTGGGCAAAAACTGCTGTGTTAGGCCTGGCCGTGAAACAACCTCCAATAACAGTGGAGTTAAAAACCTCAGCCTCCCCAATCAATGTCAAATAATATCTTCTAAGCATAAAAAGCTAAAGATGGGATAAGGCCCTATATTCAGAAATATCTGGCCTTAGGGGTCCTAAGGCCCTGTCAATTGGCCTGGAACACTCCCCTGTTATTAGAAGAAAAAGCCAGGAACCGGGGACTATCAACCTGTTAAAGACCAAAGAGAGATCAACAACAGAGTGCAGGACATTCACCCCACAGTACCTAATCTGTTCCAACTGCTTAGCACTCTGAACGCTGAGCAGAAATGGTATACTGTTCTGGACTTAAAACAAGCTTTCTTTTGCTTGCCTCTGCATAAAGATAGTCAGTTGCTGTTTGCTTTTGGGTGGGTAGACCCAGAAACCGGAAAGTATAGTCAACTAACATGGACTAGACTCCCAGAGGGGTTCAAAAACTCCCCCACTCTCTTTGATGAAGCCCTCCACAGAGATCTCAACAATTTCAGAACTACACACCCCGAAGTCACCCAGCTTCAATACGTGGATCACCTGCTACTGGCATCCAACACCAAGGAAAACTGAACTGGGACCCAAGCACTATTATCGGAGCTTGCTCAACTTGGGTATAAAGCTTCTGCCAAAATTGCCCAATTTGCCAGCAAGAAGTAACCTTCCATGACTATTTCCTCAGGGGCGGTAAACGATGGCTCACTGAGCCCAGAAAACAAACCGTTGAGCAGATACCAACCCCATCTTACAGCAGACAACTAAGAGAGTTTCTTGGGATTGCTGGGTTTTGCAGGTTATGGATAAATGGGTTCGCGTCCTTAGCTGCTCCTTTATACCCGCTGTTAAAGGGAGATGCCCAATTCCAATGGACCCCTGAGTAACAGGAAGTTTTAGATAACATCTAAGGACACTGACACTGAACGCCTCAACTTTACTGAGCTCAGCCTGCAATTACAGAAAGCCCTACACTAAGTTAAAAATGTACGTCAACTCACTCACCTTGGTTCAAAGAAACTGCAGGCACTCCTGTAGGATTAAGAACAGAGTTTTCCACTAACCAACACACAGCGAAAGAAAAAAACTGAACCGGTAACAAAAGCCTGTTGGGTCAGTCAATTGTTTAATGCTTACCCTTCCAAGTTTCTTAGAGGAAAGCACCTATGAGGAACCAGACCAGGAAAATTCTGGGAAGTGGACATTACTGAAATTAAGCCAGCAAGGTATGGACTTAAATATCTCCTAGTCTTTGTCGATACATTTTCAGGATGGATTGAAGCCTTACACACACACACACACACACACACAGGGAAAAAAAAAAAAACAACGGCCCAAATGGTTCTCAAGAAGATCCTGGAAGATATTTTTCCAAGATATGGTCTGTTTAAGGTAATAGGGTCTGATAATGGACTTGTGTTCATGGCCCAGGTAAGTCACGTGTGGATTAATTGTAAGTTACATTATGCTTATATACCCCAGAGCTCAGGAGAGGTAGAAAAAATAAATAGAACCATTAAAGAGACCTTAACAAAATTAAGCTTAGAGACTGGCATAAAAGATTGGACTATGCTCCTGCCTTATGCACTGTTTCATGCGAGAAATACTCCCTCAGTTTCTCTGTGTAACCTCACCCCCTATGAAATTCTCTATGATGCCCATCATCCAGTAAGGGACCTAATCCCCAACTCTAAGGCCTAACAATCCCTTCCACACCCCTTGCTTGACAGACTTAAAGCCATTGAAAGAACTCAGTGATAACTGTGGAAACAGCTGGCCACTGCATACCAACCTGGGGACGAGGGGATTCCACATCAATATCAAGTAAGAGACTTCGTCTACATAAGACAACATCAGGTGTCATTCCTAGAACCCCGCTGGAAAGCAACATACCAGGTGCTACTTATAACACCTACAGCGGTAAAAGTAGACAGAATCACTTTTTGGATCCATGCCTCTCATCTAAAGCCTTCGCTGTGTCCAGACTCTGGTTGGAAACTGGAAAAGACTGGTAACCATTTCAAATTTCGTATTCGCTATGTGGACAAGACTGTAGACTCTCAACTTGGCCACCAGTACTCCTAACCCTCATCAGCCTGTTCAGCAGTGAAGGCTGATCTCAAATCCTACTAGACAAGAAGTATGGTATATCTCGCATACAGCCCCCTTAGGGACCTGGTGGCTCTCTCTCCACCCAGACATTTTTCAGCTTGGTATACGTCTTTCCTATTGAGATAACGCTGATGAAGAGGATCCCACTAAAGTTTCATTAAATCCCTTCCCTTCCATAGATAATTGAAACAAACATTATGGATGCACAGAAACGCGAGCCAGATTCAGGTTGGCTAGCCTAGATTATGATGTATGCCCGGCGGACTATCAAAGCCACAAACAGCCATGGCTGTGTGGGGGAAAAGCCAACTTCTTGTGTAACTCATGGGGATGTGAGCATACCGGGGCTGCCTGGTGGAACCCAAACTCCTCATCACATTCAGTACACAGCATTGGCCATATTACCAATTAGACAACCAAAAGCTATGGCCCCCAGAGGGTTCTCTAGATCCTCAAATTCTGCGTGACATTTTTAACTTCGGCAAGTGCTCAAAAGGGGAAAATTCCCCTATGTGGAATCCTTTTCCCTCCTTCACTCACATCCTGTACTATGCTTCTCCAATAGTTCCTCACCCTCAGTCTTCTGCTCTAGAGTCTCTGCTGTCACTCCCACCTCAGCAACGTGATTTCTCACCTCCAATTACTAGATCAAAAACCCAAACCTCTGCCAGTTCTCAGACCATTGCCCCCTTGCTGAGGTAGCAGGTACCGAGGTACCCCTCCACTCACTCACTCCTCTCTTTTTCTGTCTGTGCGTGCACTAGGTCCCACCAAGTCCTCTAAGAAGCTAAACCAAAGCTCAAACCAGCTGAGAAGAGCCCTCAGACCCCTATCCAAGATGTAATAAAAATGGCCTTTAAAGTTGCTTTGTCATCACTGAAAACAGGTTTCTAAAAATTTAAAGTCCCTCAGGGGTGTTTGGAATACTCACTCCCATCTTCACCTCTGCTCTACCTGTTCTACTGCTCAAGTTTTGTTCTAGGAAAATCCCAAACCCCTTTTCCATTATTCTTTTACATCTCATCTTCCTCATTCTCAGATCCACGGAGCTGCTCTCAGCCTCGCCTTCCCAGTCTTCCCCCTCTGTACCAGGTCCATAGATATGTCTTAAATAACCTTCTCCAGAAGTCTTCACCGAGGCTTACATTAGGTCTTTCAGCAAAAGAGTCCCTCTGAAAGAGTTCAATGTAGATAAACTTCCACTTTTCGTGTTGCCCTGTTCTACTTGGCCACTGGCTGGAAAAATCACCACCCCTAAGCTTGACACCGCCTTACTAGGTTTTCACAAAATATGTGAACAAAGCCTCTGGCCTTGAGCTGGGGCTTCACAGAGATGACTACATTTCTAAGATAAAAAGTTACCAACTGGGCTTCATGGTGACAGCTGGCAGGGAGAAAAAAAAGAGACAAAAAAGCTCTCCCTTTCCAAGGTGTCCTTGAAAAGTTAACTTGCCCAGAACAGAGGAACAAAAACAGAAACAAAAACTGATTTTTGTGAATTTCTACAGACTGTGAACTTCTGATCCACTTCCCTTACATATTGGGTACAAATTCTAAAACTACCAAAACTTGGGGTTCAGGGGATTAATTGATTACAACAGAAGCAATGCCCTCTAAATCCGGATGCAACCAAATAAGGCTGTTTTCCTGTGTTTGGTGCTATCTTAGGTCCCTATCCTTGTCCATCCCTACAACAGTATAATTCTATACACTTTAACATTATTTATGTTTTCATAAAATGGTCAATATATGTGATTAATTATGTAATGATGCAGATGTTTTCCAGAGTTCTCTATCATGACGTAGGTTCATTTAAAGATCAAATAGGGGGGCATACAACCCGGTTCCAGCGGGAACCTGTATCCCTCACTTTAGCCATCCTATTAGAAATAATAGTTGCTTAAGGGGTGGGCTAGTCCATGAGACACAACAAAGACACAATTAGAAGCAGAAATAGGCCAAACCTTAAAGACATTAAAAACCGACATCACAGCTTTACAGGAATTTTAACCTCTCTCTTTCTGAAGTTGTTTTACAAAGCAGGCGAGTGTTGGACCTCCTCTTCATGAGAGAAAGGTGCCTTTTTGCTTGCATTGAGGGAAGAATGTTGTTTTTGTGCCGACAATACTGGAGTTGTAAAAGAATCTATGAATAAATTAAGAAAACGACTTGAAGAGCGTCAAAGAGAGACAGAGGCCCCAAAAGGGAGGTTTGAGTCTTGGTTCACATAGTGACCTGATTAACTGCGCTTTTATCTGCCATGGCCGGTCCATTAAAATTCCTCATATTATTGCTAACTGTAGGACCCTGTTTGCTCAACCGTGTAGTTTTCTTTCTAAACCAAATCGAACCTGTTATTAATCCTAACCATACACTGTTCTCTCAATCTAATTTTACAGAAGAGCAGGGACAGAATTGGTATTAAAATACAGGAAAATAGAGGATCTTCCACCTGCTGAAAACCTCAAAGGTCCACGTAGAAATGATCCCTGGAGAAGATGTAGGCAAGTATGAAGGACCTGAGAGAGCAAAAGTCTTCCATGGCAAACAACCTGCTCAGGATGAAGGGATGTGTCTGAATCAGCCACTCTCTTCTTAATGTAGAGAAGATGGACCAAAGCAGGCATGTGTTGAGAGCTGCTCCTGCATGCCTATGGTTGACATACCTCTCTGACCTGTGAAAGTGTCACAGGAAGTAGGAGCAGCCTCCCTCTCATGGGAACCTTGGAAGCAACTGTTAGGACAAAGTTGTTGCCAAGGCAGTGACCTCATTCAGTTCCAAAATTAAGTGACTTCACCTAACTTCCTTGGTGATGGAACTCTCTGAACTTGGAATCCAGGAAGCCAGGCACCCAGAGCCAGTCCCAGTCCCAGTCCCAGTGGTCAAGCTTATTTTGATTTACCAAGGACAGACTCAGTCTTTCTTGGGACCTACTGATGTAAGGATGGCCAAATGCAAGGAAAGCTATGAAGAGGGGCCTTTCCTGAGAAAGCACGCAGTGGCTCACCGCTGGCTCCTGACAACTTCACAGAGTTGGCCAAAAGACCAGATTTGAGACAGAACAGGCTATTTCCAGGGAACATAATAAGGCCCACCAGACAGAGGACACTCCGGATAGTCACAGACCTACTTGGGGGAAGGAGGTGCCTTTGTGGTGTGGGTGTGGGTTTGTGGTTTTGTCTCATGTTCTGAGAATAGGTATGAAAGGCGGTTTGTTTTGTTTGGAGTGAACTGTTTCTAGTAAGTCGTTTGACAAGGCAAAAATTTCTATGTCTGTGTATCCCACTGTGTCCGTGGTTGTAGACATTAGAAAACAGAATGCATCAATTAATATGTCCTGTCTAGTAGAAAGCTTCACAGCATTCATCCTGCCCTATTTATGAATGGACTGCAGCTTGCCTTATTGATGTGCAACACCTGCTATCTTCCTTAGTTTCTGTTTTATTCCTGAATTCTGGCCACTCTCCAGAGTAGGTTCATGGTTTTCTGTTTAAGATATGTACAACCTCGAAGCTCTGTGACATGACCATGTCCTGTATAGCTGAAGGGAATGGTGAGCATCTCAGAAAACTCAGATATCAGTGTGACCAGGAAAGTCTTAGTGGAGAAACCCTGCTTGGGGCCTTTTGTTTACCTACTCTTCTGTTGCCCTGAATGTCAGGAAGGTCTTTTCCTCAGTCCACCACTTTGTGAAGCCTGAAGAAAACAGTTTTCAAATGGAAATGAATGGGCATTACCTGTGGCTCTTTGCTTAATTGCTTTGGAAAGGATGTGTCTGAATCAGCTTATTTACCCTGTGTGAGGCTGTGGCTTAGATTCTCAGGTCCTGATGGATCTAAAGAAAGATCCCATGTGTACATCCAAAACCAAAATGGCCAAAAGAGCAGTCCTTGTGGATGAAGTCTCTCGCCTTCCTCTGTAACTTTCCTGACCTCCATCAAGTCAGATTAGGGATCCTTTGGGTCAAATGAGTTCTTCAAAGCCTTGCAGAGTCTAGCCCATAGTTGCTTGGGTTTTCTCAAGACTCCAATTCACATAAAGAATCCAAACCCCACAGTCATTTGGCCTCAAATTGAAGAAGCAGAGCAGTATTAACGGGAGGCCTATTTAATCTCTTCTGGTTCACAAGAAGGGTGTCCAGGCCACCCTGAATTTAGGCAAATTAGGTGCAAAAGAGCTTATTTTGGACACGGTCTTGGGCTATGCCCCTCATGGAAAACTCCAGCCATAGTGGAGTTTATTGTGAGTGTCTATATGGAAGAAGATGGGCGCCACGTTGGAGTGTTTTGGTTTAAATTGTGGTCATTTGGGTGGCGGTTGGAAGAGATGACTTGGTCCACATGTTCTTGAACTCTGGTGTGATTCCCTTAGAGTCTGAGTTCTTCAACTGACCTCAGAGAAGTATTGCCATGAATAGTGTTGAGATTTTTGGAAGCCAGGCATGAGCATCGCCCTTGGAAACTGAGTTCTAGGCCCAGGGTGGCTTTCCACAGACTACTGAGCCTCTCAGCCAGGATACCACAAATTTTATTCTGAAAAACTTGACACCCATAGTTGAGAGTCAAAACTCATATGGACCTCACATTGTAGACCTAAATGGGCATAGCATCATATGATCTTCTGGCCACTCTTTGGGAAGCCTTACCTGTGAGTGTTCTCCAGAGATTTCATTGAAATGAGCTTCCTAAACATTTAATGGTTCCTGAAAAAATTGAAACTCACAGTGCCTCCAACTTCATCCTTAAAAAATGGCTAGATAAATACCATGAAATTTTTGAATTTCCCATCACCAGGTGGCACTGGAAAACCTTTTGATGTCCTGTTGCTGATCATGAATATACCAGACAGTGCCTTGATTGACTGGGTTTCATGTAAATGGTGTAGAACAGAGATGCCAGTAAGTTGGACTTTGTTGAGTAGTAGGTTAGAGCAGTGGTGGGCAGGTATGTGATAAACATCTGTGGTGGGGCCATGTGAATCTTCCATTGGCTTCCAAATGGCTTGTGACTGACATGGTGCAGCCAGCAGAACCTTCCATGTAAAGGCAAGTTGTTATATGGAGAGGTTTCAGGACATTGTTCAGAATCAGGTTGCTATGGTCAAGGGGGCAAGATATGTGGGATAGGATCCTGGTTCTTGTATCCTCCTGCAAAACCTGACCCACCATACATGACAGAACTTCCTCTTGCATTGTGACCCAGTTGAACTCCTTGTATTTTGTGAAGCAAATACCAAACTCTCAGTGCAGCAGGAAGAAACACCACGAAAATGGAAGATGACCATATGCCTTCACAGTGCACACCGGCACACATTTAGCCCCCAGTGGCCACAGTTTATCTAAAAAGAGAATTCAGCACTGCTGCCTCATGTACATTGGGAAATAAGAAACCATGTCCTCCAGGTCTCATAGATGCAGACCAAGCTTTTATGGTCTCCCTAGAAAGGAAGCTAAAGCTCTTGACAACAACATATTTTTCAAGTGCCCAACCTCACAGGCAGTTTCTCAAGAAGTCTCTAGGCCAGCAGACCTCCATGTTTGTGGAGTTTTTACCCTGTCCCATACTTTTGGAAACTACTCTACCACTTCCAAGGTTGTGAGCTCCTGAGCATATTGCATTCCACAAATTTATTCACAGATTTTCTAAATCTTCTCCTCTAATTGTGTCTTACTTGGGGTGAAGGGATTGTCAAGGCATTGTTCTGGTTGAGAGTGGGAATAATTTTGTGTAGCACATATTTACATACACATTGGATTCATTGTTCAATTTTCCATTCGAAATACTGAATCCTTGACACTAACCCATACCCTACTAGACTCTGACTATTAATTCTAATATGATGGAGAAAAATAACCGAAACAGAATAGAAATACTAGCACTTCAGAAGAGGCATGGTGTATAGTTGGTCTTGCCTTTTGTATGATATATGGTAGGAGTTATAAATCTTGTCAATTTTTTGTTGAAATAGTTCTGCATGTGTTTTTAAAGTTAACACATCTGTGAATTCCTGTCTCCATTTTTCTGTAGCCTATTCAGCACATGTATTTTTATACGCACATATAGAATCCTACCTGGTATCACACGTATATTCTTGAGAGGTGGCTAACTTGGCAGATACAAAGTGTGAGAAGAGATCACTCCTCATTAATACTTTTGGAACTGAAAATTCAGACTATGAGTGAGCTTCTTAGTTCAAGAACATTATACATAAATCCATGTTCAGTAAAATTAATATTTTTGGATCTGTGGATGATATATATTTCACAATGAATTTTAATTGGCATATATATAGCTACTTTTCAATGTCTCTGTGTGTGTTTTGTGTGTGTGTGTGTGTGTGTATATATATATATATATATATATATATATATATATATATATATATATATATATACTCTCTAGATTTTTCAAAATATAAAATATATGTGTCCTATTATACACTCCCTAAATTCATTCTTGTTCATGTATGTGGTTTTATATTAAACTTTTCATAAGATTATTTTAAAAATATTCATCCACCTGAAATACATATTTGTTTTCTAGTACTAAAAAGTTACTTCAGTGAATGGTGCAAACAAATCCTTTTATTTTTACAGTAGCTGACCCACTTTAACATCAATGCAAGTAGATTCCTATGGGACATGATGTGTATTTTGACGTTCATTTTTATTAAACACTGGTACATTACTATTTCTGCAGTTTTTGTACATCATAGAATATACATTTCATCCACAAGTTCACAAATTTAAAGAAATTTGTAACACATTCAATCACTTCCTGCTTCAGAACATATGTATTCCTCCTTGTTTTTGACTGGTCATTTCATGAGACTTCTTTCCAAACACATTATTTTCGATTTCCATAATCAATTTTGAAGCAAAATTCACACACTCTTTATGATAAACCACAACCGTAATATTACCATTAGATGTATTACTGGTTGGAATGAATGTATATATATCAATATATGATTCCTGTGTATTTTCAGATATCAATTCAATCCATTATTTAAAGTTGGAACAAGTTATATTATTTATTCGCAGTATGGTCTATTCATGCATTATCTCTATATTCATACATACATGGTACACCTATATGTACCTCCAATACTAATTTTTACCCCTTCAAAATATTGCTCCAAGAAATGGTGCAAGAAAGACTCATGTCACCTGATCTACATATACGTTTTATCACAGTAATATTCTGGCCACAAAATGCAAAGTCACACTTACGATTGTACCAAAGCCTAAATGGATTGTGAGTATGGGTTATGAAAATCACCCATGTCCACGTTGCCTAATGCTCTCAAATGTCAATCCTATTGGTGACTACATATTTGTTACTTCCTAAGATTATATATTCAATCTCAAGCCTGTTGAAAGTGTCTATTGCTATCACTCACTTTATACTTTGCCTGATTTCCTAATGTCGCTATTGATATCTGCTTTCCTACATATTTTCCCCATTTCATCACTGTGACTGACTCTTCACATGTGCTGACATTTACATTTTCTGTCTACCTGAAAACCTATTGCTAAAGAACTATTTGTCCAAATGCTATACTCACACTTTTTTCTAATCCTATCAACTATCTTCCTAATCCTACCGACTCTCCCTCTTTGAATGGTTGTTCTCCTCAACATTCAATCATCCAAGGTATCAGGTCCTATGCCATTGTGTATAGATTTATCTGAGACATCTGTGCAGAACATAATTAAATGCTAAGTATCCCAATCAAGGACCTAATGCTCTTCTCGGCTTCAAATGTTACCGAGATTTCTGTTTTCATTCATATATTTCACCTATATAATCTTATATATATCGCAGGTTCCCAATACCATTATTCATCCAGCAGAATGATCCTAACCCAAATCAAACATGTTATTAACCGTAACCATACACTGTTCCCTCAATCTAACTTTACAGAATAGCAGGGACAGAGTTGGTCTTACAATACAGGAATGTAGGAGATCTTCAACCTGCAGAGAACCTCAAAGGTCCATGCAGAAATGATCCCTAAAGAAGATGTAGGCAGCTATGAAGGACCTGAGAGTGCGAAAGTCATCTTTCATGACAAAAAAAAAAACAGGTCAGGATGAAGGGATGTGTCTGAAGCAGTCTCTCACTTCTTAATGTAGAGAAGATAGACCAAACCAGGCTTGTGTGGAGAGCTGTTCCAGGGTGCCTGTGGTTGATATTCCATTCTAACTTGTGAAACTGTCATAGGAAGTAGGGGCAGGATCCATCTCAGGGACCCTTGGAAGCAACTGTTAAGACAAAGTGGTTGCCAAGGCAGTGACCTCATTCAGTTCTAGATGAAGTGACCTATGTCACTTTCTTGTTGATAGAACACTCTGAACTTGGGATCCAGGAAGCCAGGCACCCTGAGGCAGTCCCAGTCCAAGTCCCAGTGGTCTCAAATGTTTGGATTTAAGAAGGACAGAGTCAGTGTTTCTTGGCAACTAAATTGAAGATGGACAAATGCCAGGAAAGCTCTGAAGAGGGGCTTTACCTGAGAAAACAGGCAGTGCCTCACCGCTGGCTCCTGATAACATCACAGTTTTGGCCAAGGAGACCAGATCTGACATAGCACAGCCCGTCTCGGGGGAACATAGTATGGCCCACCAGTCAGAGGACGCTCTGGATAGTCACAGACCTTTTTGGGGAAAGAAGGTGCCTTTGTGGGTGTGTGTGTGTGTGTGTTTTTGATTTTGTCTCATGTTTTGAGAATATGTAGGAAAGTCGGTTTGTTTGGTTTGGAGTGGACTGTTTCTAGTAAGTCCTTTGAGAAGGCGAGTGTTTCTATGTCTGCATATCCCACTGTGTCCGTGGTTGTAGACAATAGAAAAGAGAATGCATAAATAGATGTGTCCTGTCTAGTAGAAATCTTCGCAGAATTCTTCCTGTCCAATTTATGAATGGACTGCAGGTTACCATATGGATGGGCAACACCTACTACCTTCCTACATTCGTGATTTCTTCCTGAATTCTGGCCACTCTCCCATAGGCTCATGGTTTTGTGTTCAAGATATGTATCTCCTCCACAATCTGGGACATGGCCATGTACTGGATAGCTGAAGAGAATGGTGAATATCTCAGAAAACTCAGATATCAGTGTGACCAGGAAAGTCTCAGTGGAGAAAATCTGCTTTGGGATTTTGCTTACCTATTGTTCTGTTGCCCTGAATGTAAGGAAGGTCTTTGCCTAAGGCCCCACATTTCCAATGCCTGAAAAAAACAGTTTTCAAATGGAAATAAATGGGCATCACCTGTGGCTCCTGGCTTAATTGCTTTGCAAAGGGATATGTCTGAATCAGCCTCTCAGTGCAGTTTGAGATTATCGCTTAGATTCTCAGCACCTGATGGACCTAAAGAAAGATCCCATGTGTGCATCCAAATCCAAAATGACCAAAAGAGAAGTCATTGTGATGAAGTCTCTTGCCTTCCTCTGTAAGGTTCCTGATCTCCATCAAGTGATAACAGGGATCTTTGGGTCAACTGAGTTCTTCAAGCCCTGCAGAGGCTAGCCCATAGGTGCTTGGGTTTTCTTATGACTGCAAATCACATAAAGAAACTATACCCGACAGTCAGTATGCCTCAAATTGGAAAAGCGGAACAGTATTAATGGCATGCCTCTTTGATCAGTCCTGGTTCACAGGAACGTTGTCCAGGAAACACTGACTTTAGACAAATGAAGGGCAAGGGAGCTTATTTTGACATTGTCTTGGGCTGTGTGCCTCATAAAAACTTCCAGCCAAGGTTATGATGAGTGACTATATGGAAGAAAATGAGGGCCATGTGGGAGTGTTTTGGTTTTAATTCTGGTCATTGGTGTGGCAGTTGGAAGAGATGACTGGGTCAACTGGTCTTGAACTCTGGTGTGTTTCCACGTAGAGACTGAGTTTTGAAACTGATCTCAGAGAAGTATTGCCATGAATTGTGTTGGGATTTTAGGAGGCCACGCATGAGAGTCGCCCTTGGAACCTGAGATCTAGGACCAGGGTGGCTTTCCACAAAGAACTGGGAATCTCAGCCTGGATATCACATGATTTTATTCTGAAAGACTTGGCAGCCATAGTTGAGAGTCAAAAGACATAGGACCTCACATTGTAGACCTCAATGGTCCTGGCTTCAAGTGACCTTTGTCCACTCTTTGGAAAGCCTTGCCTGTGAGAGTTCTCTAGAATTTTTTTGAAATGAACTTTCTCAATATTTAATGGTTCCTGAATAATTGAAATCCACAGTGCATCCAACGTCGTCCTTGAAAAATGGCTAGATAAATAACACGAAATTTTTGAAATTTCCATGACCAGGTGGAACTGTAGAAACTTTCGATGTCCTGTTGCTTACCATGAGTGTACCAGACAGTGCCTTGATTGACAGGGTTTCATGAAATTTGTTTAGAACAGAGAAGCCAGTATTTTGGAGCCTGCTGAGTAGTGGGCCTAGAGCAGTGGTGGAGAGGTGTGTGATAAAACATCATGGTGGGGCCATTTGTATCTGCCATTGGCTTCCAAATGGCTTGTAACTGACAGAGTGCAGACATCAGACCCTTATATGTAAAAGCATCTTGTTATATGGCGTAGTTTCAGGGCAATGTTCAGAATCAGGTTGCTATGGACAAGCGGGCAATCTTTGAGAGATAGAAGCCTGGTTGGTGAATTTTCTTGCAGACCCTGACCCACCACACGTGACAGAACTACCTCAAGCACTGTTTCCCAGTTGAACTCCTTGTATTTCGTGAAGCATGAACCAAACTCCAAGTGCAGCAGCAAGAAACACCACGAAAAGTGGAGGATGACCAAATGGTTTCACAGTCCACACGGGGAGACAATAAGCCCCCAGTGCCCACAGTTTTCCTACAAAGAGAGAATTCAGCACTGCTGCCTCGTGTTCATTGGAAAATGAGAAATGTTGTCCTCCAGGTCTCATAGATGCAGACACAGCTTTGAGGGTCTCACTACAAAGGAAGCTTAACTCCTGACAACAACCTATATTTCAGTGCCCAATTTCACTGGCAGTTTCTCAAGAAGTTTTAGGCAAGCAGAGCTTCATGTTTGTGGAGTGTGTACCCTGTCCTTACTTTTGGAAACTCCTATTCCACCTCCAAGTTTGTGCACTCCTGAGCATTTTCTATTCCAGAAATATAATCACAGATTTTGTAACTCTTCTACTCTAATTGTGTCTCCCTTGGGGCGAAATTAATGACAAGGCATTGTTCTGGATGAGAGTCAGAAGATTAATTTTTCTATTTTCCATTTGAAATTCTGAATCCCTGACACTAACCCATATTCTACTAGACTCTGACTACTAATCCAAATATGATGGAAGAAAATAACCCAAACAGTACATAAATACTTGCAGTTCAGATTTGGACTTGCCTTTTGCATGATAAAGGGTAGGTGTTATAAATCTATTCAATATTTAATTGAAATAGTTCTCCATGTGTTTTTAAAGTTAACAAATATGTGAATTACTGTCTCCCATTCTCTGGAGCTTATTCAGCACATGTATTTTTATATGCACAAATAGAATCCTACAAGGTATCACACGTACATCCTTGTGAGGTATATGACTTAGCAGATACAAAGTGTGAGAAGTGATCACTCCTCCTAAACGCTGTTGGAACTGAAAATTCAACCTATGGGTGAGCTTCCCAGTGGAACAACATTATACATAAACCCATGTTCACTAAAATGAATGTTTTTGCATCTTTATGATATATATTTCATGATGAATTTCGATTGGCATATATATTGCTACTTTTTAATGTCTGTGTTAGTGTGTGTGTGTGTGTGTGTGTGTGTGTGTGTGTGTGTGTGTATATGTATATATATATATATATATATATATATATACATATATATATATATATATATATATGGAGAGTATATATATATATATATATATACTCTCCATATTTTTAAAAATATGAAATATGTGTGTCTTATATACACTCCCTAAATTCATTCATGTTCATGTATGTGGATTAATAATCAACTTTTCACAAGATTATTCTTAGAAATATTCATCCACCCGAAATACATATTTGTTTCCTAGTACTGAAAACTAACTTCAGTAAAAGGTGCATACAAATCCTAATATGTCTACTTTAACTGACCCAGTTTAACATCAATGCATGTAGGTTCCTATGGGACATGATGTGTATTTTGACATTAATTTTTATTCCACACTGGTACATTACTATTTCTTCAGTTTATGCAAATCTCAGTATATATATTTTATTCACTAGTTAGCAAATTTATAGGCATTTGTTTCACTTTCAATCACTTCCTGCTCCAGAACACATGTATTCCTCTATGTTTCTTGACTGGTCTATTCATGAGACTTTTTTCCAAATATATTATTTTCGATTTCCATAATCAATTTTGAACCAAAACTCACACACCCTTCATGATAAACCATAATCCTAAGATTATCGTTAGATATATAACTGGTTGGAATGAATGATTGCATATCAATATAAAATTTCTTATAAATTTTCAGATATTTATTCAATCCATTATTTAAAGTGGATCCAGTTATATTATTTATTCACAGTATGGTCTATTCATGCATTATGTCTATATTCATTGAAACAGGGTACACCTATTTGTACCCCCATACTAATTTGTAAGTCTTCAAAATATTGCTCGCAGAATTGGTGGAAGAAATACTCTTTTCACCTGATCTACATACACATTTTATTACAGAAATATTCTGGACACAAAAAGCAAAGGTCACACTTACAATTGTACCAAAGCGTAAATGGAAAGTGAGCATGGATTACTAAAAACATCCATGTCCAGGTTGCCTAATGCTCTCAAATATCAATTCTATTTTTGACTACATATTTGTTTCTTCTTAAGATTATATATTCAACTTCAAACCTGTTGACAATGTCTAACCCTATCACACAATTTGTACTTTGCTTGATTTCCTAATGTCTCTATTGATATCTGCTTTCCTATATTTTTCCCCAGTTCATCATTGTGACTGACTCTTCACATGTGCTTACATTTACATACACTCTCTACCCGAAATCTTATTGCGAAAGAACTTTTGGTCCAAATCCTATACTCACTCTTCTTTCTAAACCTACCAACTACCTTCCTAATCCTACCGACTATCAGTTTTTGACTGGATGGTCTCTTCAACATTCAATATCCAAGGTACAAGGTACGATGCCAGTGTATATTGATTTATCTGAGACATCTGTGCTGCACATTACTCAAAGCTAAGTATCCCACTCAAGTCCCCAATGCCCTTCTGGGCTTCAAATCTTACCTAGATTTCTGCTTTCATACTTATGTTTCACATATATACTCTTGTAAATATCGCATTTTGCCAATACCATTATTCATCCCGCAGAATGATTTGTAACCCAAATTGAACATGTTATTAACCCTAACCATACACTGTTCCCTCAGTATAACTTACTTAAGAGCAGGGACAGTGTGGGTCTTACAATATAGGAATGTAGATGATCTTCCACCTGCTGAGAACATCAAAGATCCATGGAGAAATGATCCTTGCAGAAGATATAGGCAGCTATGTAGGACCTGAGAGAGCAATAGTCATCTTCCATGGCAAACAACCTGGTCAGGATTAATTGATAGTCTGAATCAGCCTCTCTCTTCTTAATGAAGAGAAGATGGACTGAACCAGGCCTCTGTGGAGAGCTGTTCCCTGGTGCCTATGGTTGATATACCATTCTAACTTCTGAATGTGTCACAGGATGTTGGGGCAGCCTCCATCTCATGGGAACCCTGGATGCAACTGTTAGCACAAAGTGGTTACCAAGGTAGTGACCATATTCAGTTCCTGAAAGAAGTGACCTCACTTCACTTCCTTGGTGATGGAATTCTCTGAACCTGGGATCCAGGAAGGAAGGCACCCAGAGCCAGTCCCACTCCCAGTTCCAGTGGGCTAACTTGTTTGCTTTTCCCAAAGACATAGTCAGTCTTTCTTGGTACCTACTGATGTGAGGATGGAAAAATGCCAGCAGAGCTCTGATGAGGGGCCTTTCCTGAGAAAGCAGGTAGTGGCTCACCTTTGGCTCCTGACAACTTCACAGAGTTGGACAAGGAGACCAGATCTGAAACAGGACAGGCCATTTTGTGGGAACATAATATGGCCCACCAGTCAGAAGACACTCCGGATAGTCACAGACCTATTTGGGGGAAGTAAGTGCCTTTGCCGTTGTAGGTGTGAGTTTGTGGTTTTTTCTCATGTTCTGAGAATAGGTAGGAAAAGTGGTTTGTTTGGTTTGGAGTGGACTGTTTCTAGTAAGTCGTTTGACATGGTGAGTGTTTCTAGGTCTGTGTATCCCACTGTATCCGTGGTTGTAGACATTAGAAAAGAGAATGCATCAATGGATGTGTTGTCTCTAGTTGAAAGCTTCCCCGCATTCATACTGCCCAATTAATGAATGGACTGCAGCTTGCCTTATGGATGGGCAACATCTACTATCTTCTAAAGTTCCTGTTTTCTTCGTGAATTCTGGCCACTCTCCAGAATAGGCTCATGGTTTTGTTTCCCAAATATGTAACACCACAAGATTCTGTGACATGGCCATGTGCTGGATTGCTGAAGGGAATGGGAGCATCTAAGAAAACTCAGATTTCAGTGTGACCAGTAAAGTCTCAGTGGAGAAACCCTTCTTTGGGCCATTTGCTTACTTCTATTTCTATTACCCTGAATGTCAGGAAGGTCTTTGCCTCAGGCCACCCCTTTGTGTAGCCTGAAGAAAACTGTTTTCATATGGAAATGTATGGACATCACCTGTGGCTCTTTGCTTAATTGATTTGGAATGAGATGTGTCTGAATCAGCCTCTTGTCCTTGTATGAGGTTGTGGCTTTGATTCTCAGCACCTGATGGATCTAAAGAAAGATCCCATGTGCTTCCAAAACTAAAATGGCCAAAAGAGCAGTCATTGTTGATGAATATTTTTGCCTTCTTGTTTTAGGTTCCTGACCTCCATAAAGTGAGAATAGGGATCCTTTGGGTCAAATGAGTTCTTGAAATCCCTGCAGAGGCTAGCCCATATTTGCTTGGGTTTTCTCATGACTCCAAATCACATAAAGAATCTATACCCTACAGCCAGTAGGCCTCAAATTGGAGAAGTGGAACACTTTAACAGCAGGAATATTTGATCATTCCTGGTTCACAGGAAGAGTGTCCAGGCCATCATGATTTTAGGCAAATGAGGGGCAAGTGAGCTTATTTGGGCTCATAGAAACCTCCAGCTGGAGGTTATGATGAGTGTCTACATGGAAGAAGATGATGGCCCTGTGGGAGTGTTTTGATTTTAATTGTGGTCATTTTTTGGCGGATGGAAGGGATGACTGGGTCCACCTGGGCTTGAACTCTGGTGTGATTCCCCTTAGAGACTGAGTTCTGAAACTGACCTCAGAGAAGTATTGCCATGAATTGTGTTGGGATTTTAGGAGGCCACGCATGAGACTCACTCTTGGAAACTGAGATCTAGGCCCAGGGTGGTTTCCACAGAGGCCTGAGAATCTCAGCCAGGATATCACATGATTTTATTCTGAAAGACTTAGCACCCATATTTGAGAGTCAAAACACACATGCACCTCACATTGTAGATGTCAGTTGGCCTGGCTTTAGGAGACCTTTTGGCAACTGTTTGAGAAGCATTGACTGTGAGAGTTCTCCAGAGCGTTCATTGTAATGAACTTTCTCAACACTTAATGGTTCCTGAATGAATTGAAACCCACAGTGCCTCTAACTTCATCCTTGAAAAATTTCAAGATAAATAGCATGAAATTTTTGAAATTCCCATGACCAGGTGGCACTGCAGAAACTTTTGATGTCCTGTTGCTGATCATGTGTATACCAGACAGTGCCTTGTTTTTGACTGGGTTTCATTAAAATGGTGTAGAACAAGAGAAGCCAGTAATTTGGAGCCTGCTGAGTAGGGGGGCTAGAGCAGTGGTGGGCAGGTGTGTGATAAAACATCATGTTGGGGCCATGTGAATCTGCCATTGGCTTCCAAATTTTTTTGTGACTGATATAGTGCAGACATCAGACCCTTATATGTAAAGGCATCTTGTTAAATGGAGAGTTTTCAGGGCAATATTCAGAATCAGGTTGCTATGGTTATTGGGGCAAGCTATGTGGGATACAAGCCTGGTTGGTGCATTCTCTTGCAGACCCTGACCCACCACACGTGACAGAACTCCCTCCAGCACTGTATCTCAGATGAACTTTTTATGTTTTGTGAAGCAAATACCAAATTCCCAGTGCAGCAGCAAGAAATACCACGAAAAGTGGAGGATGACCAAATGTCTTCACAGTCCCCACTGGGAGACACTTAGCTTCCAATGGACACAGTTTAGCTACAAAGAGAGAATTGAGCACTGCTGCCTCATGTTCATTGAAATATAAGAAACCATGTCTTTCGGTTACATAGATGCAGACCCAGCTATGATGGTCTCACTACAAAGGAAGCTAAAGCTCATGACAACAACATATATTTCAAGTGCCCAACCTCAGAAGCCGTTTCCCAAGAATTCTTAGGCCAGCAGAGCTCCTTTTTGTGGAGTGTTTACCCTGTCCTTTACTTTTGGAAACTCCTCTACCACCTCCAAGGTTGTGAACTCCCGAGCATATTCCATTCCATATATGTATTCATAGATTTTCACACTTTTCTACTCTAATTGTGTTTTACTTGGGGCGTAGGTAATGTCAAGGCATTGTTCTGGATGTGAGTGGGAAGATTTTTGTGTAGCACATATTTACATACACATTGGATTCATTTTTCAATTTTCCATTTGAAATACTGAATCCCTGACACTAACCCATACCCTACTAGTCTCTGACTAATAATCCTAATATGATGGTGAAAAATAAGCCAAAAAGAGAAGAAACACAAGCAGTTCAGAGGACGCATTGTGTATTGTTGGAATTGCCTTTTGCATTATATAATGTAGGAGTTATAAGTCTAGTCAATTTTTTTGTTGAAATAGTTCTAAATGTGTTTTTAAAATTATCAAATATGTGAATCCCTGTCTCCCTTTCTCTGTAGCCTATTCAGTACATGTATTTTTATATGCACATATAGAATTCTACCTGATATCACTCGTATACACTTGTGAGGTGGCTGAATTGGCAGATGCAAATTGAGAGAAGAGTTCACTCCTCCTAAACGCTGTTGGAACTGAAAATTCAACCTATGGGTGAGCTTCCTAGTTGAAAAACATTATACATGAATCCATGTTCAGTAAAATGAACATTTTTCGATCTGTGGATTATATACTTTTCATGATGAATTTCTATTGGCATATATGTTGCTACTTTTTTTTTTCTTTTATTGGTTGCTCAAAACATTACAAAGCTCTTGAATATCATATTTCATACATTAGATTCAAGTGGGTTATGAACTCCCATTTTTACTCCAAATACAGATTGCAGAATCACATTAGTTACACATCCATATTTTTACATAATGCCCTATTAGTTACTGTTGTATTCTGCTACCTTTCCTATACTCTACTATCCCCACTCCCCTCTCTTCCCATCTTCTCTCTCTACCATACCTACTGTAATTCATTTCTCTCCTTGTTTATTTTCCCACAACCTCTTATATGTAATTTTGTGTAACAATAAGTGTCTCTCTCCATTACCATGCAATTTCCCTCTTCTCTCCCTTTCCCTCCCACATCATGTTTCTGCTTAATGTTAATCTTTTCTTCATGCTCTTCCTCCCTGCTCTGTTCTTAGTTGCTCTCATTATATCAAAGAAGACATTTGGTAATTGTTTTTTAGGGATTGGCTAGATTCACTAAGCATAATCTGCTCAGTGCCATGCATTTCCCTGCAAATTCCATGATTTTGTCATTTTTTAGTGCTGCGTAATTCTCGATAGTATATAAAAGTCACATTTTTTTATCCATTCATCTATTGAAGGGCATCTGGGTTGGTTCCACAGTGTAGCAATTGTGAATTGTGCTGCTATGAAAATCCATGTGGCAGTATCCCTGTAGTACGCTCTTGTAAGGTCTTCAGGGAATAGTCCGAGAAGGGCAATAGCTTGGTCAAATGGTGCTTCCATTCCCAGCTTTCCCAGGAATCTCCATACTGCTTTCCAAATTGGCCACACCAGTTTCAGTCCCACCAGCAATGTACAAGAGTACCCTTTTCCCCACATCCTCGCCAGCACTTGTTGTTGTTTGACTTCATAATGGCTGCCAATCTCACTGGATTGAGATGGTATTTTAGGGTGGTTTTGATTTGCATTTCTATTACTGCTAGAAATGGAGAGCATTTTTTTCATGTACTTGTTAATTGATTCTATGTCCTCCTCTGAGAAGTTTCTGTTCAGGTCCTTGGCCCATTGGGTTATTGGTTATCTTATTGTCTAATTTTCTAAGTTCTTTGTATACTTTGTATACTCTGGATATTAGGGCTCCATGTGAAGAGTGAGGACTAAAAATTTGTTCCCATGATGTAAGCTCCATATTTACCTCTCTTATTGTTTCTCTTTCTGAGAAAAAATAATTCAGTTTAAGTAAGTCCCATTTGTTGATTCTTATTATTAACTCTTGTTCTATGGGTGTCCTATTAAGGAATTTGGAGCCTGACCACACAATATGTAGATCGGAGCCAACTTTTTATTCTATCAGACGCAGAGACTCTGATTTGAATCTAGCTCCTTGATCCACATTGAGTTAACTTTGGTGCATGGCGAGAGGAGGGGATTCAGTTTCATTTTGTTGCATATGGATTTCCAGTTTACCCAACACCATTTGATGAAGATGCTATCCTTCCTCCATTGCAGGCCATTAGCTCCTTTATCAAATATAAGATAGTTGTAGCTTTTTGGATTAGTTTCTGTGTCCTCCATTCTGTACCATTGGTCCACCCGCCTGTTTTGGTACCAGTACCATGCTGTTTTTATTATGATTGCTCTGTAATATAGTTTGAAATCTGGTATCGCTATACTGCCTGATTCACACTTCCTGCTTAGAATTGCTTTTGCTATTCTGGGTCTTTTATTTTTCCATTTGAATTTTATGATTGCTTTATCTATTTCTACAAAAAGTTTCTATGGGATTTTGATTGGCATTGCATTAAACCTATAGAGAACTTTTGGTAATATCACCATTTTGATGATGTTAGTTCTGCCTATCCATGAACACGGTATATTTTTCCATCTTCTAAGATCTTATTCTATTTCTCTTTTTAGGGTTCTGTAGTTTGCATTATATAAATCTTTCACCTCTTTTGTTAGGTTTATTCCCAAGTATTTAATTATTTGAGGAAATTGGGAATGCAGTGTTTGACTCATTTTTGTTTCAGAAGTTTTGTCGCTGATATACAGAAATGCCTTTGATTTATTCATGTTGATTTTGTATCCTGCCACATTGCTGCATTCATTTATGAGTTCTAGTAGTTTTTTCTGTAGACCCTTTTGGGTCTTCTATGTATAGAATCATGTCATCTACAAATAGTGATAATTTAAGTTCTCCTTTTCCTATTTTTATGCCTTTAATTTCTTTCATCTCTCTAATTGCTCTGGCCAGTTTTTCGAGAACTATATTGAATAGAAGTGGTGATAGAGGACATCCCTGTCTTGTTCCAGATTTTAGAGGGAATGCCTTCAATTTTTCTCCATTCAGAATGATGCTAGCCTGAGGATTAACATAGATAGCTTTTACAATGTCGAGGTAAGTTCCTGTTATCCCTAGTTTTTAAAATGTTTTGAACATAAAGAAATGCTCTACTTTGTTGAATGGTTTTTCTGCGTCTATCGAGATGATCATATGGTTCTTATCTTTAAGTCTATTGATGTTGTGAATAACATTTATTGATTTCCATATATTGAACCCTCCTTGCATCCCAGGGATGAATCCAAGTTGATCATGGTGCACGATTTTTTTGATGTGCCTTTCTATCCAATTCGCCAGAATTTTAATGAGGATTTTTGCATCTAGGTTCATCAGAGATATTGGTCTGTAGTTTTCTTTCTTTGAGGTGTCTTTGTCTGGTTTCAGAATCAGGGTGATGTTGGCCTCATAGAATGAATTCGGCAGAGTTCCCAGTTTTTCTATTTCCTGAATAACTTGAGAAGTATTGGTATTAATTCTTCTTTAAAGGTTTTGTAAAACTCTGCTGTATACCCATCCGGTCCTGGGCTTTCCTTGGTTGGTAGTCTTTTGATTGCTTCTTCTACTTCATCCATTGATATTGGTCTGTTTAAATTGTGTGTTTCCTCCTGACTCAGTCTGGGCAAATCATATGACTTAAGAAATTTATCGATGTCTTCACTATTTTCTATTTTATTGGAATACAGGTTTTCAAAATAATTTCTAATTTTCTTCTGTATTTATGTAGCATCTGTTGTAATATTGCCTTTTTCATCCCGTATGTTAGTAATTTGATTTCTCTCTCTTCTTCTCTTCGTTAGCATGGCTAAGGGTCTGTCTATCTTATTTATCTTTTTGAAGAACCCCTTTTAGTTTTGTTAATTTTTTCAATAGTTTCTTTTGTTTCAATTTCGCTATGATTTTAATTTCTTGCCTTCTGCTACATTTGCTGTTGTTTTGCTCTTCCTTTTCTAAGGCTTTGAGATGAAGTGTGAGCTCATTTATTTGTTTTTCTTTTCTATTTTGAGGAATGACCTCTAGGCGATGAATTTACCCCTTAAAACTTCTTTTCATTGTACCCCATAGAATCTGATATGTTGTGTCTGTATTTTCATTTATCTCTAAGAATTTTTTGATTTCCTCCTTTATGTCTTCTGTAACCCATTGATCATTCAGTAACATATTCTTCATTTTGGATGTGATGTATAATTTTTTCTTCCTTCTTTTATCATTGGTTTCCAGTTTCATTCCATTATGATCACAAAAAATTCATGGTATTATCTCCACCCCTTTATATTTACTGAGGGTTGCCCTATGGCATAACATATCGTCTATTTTTGAGAAGGATCCATGTGCTGCTGAGAAAAAAGTATATCCACTTGATGATGGTTGATATATTCTATATATGTCAGTTAAGTCTAGGGTATTGATTGCGAGATTGAGTTCTATAGTTTCTTTTTTCAACTTTTGTTTGGAGGATCTGTCCAATGGTGAGAGAGGTGAGTTGAAGTCACCCATAATTATTGTATTGTGGTCTATTTGATTCTTTAACTTGAGGAGAATTTGTTTTATGAACATCGCAGCACCATTATTTGCTGCGTGAATATTGATAATTGTTATGTCTTGTCGGTGAATGGTTCATTTTAGCAGTATATAATGTCCTTCTTTATCCCTTTTGATTAAATTAGTCTTGAGGTCGATTTTATTCGATAGGAGGATGGCCACCCCTGCTTGCTTACGAGGACCGTGTGCATGGTATAAATTTTCCCAATCTTTCACCTTCAGCCTGTGTATGTCTTTTCCATTCAGATGTGTCCCCTGGAGGCAATATATTGTTGGATTTTTTTTTTTATTTCAAGTTACAAGCCTATGTCACTTTATTCGAGAGTTTAAGCCATTTACTTTTAGAGTTACTAATGATATATGGTTTGTACTGCCACCCATGTTTGCTTATATCTTTTTTTTAAATTAGTTTGTTTCTCCATGATTAGCTTTTCCCCCGCCCTCTGTCATTACTGAGGCACTTCTCACTCATGGTTTTCGTTGTTGATTTTCATTTCTTCCTCGTGTAGTGTTTTGCTCAAGATGCTTTGCAATGCTGGTTATCTGGCTGCAAATTCTTTTAGGTTTTGTTTATCATGAAATATTTTTATCTCGTTGTCTTACCTTAAGCTTAATTTTGCTGGATACATAATTCTTGGTTGGCATCCATTGTCTTTCAGTGTTTGAAGTACGTTATTCCAGGATCTTCTCACTTCCAGCATCTATGATGAAAAATCCATTGTTAACCTTTTTGGTTTACCCCTGATTGTAATGATTCTAATCTGCCTCCTTTCTCTGGTAGCTTTTAATATTTTCTCTTTGTTCTGTATATTGGATATCTTCATAACAATGTTTCTTGGCATTGGTCTACTGTGATTTTGTGTGCTCGATGTCCTGTAAGCATCTACAATTTGTTTATCCCTTTCCATTTTTATTTCTGGAAAGTTTTCTGTAATTATTTCATTCAGCAGATTTCTCATTCTCTTGGTTTGAATCTCTGTACCTTCCTCTATCCATATGACTCATTAGTTTTTTTTTTTTATGTTATTCCATATCTCTTGAATGTTTTCTCATAATTTTTTACAGCATTTCTTTGTTGGCTAGACTTTTTTCAAGATGATATATTTTGTCTTCATTCTGTCTTCTACTTGCTCTACACTGTTAGTGATACTCTCAATTGAATTTTTAATTTGGTTTATCATTTCCTTGATTTCTAGAATTATTGTTTGATTTTTCTAATAATCTCTATCTCCTGATAAAGATGCTTAATTTCTTATTTTATCTGTTTATGTAATTTATTTTCAATGCGTTCTATCACTGTTTGTTTTTGCTGTCTCGTATCCTCTTTAAGGTTCCATTCCATCTGTCTAAGGTATTCCTTGAGTTCTTTATATGACCATTTTTCTGATGACTCTAGGTGCTCTTGAATATTTAGGCTGTCCTTCATTGTTCGTACTCCTTTTCTTCCTTGCTTTTTTATGCTTCTCATGTTACTTCTCGTTCTGTTTGACTACTGAGTTACTGCTTACTCTTATAAATTTATTTGATGCTTGAGAGGAAAGATATTAGAAGGGAAGGGAGAAGTCACTAAAGAGAATGAGAGTAGGCAGGTAGAATTCAAGTAAGGGGGAATAAAAAAATTGAAATGAAATGAAAAGACAAAAAAAATAGAAAATAAAGAAAAAAAATTTTAAGTAATAATGATGATTAAAAAATTGAAAATTAAAATTTAAAATAATAATATTAATAATAATAATAATAAAATAAAAGAAATTAAAAAAATAAAAACATTTAAAAAAGTTAATGAACAACAACAACAAAAATGAAAATGAAAGAAAAAGAAAAAAATACAAATAAAAAAATAGTAATAATACATGCAGTCCTAGAGTTCAATTAACTTCTCTTCCAGTAGGTGGAGCTGTGCGCACTGGGCCAAGCTTCTCCTCTCAATAAGTGGGAACCAATCACTGTGCAGCAGCTCTTCCTCCCAGACTGGGCGGGTCTCCAACCCTGAGTGCCTAGGGCCTTCTCTTGTGCTTCCTCAAGCCAGGCCCCACTCACCTGTGACGCTCACCACAATACTGGTTACAAGCCAGGCCTCTGCTCCTGGTAGCCCTGTTTCCATGAACGGCTGGGCACACTCTCCTTAATTGCCTCCCTCAGACCCTAAGTTTGTAGAGCTTGGGGCTGAGAAACCCCAGCGAATTTGCTTGCCCTTCGGGAGCCATGGCCCCGGTAGGTGGTGTAAGAGACCTCAATTGTCAGCACTGGTGGGAGCGGTAGCCGGCAATTACACGCCTCGAGTCCCGAGCCAATCCTGATTCCCTAGGTCTGTGTATTGCGCTCCTTGGAGAGCTGGGAGGGGCCATTACGGCAGAGGTGGGAAGGGCCCTTGAGGTTTCCCTGCGGTGTTGAGAGAGATGGCAATGGGATAACATACTTGTCGCACTGGTTTCAATGAAGTTATCTCCTCCGACTGTGACGTCAGTTCGCTGCCATGGTGGTATACCATTAAAATGGTGACCGTTCATTCCCTTTGCTGGGTGACCAATGCAACAGCTGGGTCCTGACTATCTCTCCCAAGCCCCATTTCAATCCTGTGGCCACTGCCTATGAAGGCTCAGTTGGCTTTTAACTCTGTCAATTCCGAAAGCCCGACCAATTATTTCAGCGGGAATGTTAGTGCTGAGTCACAAAAACCAGATGAATCTAAGCTTGAATGCAGCCAATCCGGGCTTTGTGTGTGTTCTGAGGGGCCCAGACTGTTCGCCCCAGATTCACAACAGTTCAATATTGCCTAGTAATTCTGAGCAAACAGCATTTAGACAGTTTACGACTCCCTATGCCCGTGCAGCTGAAGAGATCAGAGACTTGAATTCTCCATGCCTGCCTTCATAATGGATCTCCTGTATTGCTACTTTTTAATATCTGTGCATTTGCGTGTGTGTGTGTATATATATATATATATATATATATATATATATATATATATACTCTTTAGATTTTTCAAAATATGAAATATATGTGTCTTATTATGCACGCCCCTAAATACATTCATATTCATATCTGTGGATTTATAATCAACTTTCAACAAGATTATTTTCAGAAATAATCATCCACCTGAAATACATATTGTTTCCTAGTACTGAAAACTAAATTCAGTGAATGGTGCATACAAACCCTAATATTTCTACAGTTACTTAGCCAGTTTAAAATGAATGCAAGTAGATTCCTAGGGGACATGATGTGTATTTTGACTTTCATTTTTATTCAACACTTGTACGTTACTATGTCTTCAGTTCATGCACATGATGGGATATATATTTCAGTCACAAATTAGAAAATTTATAGGCATTTGTTTCACGATCAATCACTTCCTGATTCAGAACACATGTATTCCTCCATGTTTCTTGACTGGTCTTTTCATGAGACTTCTTTCCAAACATATTATTTTTGTTTAACATCATCACGTGTAAAGCAAAACTCAAACACCATTCATCATAAACCATAATCCTAATATTACCATTAGAAATATAACTGGTTGGAATGAATGATTGTATATCAATATAAGATTTCTTATATATTTTCACATATCAATTCAATCCATTATTTAAAGTGGAATCAGTTACGTTATTTATTCATAGTATGGTCTATTCATGCATTATCTCTATATTAATAGACACAGGGTACACCTCTTTGTACCCCTAATACTAATGTATACGTCTTCAAAATATTGCTTTCAGAAATGGTGAAAGAAATACTCATGCCACCTGATCTACATATACATTTTATCACAGTAATATTCTGAACAAAAAAAAAAAAACATAAAAATGTCACACTTATGATTGTACCAAAGCCTAAAAGGAAAGTGAACGTGGATAACTAATAACATCCATGTCCAGGTTGCCTAATGCTCTCAAATGTCATTCCCATTTGTGACGAGATATTTGTTTTTTCCTATGATTATGTATTCAAACTCAACCCTGTTGATAATGTCTAATCCTATCACTCACTTTATACTTTGCCTGATTTCGTAATGTCTCTATTGACACCTGCTTTCCTACATATTTTCCCCAGTTCATCATTGTGACTGACTCTTCACATGTGCTGACATTTCCATTCACTCTCTAAACGAAACCCTATTGCTAAAGAAGCTTTTTATTCCAAATCATATACTCACTCTTCTTCCTAAACCTACTGACTATCTTCCTAATCCTACTGACTATCCCTTTTTGACTGGATGTTCTCTTCTACATTCAATCATCCAAGGTACAAGGTCCTATGCCACTGTATTTCGATTTAACTGAGACAACTGTACAGAACATAATTCAACACTAAGTATCCAAATAAAGGGCCCAATGCCCTTCTGGGCTTCAAATCTTTCTTAGATTCCCGTTTTCATACATATATTTCACGTATATATTCTTATAAATATCGCAGGTTCCCAATCTCATTATTCTTCCTGCAGAATGATTCCTAACCCAAATCGAACATATTATTAACCGTAACCATACACTCACTTTGCAGGAGAGCAATAACAGTGTGGGTATTAAACTACAGGAATCTAGGGGATCTTCACCTGCTGAGAAACTCAAATGTTCATGCAGAAATGATCCCTGGTGAAGATGAAGGCAGCTATGAAGTACCTCAGAAAGCAAAAGTCATCTTCCATGGCAATCATCCTGGTCAGGATGGAGGGTTGTGTCTGAATCAGTCTCTCTCTTCTTAATTTATAGAACATGGACCAAACCAGTCCTGTGTGGAAGCTGTTCCCGGGTGCTTATGGTTGATATAACATTCTAACTAGAGAAAGTGTCCCATGAAAATCAGGACAGCCTCCACCTCATGATACTTTTGGAAGCAACTGTTAGGACAAAGTGGTTGCCAAGGCAGTGACATCATTCATATCCTGAAGGAAGTGATCTCACCTCACTTCCTTGGTGATGGAACTCTCTGAACTTGAAATCCAGGAAGCCAGGCACCAAGAGACAGTCCCTGTCCTAGTCCCAGTGGTCTGACATGTTTGGATTTACCAAGGACAGAGTCAGTCTTTCTTGGTACCTACAGATGTGAGGATGGCCAAATGCCAGGAAACCTCTGAAGAGGGGCTTTTCCTGAGAAAGCAGGTAGTGTCTCACCGCTGGCTCTTGAGAACTTCACAGAGTTGGCCAAGCAGACATGATCTGAGACAGGAGAGGTCATTTTGGAAGAACATAGAATGGCCCACCAGTCAGACGACACTCCAGGGAGTCACAGACCTACTAGGGGGAAGGAGGTGCCTTTTTGGGTGTGGGTGTGAGTTTGTGGTTTTGTCTCATGTTCTGAGAATAGGTAGGAAAGGCGGTTTGTTTGGTATGGAGTGGAATATTTCTATTAAGTCCTTTGACAAGGCGAGTGTTTCTATGTGTGTGTATCCCACTGAGTCCATTGTTGTAGACATTAGAAAAGACAATGCATCAATGGATGTGTCCTGTCTAGTAGAAAGCTTCCCAGCATTCATCCTGCCCAATTCATGAGTGGACTCTGGCTTGCCTTATGGATGGGCAACACCTACAAGCTTCCTAATTTCCTGTTTTCTTTCTCAATTCTGGCCACTCTCCAGAATAGTATCGTGGTTTTGTGTCCAAGATTTGTACCTCCAAGATCTGTGACATGGCTATGTACTGGGTAGCTGAAAGAAATGGCTAGCATCTCAGAAATCTCAAATATCTGTTGACCAGGAAAGTCTCAGTGGAGAAACCCCTCTTTGTTCCTTTTGCTTACCTATTGTTCTGTTGAATGTCAGGAAGTTTTTTGCCTCAAGCCACCACTTTGTGAACCCTGAAGAAAACAGTTTTCCAATGGAAATGAATGGGAATCACCTGTGACTCTTTGCTTAATTGCTTAGGATTGGGATATGTCTGAATCAGCCTGTTGGCCCTGTGTGAGGCTGTGGCTTAGATTCTCAGCACCTGATGGATCTAAAGATAGATCCCATGCATGCATCCAAAACCAAAATGGCAAAAAGATCAGATATTGTTGATGAACTCTCTTGCCTTCCTCTGGTAGGTTCCTGATATCCATCAAGTGAGAATAGGGATCCTTTGGGTCAAATGAGTTCTTCAAAGCCCTGCAGAGGCTAGGCCATAGGTGTTTGATTTTCATGACTCCAATTCACTTAAAGAATCTAAACCCCAAAGCTAGAAGGCCTCAAGTTGGAGAAGCCAAGCAATATTAAAGGCAGGCCTATTTGATCACTACTGGTTCACAGGAAGAGAGTCCAGGCCACCCTGACTTTAGGCAAATGAGGGGCACGGAGCTTATTTTGGACACTGTCATGGGCTGCGTCCCTTATGGAAACCTCCAGCCAGAGAATATGATGAGTGTCTATATGGAAGAAGATGAGGGCCATGTGAGAGTGTTTGGTTTAAATTGTGGATATTTGTCTGGCGGTTGGAAGAGATCTCTGGGTCCACCTAGGCTTGCACTTTGGTGTGATTCCCCTTAGAGACTGAGTTCTTTTACTGATCTCAGAGAATTATTGCCAGGAATTGTGTTGGAATTTTAGATGGCCATGCATGAGAGTTGCCCTTGGAAAGTGACATCTAGGCCCAAGTTGACTTTCCACAGAGCACAGGGAATCTCAGCCAGGATATCACATGATATTATTCTTAAAGACTTGGCAGCCATATTTGAGAGTCGAAACACACATGGACCATACATTGTAGACCTCAAGGGGCCTGGCTTAATCTGACTTTTCGCCACTTTTGGAAGCCTTGCCTGTAAGAATTCTCCAGAGTTTTCAGTGAAATGAGCTTCCTCACCATTTAATGGTTTCTGAGTGAATTAAAATTCACAGTGCCTCCAACTTCATCCTTGAAAATTGGCTATATCAATACCATGAAATTTTTGAAATTCCCATGACCGGGTAGCACTGGAGAATATTTGGATGTCCTGTTGCTGATCATGAGTATACAAGACAGTGCCTTGATTGACTGGGTTTTATGAAAATGGTGTTGAACAGAGATGCCAGTAAGTTGGATCCTGCTGAGTAGTTGTACTAGAGTAGTGGTTGGCAGGTGTGTAATAAAACATCTGTGGTGGGGGCATTTGGATCTGCCATTGGCTTCCAAATGGATTGTGACTGACATTTTGCAGCCAGTAGACCCTTATATGTAAAAGCATATTGTTATATGGAGAGGTTTTAGGGCAATGTTCAGAATCAGGTTGCTATGGTCAATGGGGCAAGCTATGTGGGATAGAAGCCTGGTTGGTGCATTCTCCTGACGAACCTGACCCACCACACTTCACAGAACTTACTTCAGCACTGTGTCCCATTTGAAATCCTTGTATTTCATGAAGCAAACACCAATCTCCCAGTGCAGCAGCAAGAAATACCACGAATAGTGGAGGATGACCAAATGGAATTACAGTCCACAAGGGGAGACACTTAGACCCCAGTGGCCACAGGTTACCTACAAATAGAAAATTCAGCACTGCTGCCTCATGTTCATTGGAAAATAAGAATCCATGTCATCCAGATCACATAGATGAAGACTCAGCTATGATGGTCTCACAACAAATGAAGCTAATGCTCCTGACAACAGCATATATTTCATTGCCCAACCTCAGAGGCAGTTTCTCCAGATGTTAGGCTGGCAGAACTTCATGTTTGTGGAGTTTTTACCCTGTCCCTTACTTTTGGAAACTCCTCTACCACCTGCAAATTTGTGAACTCCTGAGCATTTTTCATTACACATATGTATTCACAGATTTTCTAACTCTTCTCCTCTAATTGTGTATTATGTGGGGCGAAGGTAATGTCAAGGCATTGTGCTGAATGAGGGTGGGAAGATTTTTGTGTAGCACATATTTGCATACACATTTGATACATTTTCCAATTTTCCATTCGAAATACTGAATCCCTGACACTAACACATACCCTACTAGACTTTGACTTTTAATCCTAATATGGTGGAGAAAAATAACCCAAACAGAATAGAAATACAAGAGGTTCACAGGAGGCATGGTGTATAGTTGGACTTGCCTTTCGTATGATAAATGGTAGGTGTTATAAATCTAGCGAATTTTAATTGAAATAGTTCTCCATGTGTTTTAAAAGTTAACAAACATGTGAATAACTGTCTCCCTTTCTCTGTAGCCTATTCATCACATGTATTTTTATATGCACATATAGAATTCTACCTGGTATCACTCGTACATTTTGTGAGGTGGCTGGCTTGGCAGATGCAAATTGTGAGAAGAGATCACTCCTACTAAATGCTGTTGGAACTGAAAATTCAACATATGAGTGAGCTTCTTATTTGAACAACATAAATCCATGTTCATTAAAATGAATATTTTTGGATCTGTGGATGATATATTACTTCGTGGTGAATTTCGATTGGCATACATAATGCTACTTTTTAATGTCTGTGTGTGTATGTGTGTGTGTGTATATATATATATATATATATATATATATATATATATATATATATATTCACTCTCCAGATTTTTCAAAATATGAAGTATATTTTTCTTATTATACACTCCCTAAATTCACTCATATTCATGTATTTGGATTAATAATCAAGTTTTCACAAGAATATTCTCAGAATTGTTCATCCACCAGAAATACATATTTGTTTCTTAGTACTGAAAACTAACTTTGGGGGATCATATGATGGTGGTGAAGGGAGTGCATCACCCCCATGTACCGCGTCACTGTGCGGGAGAATGACGAGTTATAATGGCTAAAACCTATCTTGTTAGAAATTTCCAGCAAAATTGGGGTGCTCCAAAACCTAGTCGACATATTTCCATCTCACGAGGATCAGCTACGCGGGCTCAAACACGAGTGATTTGTCCGCATAGAGGGTCATGCTGCTTATTCAGGAAATCGGTCTGCGGCTAGAGTCTGCGGCGTGCACTGGGAAACGAAGAGATAGCAATGCAAATATACAGCGGTGTGGATTCTGTGGGCTCCTGACAGGTATGCAATCACTGTGCTAAGTGCTGAATTCTGGGTTTGAGACGGGAAAGGATGCGGTCCAATTCGGTTCTCCACACCGGTCAGACCACAGAGGAAGCCAGCGGCCACCATCTTGGAGAGCTGATGTCACCATCCCTGTTTTCGACTGATCGAAGCTCATTCACCTATAGAACAGGTAATTTCAGGATGCCATTCACCTTTGTGTCACAGACAAATTACTCAGGCTCAGTGCCAAAGAACCTGCAGAAACTCCGTCTTGGAGCCTGCTCCTATTAGAACATACACCAAGCCCAGAGCGGCCGAATTCCGCCTCTCGGAACTGATCTGGCCCAGGGCTAAAGAACCCGCGGAAACTGCTTCTCGTTCCGGGTCTTGCTGAATACTGTGGAGGTAAATATCAACCGAGCCTTCATAGGCAGTGGCAACAGGATTGAGACGCGGCTTGTGAGGGCCGGTCAGGACTCACCCATTGCTTTGGTCACCCAGAAAAGGGAACAAACTGCTGCCTTTCACATGGGATACCAACATGACAAATTTCTGATGTCATCAGAAAGCAGCAGAGGAGATAACTTCATTGATACCAGCAGTGACAGAAACAGTTGGTCTCCTGGTGAAGAAAGTGAGTCACAAACACCCGGGTCTCTCTCACTTTGTCATCAAGCCAGAGGGGCAGAGCAGAGCAGCTGCCCGCACCTGGAACAGACCCAGTGACACACCTGCATGGTAGTCACGTCAACCCAATTGGAGTAGAGGCAGAACAGAGCTGCTACCCGGGCCCAGAACAGGCCCAGCGACCCACAGGTGTGGTAGTCACGTCACCCCAATTGGAGTTGTTGCAGAGCAGAGCCTTCTCCCGTGCCTAGTACAATCCCAGTGGGTCACCGGCATGGTAATCACATTACCCCAATAGGAGTAGGGGCAGAGCAGAGCCTTTGCCCATGCCCAGAACAGGCCCAGCAACCTGCAGGCATGGTAGTCACGACACACCAATTGGAGTAGGGGCAGAGCAGAGCCACCACCCGCGCCTGCAAGGTAGCAGACCTGCACCTGACCAGAAGAAGAGGCCCAGCGGCCTGCTGGCGCGGCAGACACTTTACCCCATTTGGAGTAGGGGCAGAACAGATCTGTAGCCCGTGCTCACAAGGTATCCTGACCTGCGACCAACCGGCAGACCAGGCCCAGCGGCCCACTGGCGTGGTAGTCACGTCACCCCAATTGGGGTAGGGGTAGAGCAGAGCCGCTGCCCACGCAAGCAAGGTAGGCAGACCTGCGACCGATCGGCAGAACACCGCAGGGGTCCACGGGCGTGGTAGACACGTCACACCAATTGGAGGAGGGGCAGAGGAGAGCAGCCTCCTGCGCCTGCATGGTAAGCAGACCTGCGACCGATCAGAATAACAGGCCTAGCGGCCCATCAGCGTGGTAGATATATCACCCCAATTGGTGGAACAGCACAGCCACCCCTGCCCCTGCAATGAAGACTTTTCAAATATACAAGAGCAATATAAATATATAGGGGGAAAATTTCAAAATCACAACAGTTTCACCAAGCAGAAAGAAACGCGAGCAGTATGAAAAGAAAAGGAAAAAAGAACCACAACCAATGCAGGTCAACACAACTTTAGAAGAGGTAATAGCTGCAGCAGATGGAATGTCAGATAAAGGACTCAGGATATACATTCTTCAGATGATCTGAAGTCTCAAGGAAGACATTAGACAGCAAAATCAGACAATGAAAGATCACTTCAACAATGAATTACATAAACAAAACCAAGAAGCAAAAGATCAACTATACAGGGAGATAGAGGTTGTAAAAAATAACAAACAGAAATCCTAGAAATGCAGGAAGCAATAAACCATCTTAAAAACTCAATTGAGAATACTACCATCAGAGTAGAACACTTAGAAGATAGAACATCAGACAATGAAGACAAAGTATTTCAACTTGAAAAGAACATAGACAGCTCAGCCAAACTGTTAAGAAACCATGAACAGAACATCCAAGAAATATGGGATAAAATAAAGAGACCAAACTTAAGAGTCATTGGGATACAGGAAGGTATAGAGGTCCAAACCAAAGGAATGAGCAATCTATTCAATGAAATAATATGAGAAAACTTCCCAGACTTGAAGAATGAGACAGACTCCCACATTCTAAAAGCCTACAGGACGACGAATGTGAAAAATCATAAGAGATCCACACCTAGACACATTATAATGAAGATGCCCAACATACAGAATAAGGAGAGAATTTTAAAATCTACAAGAGAAAGGAAGCAGATTACATTTAGGGGTAAACCAATCAGGATAACAGCTGATCTTTCAACAAAGACTCTGAAAGCTAGAAGATCCTGGAATGACATTTTTCAATCACAGAAAGAAAATGGGTTCCAACCATGTACTGTGTATCCAGCAAAATTAAGCTTCAGGATGGAAGATGAAATTAAAACTTTCCACGATAAACAAAAGTTAAAAGAATTTGTAGCTAGAAAACCATCTCTTCAAAACATCCTTGGCAAAATATTACAGGAAGAGTAATTGGAAAATAATGAAAACCAACAGTGGGAGGTAGGACATTAAAGGGGGGAAATAATCAAAGAGGAAAACAATCCATGTTTAATAACATAAATAAACAAATATGGCTGGAAGAACAACCCTTATCTCAATAATAACTGTAAATGTTAATGGCTTAAACTCACCAATTAACAGACACAGGCCAGTAGAATGGATCACAAAACAAGACCCAATAATATGCTGCCTACCGGAGACGCATTTGATAAGAAAAAGACATACATACACTGAAGGTGAAAGTTTGGAAAAAATCATATCACTCATATGGACTTCGGAAAAAAGCAGGAGTGTCCATACTCATATCAAATAAAATAGATTTCAAGCGAAAGTTAATCAAAAGGGATAAAGAGGGACACTACATACTGTTCAAGAGAACCATACACCAGCAAGACATAACAATCATAAATATGTATGCCCCAAACAATGGTGCAGCTATGTTCATCAAACAAACTTTTCTCAAGTTCAAGAGTCTAATAGACCACCATACAATAATCATGGGAGACTTCAACACAGCTCTCTCACCACTGGACAGGACTTCCAAACAAAAGTTGAAATAGGAAACTATAGAACTCAATAACACAATTAATAACCTAGACTTAATTGACATATATAGAATATACGACCCAACATCAAGCAGTTACATTTTTCCTCAGCAGCACATGGATCCTTCTCAAAAATAGATCATATATTATGTCACAGGGCAACTCTTAGACAAATTAAAGGAGTAGAGATAATACCATGCATCTTATCTTATCATAATGGAATGAAACTAAAAATCAATGATAAAAGAAGGAAGGAAAAACCATGCATCATTTGGAGAATGAACAATAGGTTACTGAATGATCAATGGGTTATAGAAGACATCAAGGAGGAAAATAAAAAATTCTTAGAGAAAAATGAAAACACAGACACAATATATCGGAATCTATTGGACACATTGAAAGCAGTTCGAAGAGGAAAATTCATTGCTTGGAGTTCATTCCTTAGAAAAAGAAAAAAACAACAAATAAATGATCTCATACTTCATCTCAAAATCTTAGAAAAACAAGAGCAAACAACAGCAAAAGAAGTAGAAGGAAAGAAATAATTAAAATCAGAGCAGAAATCAATGAAATCGAAACAAAAGAAACAATTGAAAAAATTGACAAAACTAAAAGTTGGTTCGTTGAAAAAATAAATAAAATGGACAGACCCCTAGCCATGCTAATGAAGAGGAGAGAGAACTGAAATTACTATCATATGGGATGAAAAAGGCAATATCACAACAGATATTTCAGAAATACAGAAGATAATCAGAAATTACTTTGAATCCTTATACTCCAAAATAATAGAAGATAGTGAAGGCATCGAAATATTTCTTAAGTCATATGATCTGACCAGAGTGAGTTAGGAGGATATAGACAACCTAAACATACCAATATCAATTGAGGAAATAAAAGAAACCATCCAAAGACTACCAACTAAGAAAATCCCAGGACCGTATGGGTATACATCAGACTTTTACAAAACCTTTAAATATGAACTAATACCAATACTTTTCAAGCTATTTCAGAAAATTGAAAAAGAGGGAGATCTTCCAAATTCATTCTACGAGGCCAATATCACTCTGATTCCTTCACTAGATAGACACTTCAAAGAAAGAAGACTAAAGACCGATATCTCTAATGAACCTAAATGCAAAAATCTTAAATTAAATTCTGGAGAATCAGATACAAAAACATATCAAAAAAATGTGGACCATGATCAAGTAGGATTCATCCCTGGGATGCAAGGAGGGTTCAATATACGAAAATCAATAAGTGTTATTCACCACATCAATAGACTTAAAAATAAAAACCATATTATCATCTAGATAGATGCAGAAAAAGCATTCGACAAAGTACAGCATCCCTTTATGTTCAAAACTCTCGAAAAACTAGGAATAACAGGAACATTCCTCAATATTGTAAAAACAATCTATGCTAAACCGCAGGCTAGCGTCATTCTTAATGGAGAAAAATTGAAGACATTCCCTCCAAAATCTGGAACAAGACAGGGATGCCCGCTCTCACCACTTCTGTTCAATATAGTTCTCAAAAGACTGGCCAGAGCAATTAGACAGATGAAAGAAATTAAAGGCATATAAATAGGAAAAGAATAACTTAAATTATCACTATTGCAGATGACATGATTCTATACCTAGCAGACCCAAAAGGGTCTACAAAGAAACTAATAGAGCTAATAAATGAATTCAGCAAAGTGGCAGGATATAAAATCAACACGCATAAATCAAATGCATTCCTGTATATCAGCGACAAATCCTCTGAAATGGAAATGAGGACAACCACTCCATTCACAATATCCTAAAAAAAAAAAATGGGAATCAACCTAACAAAAGAGGTGAAAGTCTTATACAATGAAAACTACAGAACCCTAAAGAGAGAAATAGAAGAAGATCTTAGAAGATGTAAAAATATACCCTGTTCATGGATAGGCAGAACTAACATCATCAAAATGGCGATATTACCAAAAGTTCTCTATAGGGTTAATCCAATGCCAATCAAAATCCCAAAGGCATTTCTTGTAGAAATAGAGAAAGCAATCATGAAATTCATATGAAAAAATAAAAGACCCAGAATTGCAAAACAATGCTAAGCAGGAAGTGTGAATCAGGTGGTATAGTGATACCAGACTTCAAACTATACTACAGAGCAATAGTAACAAAAATAGCATGGTACTGGTACCGAAAAAGGCAGGTGGAACAATGGTACAGAATAGAGGACACAGAAACCAATCCACAAAACTACAACTATCTTATATTTGATAAAGGGGCTAAAAGCATGCAATGGAGGAAGGATAGCATCTTCAACAAATGGTGTTGGGAAAACTGAAAATCCATATGTAACAAAATGAAACTGAATCCCTTTCTCTCGCCATGCACAAAAGTTAACTCAAAATGGATCAAGGAGCTTGATATCAAATCAGAGACACACTGTCTGATAGAAGAAAAATTTGGTTACGATGTACATACTGTGGGGTCGGGCTACAGATTCCTCAATAGGACACCCATAGTACAAGAGTTAATAACTAGAATCAACAAATGGGACTTACTCAACTAAAAAAGTTTTTTCTCAGCAAAAGAAACAATAAGAGAGGTAAATATGGAGCCTACATCCTGGGAAGAAATCTTTACTACTCACACTTCAGAGAGAGCCCTAATATCCAGAGTATACAAAGAACTCAAAAAATTAGACAATAAGATAACAAATAACCCAATCAACAAATGGTCCAAGGACCTCAACAGACACTTCTAAGATGAGGACATACAATCAATCAATAAGTACATGAAAAAATGCTCACCATCTCCAGCAGTCAGAGAATTGCAAATTAAAACCACCCTAAGATACCATCTCACTCCAGTAAGATTGGCAGCCATTATAAAGTCAAACAACAAGAAGTGCTGGCAAGGATGTGGGAAAAGAGGTACACTTGTACATTGCTGGTGGGACTGCAAATTGGTGCAGCCAATTGGGAAAGCAGTATGGAGATTTCTTGGAAAGCTGGGAATGGAAGCACAATTTGACCCAGCTATTCCCCTTCTTGGTCTATTCACTAAAGACCTAAAAAGAGCATGCTACAGGGACACTGCTACATCGATGTTCATAGCAGCACAATTCACAACAGCAAGACTGTGGAACCAACTTAGATGCCCTTCAATAGGAAAATGGTTAAAAATATGTGGCATTAACACACAATGGATTATTACTCTGCATTGAAAAATGAAAAAATCACAGAATTTGCAGGAAAATGGATGGCATTAGACTGGATTATGCTAAGTGAAGCTACACAATTCCTGTAAAACAAATGCCAAATGTCATCTTTGATATAAGGAGAGTAACTAAGAACAGATAGGGACAAAGAGCATGACAAGATGATTAACATTAAACAGGGATGAGAGGTGGAAGGGAGGGAGAAGGGAAATTGCATGGAATTGGAAGGAGACACTCTGGGTTATACAAAATTACAAACAAGAGGAATTGAGGGGAAAGGGAAAAATAATACAAGGGGGAGAAATTTATTACAGTAGAGGGAGTAGAGAGAGAAGTGGGGAGGGGCAGGGAGGCTAGGGGGGATAGTAGAGGATAGGAAAGTCAGCAGAATACAACAGACACTAGTATGGCAATATGTGAATCAATGGATGTGTAACTGATGTGATTCTGCAATCTGTATACAGGGTAAAAATGGGAGTTCATAACCCACTTGAATCAAAGTGTGAAATATGATATATCAAGAACTATGTAATGTTTTGAACAACCATAAATAAAAATAAAAAAAAAAACTATCTTTGGTGCATAATGCACACAATTCTAATATTTCTACAGTAACTGACCCAGTTTAACATCAATGCAAGTAGATTCCTATTGGACATGATGTGTATTTTGACTTTCACTTTTATTCAACACTGATACATTACTATTTCAACAGTTTATGCACATAACAGGATATATATTTCATTCACAATTTAGAAAATTTATAGGCATTTGTTTCACTTTCAATCACTTCCTGCTTCAGAACACATGGATTCCTCCATATTTCTTGACTGGTCTTTTCATGAGACTTTTTTCCAAACATATTATTTTCGATTTCCATAATCACTTTTGAAACAAAACTCACACACACTTCATGATAAACAATAACCCTAAGATTACCATTAGATATATAACTGGTTGGAGTGAATGATTGTATGTCAATATATGATTTCCTATATATTTTCAGATATCAATTCAATCCATTATTTAAAGTGGAACCAGTTATAATATTTATTCACAGTATGGTCTATTCATGCATTATCTCTATATTCATAGACACAGGGTACACCACTTTGTACCCCCAATACTAATTTATATGTCTTCAAATATTGCTCCCAGTAATCGTGGAAGAAATACTCATGTCTTATGATCTACATATACATTTGATCACAATATTTTTCTGGGCACAAAATGCAAAAATCACACTTATGATTGTACCAAATACTAAATGGAAAGTGAACATGGATTACTAAAACGATAAATGTCCTGGTTGCCTAATGCTTTCAAATGTCATTCCTATTGGTGACGACATATTTGTTTCTTCCTAAGATTATGTATTCAATCTCAACCCTATTGAAAATGTCTAATCCTATCACTCACTGTATAATTGCCTAATTTCGTAAGGTCTGTATTGATATTTTCCTTTCTACATATTTTCCCCAGGTAATCATTGTGAATGACTCTTCACATGTGCTGAAATTTACATTCACTCTATAACCAAAACACTATTGCTACAGAACTTTTGCTCCATGTCCTATACTCACTCTATTTCCTAAACCTACTGACTACCTTCCTAATCCCACTGACTATCTCAATTTGAGTGGATGTTCTCTTCTAAAATCAATCTTCCAAGGTGTAAGGTCCTATGCCATTGATTATCGATTTATCTGAGACATCTGTGCAGAACGTAATTATAAGCTAAGTATCCCAATCAAGGGCCTAATGCCCTTCTGGGCTTCAAATCTTACCTAGATTTTTGTTTCCATACTTATATTTCACCTCTATAATCTTATAAATAACGCAGGTTCCCAATACTATTAATCATCCTTCGCAATGATTCGTAACCCAAATCAAACATGTTATTAACCCTAACCATACACTCTTCCCTCAATCTAACTTTGCAGAAGAGCAGGGACAGAGTTCGTCTTACAATACAGGAATGTAGGGTATCTTCCTCCTGCTGAGAACCTCAAATGTCCATGCAAATTTGATCCCTGGAGAAGATGTAGGCATCTATGAAGGACCTGAGAGAGCAAATGTCATCTTCCATCGCAAACAACCTTTCCAGGATGAAGGGTTGTGTCTGAATAAGCCTCTCTCTTTTTAATGTACACAAGATAGACCAAACCAGGCATGTGTGGAGAGCTGTTCCTGGGTGCCTATGGTTGATATACCATTCTAACTTGTAAAAGTGTCACAGGAAGTAAGGGCAGCCTCCATCTCATAGGACAAAGTGGTTGCCAAGGCAATGACCTCAAAGAATTCCTGAAGGAAGTAATCTCACCTCACTTCCTTGGTGATGGAACTCTCTGAACTTGGAATCCGGGAAGCCAGGCACCCAGAGCCAGTCTCAGTCCCAGTCCCAGTGGTCTTATTTTTTGGATTTACCAAGGACAGAGTCAGTCTTTCTTGGTACCTACTGAGGTGAGGATGAACAAATGTCAGGAAAGCTCTGAAGAGGGGCCTTTCCTGAGACAGCAGGTAGTGGCTCACCGCTGGCTAGTGACAACTTCACAGATTTGGCCAACGAGACCATATCTGACACAGGACAGGCGATTTCATCAGAACATAGTTTGGCCCACCAGTCAGAAGACACTCCCAATAGTCACAGACCTACTTGGGGAAGGAGCTTCCTTTGTGTGTGTGGGTGTGGGTTTGAGATTTTGTCTCATGTTCTGAGAATAGGTAGGAAAGGCGGTTTGTTTGGTTTGGAGTGAACTGTTTCTGGTAAGTCGTTTGACAAGGCCAGTGTTTCTTTGTCTGTGTATCCCACTGTGTCCGTGGTTTTAGATATTAGAAAAGAGAATGAATCATTGGATGTGTCCTGTCTAGACTCAACTTGCCCAATTTATGAATGGACTGCTGCTTGACTTATGGATGGACAACTCCAACAATCTTCCTAAGTTCCTCTTTTCTTCCTGAATTCTGGCCACTCTCCAGAATAGGCTCATGGTTTTTTGTCCAAAATATGTACCACCTCCAAGCTCTGTGACATGGCCATGTACTGGATAGCTGAAAGAAATGGGAGCATCTCAGAAAACTCAGATATTAGTTTGACCAGGAAATTCTAAGTGAAGAAACCCTTCTTTGGGCCTTTTGCTCACCAATTGTTCTGATGCCCTGAATGTCAGGAAGGTCTTTGCCTCAGACCACACCATTGTAGAGCCTAAAGAAACAGTTTTCAAATGGAAATGAAAGGGCATCACCTGTGGCTCTTTGCTTAATTGCTTTGGAAAGGGATGTGTCTGAATCATCCTTTTGGCCCTGTGTGAGACTGTGGCTTAGATTCTCAGCACCTGATGGATCTAAAGAAGGATCCCATGTGTGCATCCAAAACCAAAATGGACAAAAGAGCAGTCAGTGTGGATGAAGTCTCTCGCATTCCTCTGTAAGGTTCCTGTCATCCATCATGTGAGAATAGTGATAATTTGGTTCAAATGTGTTCCTCAAAACCCTGCAGAGGCTAGCCCATAAGTGCTTGGTTTTTCTCAAGACTCCAATTCACATAAAGAATCTAAAACACACAGTCAGTAGGCCTCAAATTGGAGAAGCAGTGCCATATTAATGGCAGGCCTATTTGATCACTCTTGGTTCACTGGAAGGATGTCCTGGCCACCCTTATTTTAGGCAAATGAGGGGCAAGGGAGGTTATATTGGACACTGTCTTGGGCTGCACCCCTCATGGAAACCTCCAGCCAGAGATCATGATGATTGTGTAAATGGAAGAAGATGAGTGCCATGTGGAAGTGTTTTGGATTTAATTGTGGATATTTGTGTGACACTTGGAAGACATAACAAGGTGTACCTGGGCTTGAACTCTGGTGTGATTCCCCTTATAGACTGAGTTCAGGAACTGATCTCAGAGAAGTATTGCCATGTATTGTGTTGTGATTTAAGAGGCGATGTATGAGAGTCACCCTTGGAAACTGAGATCTAGCCCCAGAGTGGCTTTCCACAGAGCACTGGGAATTTCAGCCAAGATAACACATGATTTCATTCGAAAGACTTGGCAGACATAGTTGAGAGTGAAAACACACATGGACCTCATATTGTAGACCTTAATGGGCCTGGCTTAATGTGACCTTTTGGCCATTCTTGGGAAGCCTTGCCTGTGAGGGTTCTCCAGAGCTTTCATTGAAATAATCTTGCTCACCATTTACTGGTTCCTGAATGAATTGAAACCCACAGTGCCTCCAACTTCATCCTTGAAAAATGTCTAAATAAATACCATGAAATTTTTGAAATTCCCATGACCAGGTGGCACTGGAGAATCTTTGGATGTCCTGTTGCTGATCATGGATGTACCAGATAGTGCCTTGCTTGACTGGGTTTTAAGAAAATTGTGTAGAACAGAGGTGCCAGAAAGTTGCAGCCTGCTGAGAAGTGGGCCTAGAGCTGTGGTGGGCAGGAGTGTGATAAAACATCTGTGTTGGAGCAATGTGGATCTTCCATTGACTTCCAAATGGCTTGTGGATTACATGAAGCAGCCAGCAGACCCTTGTAATTAAAGGCATCTTGTTATATGGAGAGGATTCAGGGCAATGTTCAGAATCAGGTTGCTATGGACAAGGATGCAATGTGGCAAGCTTTGAGGGATAGAAGCGTGGTTGGTGCGTTCATCTGCAGACTCTGAACCACCACACATGACAGAACTCCCTCCAGCACTGTGTCTCAGTTGAACTCCTTGAATTTCATGAAGCAAATACCAAACTCCCAGTTCAGCAGCAAAAACCCCACAAAAAGTGGAGGAGGACCAAATGGCTTCACAGTCCAACGGGGAGACACTTAGCCCCCAGAGGCCACAGTTTACCTAAAAAGAAGAAAATCAACACTGCTACCTCATGTTCATTGGAAAATAAGATACCATGTCCTCCACATCACATAGAGGCAGACCCAGCTTTGATGGTCTCACTACAAAGGAAGCCAATTCTCCTGACAACAACATATTTTTCACGTTCCCAAACTCAGAGGCAGTTGCTCTAAAAGTTTTTAGGCCAGCAGAGCTCCATGTTTGTGGAGTGTTTACCCTGTCCCTTACTTTTGGAAACTCCTCTACAACCTCCAAGGTTGTGAACTCCTGAGCATTTTCCATTCCAGATATGTATTCACTGATTTTCTATCTATTCTCCTCTAACTGTGTCTTACTTGGGGTGAAGGTAATTTCAAGGCATTGTTCTGGATGAGAGTGGGAGGATATTTGTGTAGCATATATTTGCATACAAATTGGATTCAATTTCCAATTTTTCTTTTGAAATACTGAATCCCTGACACTAACCCATACATACTAGAGTCAGACAACTCATCCTAATATGATAGAGAAAAATAACACAAACCTATAGAAATACAAGCAGTTAATTGGAGGCATGTTGTATAGTTGGACTTGCATTTTGCATTATACAAGGTAGGAGTTATAAATCTAGTCAATGTTTAATAGAAAAAGATCTCCATGTGTTTTTAAAGTTAACAAATATGAGAATTCATGTTTCCCTTTCTCTTTAGCCTATTCACACTTGTATATTTATATGCATATATAGAATCCTACCAGGTATCACACGTACATCTTTGTGAGGTGGCTGACTTGGCAGATACAAATTGTGAGAAGAGATCACTCCTCCTAAATGCTGTTGGAACTGAAAATTCAACCTATAAGGAGCGTCCTAGTAGAACAACATTATACGTAAACTCATGTTCAGTAAAATAAATATTTTTGCATCTGTGGATGATATATATTTACTGATGAATTTCGATTGGCATTTATATTGCTACTTTTTAATGTCTGTGAGTGTTTTGTGTGTGTGTTTGTGTGTGTGTGTGTGTACACTCTCCAGATTTTTCAAAATATGAAATATATGTGTCAAATATACACTCTCTAAATTCATTTATGTTCATGTATGTGGATTTTTAATCAACTTTTCACAAGATTATTCTTGTGAAAAGTTGATTAAAAATATTCAGAAATATTCATCCACCTGAAATACATATTTGTTTCCTAGTACTGAAAACTAACTTCAGGGAATGATGCATACAAATCCTAATTATTCTACAGTAACTGACCCAGTCTAACATCAATGCAAGTAGATTCCAATGGGACATGATATGTAATTCTTTATTCATTTGTATTCGACACTTTTACATTATTATTTCTTCAGTTTTTGCACATCATAGGATATATATTTCATCCACACGTTCACAAATTTGTAGGCATTTGTTTCAAATTTAATCACTTTTTGCTTCAGAACACATGTATTGTCAAGGTTTCTTTACTGGTATTTTCATGAGTCTTCTTTCCAAACACATTATTTCCATAGTCACTTTTGAAGCAAAACTCACACACTCTTCATGATAAACCAAAACACGAATATTACCATTAGATGTATAACTGCTTGGAATGAATGATTGTATATCAATATATGATTTCCTGTGATTTTTCAGATATTAGATCAATTCATTTTTTAAAGTTGAAAAAAGTTATATTATTCATTCACATTACGGTCTATTCATTCTTTATCTCTATATTCATAGACACAGGGTACACCTCTTTGTACCCCCGATTCTAATTTTACATCTTCAATATATTGCTTGCAGAAATGTTGGAAGACATACTCATGTCACCTGATGTACATATACATTTTATCAAAGTAATATTCTGGACAAAAAAATGTAAAGGTCACATTTATGATTGTACCAAAGCCTAAATGTAAAGTGTACATGAATTACTAAAAACATCCATGTCCAGGTTGCCTAATGCTGTCAATTGTCAATCCTATTGGTGACTACATATTTGTTTCTTCCTAATTTATATATTCAAACTCAACCCTGTTCAAAATGTCTAATCCTATCACTCACTTTATACTTTGCCTGATTTCATAATGTTTCTATTGATATCTGCTTTTCAACAAATTTTCCCAAGTTGATCCTAGTGACTGACACTTCATATGTGCTGACATTTACATTCACTCTATAATCGAAACCCTATTGCTAAAGAACTTTTGGTCCAAATCCTATACTCACTCTTCTATCTAAACCTACCGACTATCTTCCTAATCCTACCGACTATCCCTTTTTGACTGGATGTTCTCTTCTACATTCAATAAAATGTCCTATGCCATTGTATATCGAATTATCTGAGACAATTTTGCAGAGCATAATTCAAAGCTAAGTATCCCAATCAAGGGCCCAATGTCCTTCTGGGCTTCAAATCATACCTAGATTTCTGTTTTCATACTTATATTTCACCTCTATATTCTTGTAAATATCGCAGTTTCCCAATAGCATTATTCATCGCACAGAATGATTCGTAACCCAAATCAAACCTGTTATTAACCCTAAACATACTCTGTTCCCTCAATCTCATTTTACAGAAGAGCAGGGACAGAGTGGTTTTTACAATACAGGAAACTTGGGGACCTTCCACCTGCTGAGAACTTCAAAGGTCCATGCAGAAATGATACCTGGAGAAGTTGTAGGCAGGTATGAAGGACCTGAGAGAGCAAAAGTCATCTTCCAATGCAAACAACCTGGTCAGGATGAAGGGATATGTATGAATCAGCCTCTCTCTTCTTATTGTAGAGAAGATGGACCAAACCAGGCCTGTGTGGAGAGCTGTTCTTGGGTGCCAATGGTTGATATACCATACTACCTTGTGAAAGTGTCACAGGAAGTAGGGGAAGGCTCCATCTCATGGGACCTTTTGGAAGCAACTGTTAGGACAAAGTGGTTGCCAAGGCAGTGACCTCATTCAGTTCCAAAGAAAGTGACATACCTCATTTCCTTGGTGATGGAACTGTCTGAACTTGGTATCCAAAAAGCCAGGCACCAAGAGGCAGTCCCAGTCCCAGTCCCAGTGGGCTCACTTGTTTGGATTTACCAAGGACAGAGTCAGTTTTCTTGGTACCTAATGATGTGAGGATGGCCAAATGCCAGGAAAGCTCTGAGGATGGACCTTTCCTGAGAAAGCAGATAGTGGTTCACCACTGGCTCCTGACAACTGCACAGAGTTGGCCAAGGAAACCAGATCTGAGAGAAGACAGACCATTTCAGGGGAACATAGTATGGCCCACCAGTCAGAGGACACTCTGGATAGTCACAGACCTACTTGGGTGAAGGAGGTGCCTTTGTGGGAGTGTGTGTGGGTTTATTGTTTTGTCTCATGTTCTGAGAATAGATGGGAAAGGCGGTTTGGTTTGGAGTGGACAGTTTCTAGTAAGTTGTTTCACAAGGTGAGTGTTTCTATGTCTGTGTATCCCACTGTGTCCATTGTTGTAGACATTGGAAAAGAGAATGCATTAATGGATGTGTCCTGTCAAGTGTAAATCTTCCCATATTTCAACCTGCCCAATATATGAATGGAGTGCAGCTTGTCTTGACGATGTGCAACACCTGCTATCTTTCTAAGTTGCTGTTTTCTTCCTGAATTCTGTCCACTCTCTAGAATAGGCTCATGGATTTATGTTCAAAATATGTACCACCTCCAACTCTGTGACATGGCCATGTACTGGATAGCTGAAGAGAATTGCGAGCATCTCAGAAAACTCAGATATCAGTGTGACCAGGAAAGTCTCAGTGGAGAAACCCTGCTTTGGGCCTTTTGCTTACTTATTGTTGTTTTTCACTGAATGTCAGGAAGTTCTGTGCCTCAATCCACCCCTTTGTGAAGCCTGAAGTAAACAGTTTTCAAATGGAAATGAATGGCATCACCTGTGGCTCTTTGCTTAATTGCTTTGGGAAGGGATGTGTCTGAATTAGTCTCTTGGCCATGTGTGTGGCTTTGAGTTAGATTCTCAGCACCTGATGCATCTAAAGAATGATCCCATGTGTGCATCCAAAACCATAATGGCAAAAAAATCATTCATTATGGATGAAGTCTCTTGCCTTCCTCTGTTAGGTTCCTGAACTCCATCAAGTGAGAATAGGGATTCTTTGGGTCAAATGAGTTCTTCAATTCCCTGCAGAGGTGCTTGGGTTTTCAAGTAACTCCAAATCACATAAGAAATTGATACCTGAAATCAGTAGGCCTCAAATTGGAGAAACACAGAAGTATTAACGGCAGGCTTATTTGATCACTCCTGGTTCACAGAAACGGTGTCCAGGCCACCCTGACTTTAGGCAAATGAGGAAAAAGCGAGCTGATTTTGGACACTGTCTTGGCTTTTCTCATGACTCCAATTCACATAAAGAATCTACACCCCACAGTCAGAGAGCCTCAAATTGGATAAGCGGAGCAGTATTAAGGGCAGGCCTATTTGATCACTCCAGGTTCACAGGAAGGGTGCCCAGGCCACGCTGAAGTTAGGCAAAAGATGTGCAAGAAGCTTATTTTGGACATTTTCTTGGGCTGCACAACTCATGGAAAACTCCAGGAAGAGGTTATGATTAGTGTCTATATGGAAGAAGAATAGGGCCATGAGGGAGTATTCTGGTTTTAATTGTTTTCATTTGAGTAGCGGTTGGAAGAGTTGTCTGGGTCCACCTGGACTTGAACTCTGGTGTGATTCTCCTTATAGACTGAGTTCTGGAACTGACCTGAGAGAAGTATTGCCAAGAATTGTGTTGGGATTTTAGGAGGCCAGGCATGAAGTTGCCATTGGAACCTGAGATCTAGGCACAGGTTGGCTTTCCACAGAACACTGCGAATCTCAGCCAGGATATTACATGATTTTATTCTGAAAGACTTGGCATGCATTATAGAGATTCAAAACCCACATGGACCTCGCTTTATAGACCTCAATTGGCCTCGCTTCATGTGACTTTTTGGCCACTCATTGGGTAGCCTTGCTTGTGAGAGTACTCCAGAGCTTTGCCTGAAATTAGTTTCCTAACCCTTTAAGGGTTCCTGAATGAATTGAAACCCACAGTGCCTCCAACTTCATCCATGAAAAATTGCTAGATAATTACCATGAAATTTTTAAAATTCCCATGACCAGATGTCACTGGAGAACCTTTGATGTCCTGTTGATGATCATGAATATACCAGACAGGGCCTTGATTGACTGGGTTTCATGAAAATGGTGTAGAACAGAGATGCTAGTAAGTAGGAGCCTGGTGAGTAGTGGGCCTAGAGAAGTGTTATGCAAGTGAGTGATAAAACATCTGTGGTGGGGTCATGTGGATCTTCCATTGGCTTCCAAATGGCTTGAGACTGACATGGTGCAGCCATCAGACCCATATACGTAAAGGCATATTTTTATATGGAGAGGTTTTAGGGCAATGTTCAGAATCATGTTGCTATTGTCAAGGGGGCAAGCTACGTGGGATAGAACCCTGGTTGGTGCATTCTGCTGGAGACCATGCCCACCACAGCTGACAGAACTCCCTTCAGCACTGTCTCCCATTTGAACTCATTGTATTTCATGAAGCAAATACCAAACTCCCAGTGCAGCAGCAAAAAACACGACGATAATTGGAGGATGACCAAGTTGTGTCACAGTCCACACGGGGAGACACTTAGCCCTCAGTGGCCACAGTTTACCTACAAAGAGAGAATTCAGCACTGCTGCCTCATTTTTATTGGAAAATAAATAACCATGTCCCCCAGGTCACATAGAAGCAGATCGAGCTTTGATTGTCTCACTACAAATAAAGCTAAAGCTAATGAAAACAACATATATTTTAAGTGCCCAACCTCAAAGGCAGGTTCTCAAAAAGTCTTTAGGTCAGCAGAGCTCCATGTTTGTGGAGTGTTTACCCTGTCCCTTACTTTTGGAAACTCCTCTACCACCTCCAAAGATGTGAAATCTGGAGCATTTTCCATTCCTGATAGGTATTCACAGATTTTCTAACTCTTCTCCTCTAATTGTGTCTTACTTGGGGCGAAGGTAATGTCAAGGCATTGTTCTGGAGGAGAGTGGGAAGAATTTTCTGTAGCATATATTTGCATACACATTGGATTCAGTTTTTTATTTTCCATTCAAAATACTGAATCCCTGACTCTAACCCATACCCGACCAGACTCTGACTACTAATTCTAATATGATGGAGAAAACTAACCCAAACAGAATAGAAATACAAGCAGTTCAGAGTAGGCCTGGTGTATTGTTGGACTTGCCTTTTGCATGATACAGAGTTGGAGTCATGAATCTAGTCGATTTGTTGTTGAAATAGTTGTCCATGTATTTTTAAGGTTAACAAATATGTGAATTCCTGTCTCCCTTTCTCTGTAGTCTTATATGCACATATAGATTCCTACCTGGTACCACACGTACATTCTTGTGAGGTGGCTGACTTGGCAGATACAAATTGTTAGAAGAGATCACTCCTACTAAACTTGTTGGAATTGGATATTCAACCTATGGGTGAGCTTGCTAGTTGAAGAGCATTATACATAAATCCATGTTCAGTAAAATTAATATTTTTAGATCTCTGGATGATGCATATTTTATAATGAATTTTGATTGACATATATATTGCTACTTTTTTGTCTGTGTGTGTGTTTTGTATATATATATATATATATATATATATATATATATATATATATATACACTCTCCAGATTTTTCAAAATATGAAATATATGTGTCTTATATACACTACCTAAATTCATTCATGTTTATGTATGTGGATTTATAATCAACTATTCACAAGATTATTCTGAGAAATATTCATCCACCTGAAATTTGCCTAATGATCTCAAATGTCAATCCTATTTGTGACTACATATTTGTTTCTTCCTAAGATTATATATGTAAACTCAACCCTGTTCAAAATATCTAATCCTATCACTCACTTTATACTTTGCCTGTTTTCGTAATGTCTCTATTGATATCTGCTTTCCTACATATTTTCCCCAGTTCATCATTGTGACTGACTCTTCACCTGTGCTGACATTTACATTCACTCTCTAATCGAAACCCTATTGCTAAAGAACTTTTTTTTCCAATTCCTATACTCACCCTTATTCCTAAAAGTACTGACTATCTTCCTAATGCTATAGACTATCCCTTTTTGACTGGATGTTCTCTTCTACATTCAATCATCCAAGTAAATGTGGGGCGAGCTTCAGAGGAGGAGACAACCAACAGACTATCTCATGCAACATCAAAGGGTTTTTTTGGTGTCCAGCATGCTGGGGCTCAGAGATCACTTGAATCGAGCAGATAGCCCTGAGAATAGCTTAAGTAGAGCTTATATACTTTCCCTGGAGAGGGCAGGGAGGGAATTTTATTGATGGGTCAGGGCGAGTGGGTGGTTTGCGTGCAACTGGGTGAGGGAGTACATTCTGCAGTTGCGCAGTTGGGGACAGAACATTCTGGGAACAAGATTTGCAAGCATTTCTCAAGATTTCAACAGTGTTTTGTTAAGCATACAGAAAAATAAGAAGTGACAAGTACCTATTTTATTAACTTTAATTCCCCACTTCTTCTTCTGGCTACTTTTAATCATAAAAATGATCATTGGAGGGTGTCACATTCTATGTCTGCTAGTGGGGTATTACCATAAGCTTAACTCGTCCAATTTGAGCCTGGAGAAAAGAAATTACACGGTTGAGCAAACAGGGTTTTATAGTTAGCAATAATATGAGGATTATTATTGGACCTGCCAGGTTGATAAAAACGTAGTTAACCAGGAGGAGTGTGTGAACCAAGACTCAAGCCACCCTTTTTGGACCTCTCTCTCTTGTTGATGCTCTTCAAGGTGTCTTTTAAATTTACTCATAGATTTTATTACAACTCCAGTATGGTCAGCATAAAAACAACATTCTTTCCTCAATGCATCACAAAGGCCCCCTTCTCTAATAAAGAGGAGGTCCAACCCTCAACTGTTCTGTAAAACAACTTCAGAGAGAGAGGTTAAAGATTCATGCAAAGCTCTGATGGGGGTTTCTAATATCTTAGTTTTGCTCTATTGCTGCTTCTAATTGGGTCATTTGTTGTGTCCCATGGACAATGGCAGTGGCTCCTGTGCCCACCCGTGCAGCAACTCCTATTCATAATAGGATGGCTAAAGTGAGCGATACATGTTCCCAGTGGAACCGGTTGTATGCCCCCCCCATTTGATCTTCAAACGAACCTGCATCATGATAGAGCACTCTGGGAAACATCTGCACCATTTCAAAATTAATCCCATCTGTTGACCATTTCATGAAAACATAAACAATGTTTAAGTATATAGAATTATGCTGTTGTAGGGACAGACAAGGCAAGGCACCTAAGGCACTGAAGACAGGGAAACAGTCCTATTTTGTTGCAACCGGATTCAGAGGGCATTGCTTCTGTTGTAATCAATTAATCCCCTGAAACTCAAGTTTAGGTAGTTTCAGAATTTTGTACCCAGCATATAAGGATGGGGCTCAGAAGTTTACAGTCTGCAGAAGTTCAAAAAAGCAGTATTTGTTTCTGATTTTTCCTCTGTTCTGGGCAAGTTAAATTTTCAAGGACACATGGGAGGGGGAGAGCTTTTTATTCCCTTTCTTATTTTCCCCCTGCCAGCTGTTACAACGGAGCCCATTTGGTAATTTCTTTATCTTAGAAATGTAGCCATTTCTGTGAAGCCCCAGCTGAAGGCCAGAGGCCTTGTTCACATATTTTGTGAAAAACAAGTTAGGGGTTGTCTAGCTTAGAAGTAAAGAGTTTTTTAACCAGTGGCCAAGTAGAACAGGGCAATACAAAAAGAGAAAGTTTATCTACATTGAACTCTTTATAGAAACTCTATGCTGAAAGTTCTAAATTCAGCCATGGTGAAGACTTCTGGAGAAGGACATTTAAGACTTTTCTGTGGGCCTGGTACAGAGGGGGAATACGGGGACGGTGGGGCTGAGAGAAGCTCTGAGGATCTGAGAATGAGGAAAAAGAGAGATGTAAAAAAATAATTGGAAAGGGGTTTGGGAATTTCCTAGCAACAAAACTTCAGCAGTAGAACAGGTAGAGCAGAGCAGAAAACGGGAGTGAGTATCCCAAAATTCTGTGAGGGACTTTAAATTTTAGTAACCTGTTTTCAGTGATGACAAAGCAACTTTAATGGCCATTTATATTACATCTTGGATAAGGGTCTGAGAGCTCTCCTCAGCTCGTTTGAGCTTTGGGTTAGCTGGAAAGAGGACCTGGTGGGACCCGGTGAGGGCACTGACAGGAGAAGAGAGGAATGAGTCGGTGGAGGGGTACCTCAGTACCTGCTACCTCACTAGTGGGCAATTGTCTGAGAACTGGTGGAGGTTTGGGTTTCTGATCTAGTAATTGGAGGGGAGAAATCAGGTTGCTGAGGTGGGAGTGACAGCAGAGAGTCTGGAGCAGAAGGCTGAGGATAAAAATCTATTGGAGAAGCATAGTTCAGGATGTGAGTGAAGGAGGGAAAAGGCTTCCACATAGGGGAATCTCCTTTCACCCTTTTGAGCACTTGCAGAAGTTAAAAAGGTCACGCAAAATTTGAGGATCTAGAGACCCCTCTGGGGGCCATCCTTTTTCTGTTTTCTACTTGGTAATATGGCCAATGCTGTGTACTAAATTTGATGAAGTATTGGGGTTCCATCAGGCAGCCCCTGTATGATCACATCTCCATGAAATACAGAAGAAGTCGGCTTTTCCCCCACACAGCCGTTACTGTTTGTGGCTTTGATAGTTTGCCGGGCAAACATAGTAATCTAGGCTAGCCAACCGCATCTGGCTCGCGTGTCCCTACATCCATAAAGTTTGTTTCCATTATCTATGGTACGGAAGGGATTTAATGGTATTTTAGTGGGATTTTCTTCATCAGGGATATCCCAATAAAAAAGACCTATGGCCAGCTGACAAATGTCTGGGTGGAGAGATGGCCACCAGGTCCCTAAGGGGGCTGTATGCGAGATAGATTATACTCTTTTCCAGTAGGATTTGTGATCAGCCATCGCTGCTTAACAGGCTGATGAGGGTTAGGACTACTTGTGGCCAAGGGGAGAGTATATAACCTTATCCACATGGCGAATACACAATTTGAAACTGTTACCAGTCTTTTTCAGTTTCCAGAAAGATTCTGGACAAGGAGCAGGCTTGAGATGAGAGGCATGGATCCAGGAAGTGATTCTGTATACCTTTACCACTGTAGGTGTTATAAGTAACACCTGGTATGGTCCTTTTCAGCAGGGTTCCAGGGATGACACCTGATGTCATCTTACATACATGAAGTCTCTTATTTGATATGGATGTGGAATCCCCTGGTACACAGTTTGGTAGGCAGTGGCCAGCTATTTTCACAGGTATCACTGAGTTCTTTCAAGAGCTTTAAGTCTGTCAACCAAGAGGGTGTGAAATGGATCCTTAGGTCTTACAGTTGGGCTTAGGACCCTTACTGGACGAGGGCCACCATAGAGAATTTCTCAGGGGGTAAGGCTACTCAAAGAAACAGAAGGATTTTTTCTTGCATGAAACATTGCATAAGTCAGGAGCATAGTCCAATCTTTTATGCTGGTCTCTAAGCTTAATTTCGTTAAGGTCTCTTTAATTGTTCTATTCATTCTTTCTACTTGTCCTGAACTCTGGGGTCTATAAGCACAATATAACTTCCAATTAATCCCCAGGTTCCTGGCTAACCCCTGACTTACCTGGGCCATGAACATCGGTCCAATATCAGATCCTATTACCGGCTTAGCTTCCTCCAATGGTAGAGAGGCTTAGTCAGAAGCAGGGGAATCACTTAGAGTGTGTTGTGTGTTAGGGGACGAGGGCAGTTGATAAGGAGGGGAAGAAGAGTCCAGTAGAGTCAAATCTTGTGACTCAGGGAGAACAGAGGGTGGAGGAGGTGGAAGAGGTGAGGGTTTGAGAGATCATGGGGGAAGGAGTATGAGCAGAGGCATGGGCAAGGAAAGGCTTCACCCATGGTGGAGGAGATTTGCAGAGGTTGGCAAAGTTAAGATATATGGCTGTTGATCAGGATGGCTATGTGGCCCTGGCTGAAAGACAATATCTCTGACTTTTTAAATTAGTGGGAAGTAGAAAGATATTTCTAGGGGCCATACGACTCCAAAATGGGCCATTCTGAGGCACAGAGAGTCTGCCAGGTCTAGCGTTTTACTAAAAAAAGAAAGATACTGAGCCCTTAAGCAGACTTTGGTTCAGTGATCAAGGGTCAGGGACAGAGCCATTGAAGTGCTCTGTCCCATAATGAAAGGTACACAAACAGTAAAAGCAAAGTCACATGACACAGATAAGACAAGACCATGAAGACAGGCAATGGACGTCCAACACTGAGACCAGGAATGCGTAGCCGGCAAAACCCGATAGGATGGCAATACCTAATCTAAAACAAAATATCACTGAGTCGATGAAGCAATTGTTCCTTGATTCTCCGAGTCCTCTGCGGGGTCCCCCATGGAGGTGCCCTATGTCTCTGTGACACGTCTCTCAGCCACCGTCGGAGAGACCCCAGGCTCTTCATCTCCAGCAATTTTGCCAAGCCCTAACATGACACCTGAAACCAGAAAGAGGCGCCTTACTTGCTCCGAGAGGAGCCCGTTGGGGGTCTCTCATCCGCCACTGCCAGAACTCGGTGGAACCTCAATATGTAAAGGTCAGGCGAGTGTCGGAGGAAGAGACTACCAAGAGACTGTCTCATGCAACAGCAAAGGGTTTTTTTTGGGTCCAGCTTGCTGGGGCTCACAGCTAACTTAAATAGATCAGAGAGCTCTGAGAACAGCTTATGCAGAGCTTACATACATTTCTTGGAGAGGGAAGGGAGGGAAGTTTACTGATGTGTAAGGGTGAGTGGGCGGTTCGCGTGACACCGAGTGAGGCAGTACATTCTGCAGTTTGGCAGTTGGGAACAGTACATTCTAGAACAAGATTAGCAAACATTTCTCAAGATTTCAACAGTGTTTTGTTAAGCATACAGAAAAACAGGAAATTACAAGTACCTATTTTATTAACCTTTCACTACCGACTATCCCTTTTTGACTGGATGTTCCTTCTACATTAATTCATGCAAGGTACAAGGACCTATGCCATTGTATATCGATTTATCTGAGACATCTCTGCAGAACGTAATTCAATGCTGCGTATCCCAATCAAGGGCTCAATGCCCTTCTGGCCTTCAAATCATACTTAGATTTCTTTTTTCATACATATATTACACCTATATATTCTTATACACATAGCAAGTTCCCAATACCATTATTCATCCAGCACAATGATTTCTAACCCAAATCAAACATGTTTTTAACCATAATCATACACTGTTCCTTCAATCTAACTTTATAGAAGAGCAGGGAAAGAGTTGATTTTACAATAAAGAAATGTAGGGAAACTTCCACCTGCTGAGAACCTCAAAGGCCCATGCAGAAATGATCCCTGGAGAAGATGTAGGCAGCTATGAAAGACCTGAGAAAGCAAAAGTCATCTTCCATGGCAAACAACCCGGTCAGGATAAAAGGTTGTGTCTGAATTAGATTCTCTTCTTAATGTAGAGAACATGGACCAAAACAGGCCTGTGTGGAGATCTATTCCTGGGTGCCTATGGTTGATATACCATTCTAACTTGTGAAAGTGTCACAGGAAGTAGGGGCAGCCTCAATCTCATGGGACCCTTGGAAGCAACAGTTAAGACAAAGTGGTTGCCAAGACAGGGACCTCATTCAGTTCAGGAAGGAAATGACCTCACCTCACTTCCTTGGTGATGGAACTTTCTGAACTTTGGATCCAGGAAGCCAGACACACAGAGCCAGTCCCAGTCCCCATCCCTGTGGTCTCACTTATTTGAATTTACCAAGGACAGTCAGTCTTTCTTGGTACCTTCAGACGTGAGAAGAACAAATGCCAGGAAAGCTCGGAAGCGTTGCTTTTCTTGAGAAAGCAGTTAGTGGCTCACCGTTGGCTCCTGAGAAGTTCACAGAGTTTGCCAAGGAGACCAGATCTGAGACAGGACAGGCTATTTTGGGGGAACATATTATGGCCTACAAGTCAGAGGACACTCCGGATAGTCAAAGACCTACTTGGGGGAAGAAGGTGCCTTTGTGGGTGTGGGTGTGGGTTTGTGGTTTTGTCTCATTCTCTGAGAATAGGTAGGAAAGTCAGTTTGTTTCGTTGGAAGTGGACTGTTTCTAGTAAGTCGTTTAACATGGCGAGTGTTTCTCTGTCTGTGTATCTCACTGTGTCCGTGGTTGTAGACATTAGAAAAGAGAATTCATGAATGGATGTGTCTTGTCGAGTAGAAAGCTTCTCAGCATTCATATTGCACCATTTATGAATGGACTGTAGCTTGCCTTATTGATGTGCAACACCTGCTATCTTCCTAAGTTCCTGTTTTCTTCCTGAATTCCGGCCAATCTCAAGAATAGGCCTATGGTTTTGTGTCCAAGATCTTTACCACCTCAAAGCTCTGTGACATAACAATGTACTGGATAGCTGTAGGGAATGGGGAGCATCTCAGAAAACTCAGATATCTGTGACCAGGAAAGTCTCAGTGGAGAAACCCTGCTTTGGGCCTTTTACTTACCAATTGTTCTGTTGCCCTGAATGTCAGGAAGGTCTTTGCCTCTGGCCACCCCTTTTTGAAGCCTGAAGAAAACAGTTTTCAAAGGGAAATGATTGGGCATACCTGTGGCTCTTTTCTTAAGTGCTTTGAAAAGGGATGTGTATTAATCAGCCCCCTGGCCCTGTGTGTGGCTGTGACTTAGATTCTCAGCACCTGATGGATCTAAAGAAAGTTCCCATGTTTGCATCCAAATGAAAAATGGCCAAAAGAGCAGTCATTGGGATGAAGTCTCTTGACTTCCTCTGTAAGGTTCCTGAACTCCATCAAGTGAAAATAGGGATCCTTTGGGTCAAATGAGTTCTTCAAAACCTACAGAGGCTAGCCCATAGGTGTTTGGTTTTATCATGACTAAAATTCACATAAAGAATCTAAACCCCACAGTCAGTAGGCCTCAAATTGGAGAATTGGAGCGGTATTAATGGCAGGCCTATTTGATCACTCCTGGTTCACAGGATGGGTGTCCAGGCCACCTTGACTTTAGGCAAATGAGGGTCAAAGGAGCTTATTTTGGACACTGTCTTGGTCTGCGCCCCTCATTTAAACATCCAGCCAAATTATGATGAGTGTCAATATGGAAGAAGATGAGGGCCATATGGGAGTGTTCTTGTTTTAATTGTGGTAATTTGTGTGGTAGTTGGAAGAGATGACTGGGATCACCTGGGCTTGAACTCTGGTGTGATTCCCCTTAAAGAATGAGTTCTGGATCTGACCTCAGAGAAGTATTGCCGTGAATTCTCTTGGGATTTTACTAGGCCACGCGTGAGAATCGCCTTTGGAAACTGAGATCTAGGCCCAGGATGGCTTTCCACGGAGCTCGGGGATTCTGAGCCAGGATATCACATGATTTACTTCTTGAAGACTTGGCAGCCCTAGTTGAGAGTCCAAACACATATGGACCTCACATTGTAGACCACAATGTGTCTGGATTCATGTGACCTTTTTGCCAGTCTTTTGGAAGGCTTTTCTGTGAGTGTTCTCCAGAGCTTTCATTGAAATGAGCTTCCTCACCATTTAATGGTTCCTGAATTAATTGAAACCCACAGTGCCTCTAACTTCATTTTTGAAATATGACTAGATTAATACCATGAAATTTCTGAAATTCCCATGACCAGGTGGCACTGGATAAACTTTGGATTTCCTGTTGCTGATCATGAGTGTACCAAAGAGTGCCTTGATTGACTGGGTTTCGTGAAAATGGTGTAGAACAGAGATGCCAGTAATTTGGATCCTGCTGAGTACTGGGCGTAGAGAAGTGGACTGTAGGTGTGTAAATAAATATTTTTGGTAGGACCACCTGGATCTTCCATTGGCTTTGAAAGACTTGCGACTGACATGGTGCAGGCAGCAGACCTTTATATGTAAAGGCATCTTGTCATATGGAGAGGTTTCAGGGCAATGTTCAGAATCAGGTTGCTATAGTCAAGGGGAAAGCTATGTAGGATAGAAGCCTGGTTCGTACATTCTCTTCGCGACCCTGACCAACCACACATGACAGAACTCCTCCAGCATTTTTATCCCAGTTGAATTCCTTGTATTTCGTGAAGCAAGTACCAAACTCCCAGTGCAGCAGTAAGAAACACCCTGGAAAGTGGAGGATCACCAAATGGCTTCACAGTCCACATGGGAGACACTTCAGCTCAGTGGCCTCAGTTTACCTACAAAGAGAGAATTCAGCACCGCTGCCTCATGATCATTGGAAAATAAGAAACCATGTTCTCCAGGTAACATAGATGCAGACCCAGATTTCATGGTGTCACTACAAACGAAGCTAAATCTCCTGACAATTACATATATTTCTTGTTCCCAACCTCAGAGGAAGTTTCTCAAGAAGTCTTTAGGCCACCACAGCTCCATGTTTCTGGATTGTTTACCCTCTCCCTTACTTTTGGAAACTGTTCTACCACCTCCAGTGTTGTGAACTCCTGAGCATTTTCCATTCCACATAAATTCACAGATTTTCTAACTCCTCTCCTCTAATTGTGTCTTACTTTTAGCGATGGTTATGTCAAGGCATTGTTCTGGATGAGAGAGGGAAGATTTATGTGTATCACATTTTTGCATACACATTAGATTCATTTTCCTTTTTTCCATTTGAAATACTGAATCCCTGAGACTAACCCATACCCTACTAGACTCTGACTACTAATCCTAATATCATGGAGAGAAAGAAACCTAACCGAATAGAAATACAGGCCTTTCATAGGAAGCATGGTGTATACTTCTATTTGCCTTCTGCATTATCAAGAGTATGTGTTTTAAATCTAGTCAACTTTTCATTGTAATATTTCTCCATGATTTTTTAAAATTATCACATATATAAATTCCTGTCTCCCTTTCTCTGTATCCTATTCAGCACATGTATTTTTTTATGCATATATATAATATCCTACCTGGTATCACACGGACATTCTTCTGAGCTCCCTGACTTTGGAATATAAAATTGTGAGAACAGATGACTCTCCCTAAATAATGATGGAACTGAAAATTCAACCTATGGGTGAGCTTCCTAGTGAAAAACACTATACATAAATCCATGTTCAGTAAAATGAATATTTTTGAATACGTGGATGAATTATATTTCATGATGAATTTCGATTGGCATATATATTGCTAAATATTAATGTGTGTGTGTGTGTGTGTGTGTATGTGTGCATGTGTGTGTGTGTGTGTGTGTGTGTGTGTTTGTGTATTTTTTTTAAATCTGGAAAAAAAAAAATATATATATATATATATATATATATATATATATATTTTTTTTTTCCTCCAGATTTTAAAAAAAATATGAAAAATATGTGTCTTATTATACACTCCCTAAATTCATTTATATTCATGTATGTGGGTTCAAAATCCAATCTTTACAAGATTATTTTCAGCAATATTTATATTCCTGTAATACATTTTTGTTTCCTACTACTGAAAACTAAGTTCAGTAGGTGGTTCATACAAATCCTAATATTTCTACAGTACCTGACCCAGTTTAACATCAATGCAAGTATATTGCTATGGGACATGATGTGTATTTTGAAGTTCATTTTTATTCAACACTGGTATATTACTATTTTATCTGTTTATGGACATCATAGGATATATTTTTTCATCCACAACTTCACAAAATTATAGGCATTTGGTTCACATTCATTTACTTACTACTTAAGAACACATGTATTCCTCCATGTTTCTTTACTGGTCTTTTCACTAGACTTCTTTCTAAACACATTATTTTTGATTCCATAATCATTTTTGAAGCAATACTCACCCTTCACGATAAACCGTAACCCTAATATTACCATTACATATATAACTGGTTGGAATGATTGTATATATATCAATATAAGATTTCCAATATATTTTCAGATGCAAACTCAATCCATTATTTAAAGTTGGAACTAGTTATATACTTTATCACAATATGGTCTATTCATGCAACATCTCAATAATCATCAACACAAGGTACACCTATTTGTATCACCAGTACTAATTTATAAGTTTCCAGAATATTACTCCCCATAATGGTGGAAGAAATACTCATGTCACCTTATCAACATATACAATTTATCATGGTAGTATTCTGGACACAAAATGCAAAGGTCACACATATGATTGTACCAAAGCCTAAATGGAAAGTGACCATGGATTACTAAAAACATCCATGTCCAGGGTGCCTAATGCTCTCAAATGTCAATCCTATTGATTACTACATATTTGTTTCTTCCTAAGATTATATATTCAACCTCAAGCCTGTTGAAAATGTCTAATCCTATCACTCACTTTATACTTTGCCTGATTTCCTAATCTTTCTATTGATATCTGCTTTCCTACATATTTTTCCCAGTTCATCATTGTGACTGTATCTTCACATGTGCTGACATTTACATTCACTCTCTAACTGAAACCCTATTGCTAAAGAACTTTTGGTCCAACTCCTAGAGTCACTCTTCTTCCTAAACCTACTGACTATCTTCCTAATCCTACAGACTATCCCTTTTTGACTGGATGTTCTCTTCTACATTCAATCATCCGAGGTACACGGTCCTATGCCATTGTATATCGATTTATCTGAGACCTCGGTGCAGAACATAATTCAAGCTAAGTATACAAATCAAGGGTTCTGTTGCCCTGAATGTCAGGAAGGTCTTTGCCTCAGGCCACCCCTTTGTGAAGCCTGAAGAAAAAATTTTCAAATGGAAATAAATGGACATCACCTGTGGCTCTTTGCTTAATTGCTTTGGAAAGGGATTTGTCTGAATCTGCCTCTTGGCCCTGTGTGAGGCTGTGGTTTAGATTCTCAGCACCTAATGGATCTAAAGAAAGAACCCATGTGTGCATTCAAAACCAAAATGGCAAAAAGAGCAGTCATTGTGGATGAAGATTCTTGCCTTTCTCTGTTAGGTTCCTGACCCCCTTCAAGTGAGAATAGGGATCCTCTTTGTCAAATGAATTCTTCAATGCTCTGCAGATATGCTTGGGTTTTCTCATGACTCCAAATCACATAAAAAATCTATACCTGACATTCAGTAAGCCTCAAATTATAGAAACAGAGCGGATTTAATGGCAGGCCTTTTTGATCACTCCTGGTTCACAGGAAGGGTGTCCAGGCCACCCTGACTTTAGGGAAATTAGAGGCAAGGGAGCTTATTCTGGAAACTGTCTTTGGTTGCGACCCTCATGAAAACTTCCATCCAGAACTTTTGATGAGGGTCTTTATGGACGAAGATGAGGGCCATGTGGGAGTTTTTTTGTTCTAATTGTGGTCATTTGTGTGGGGGTTGGAAGAGATGACTTGGTCCACCTGGGCTTGAACTCTGGTGTGATTTCCCTTAGAGCCTGAGTTCTGGAACGTACCTCATAGAAGTATTGAAATGAATTGTGTTGGTTTTTAGGAGGCCACGCATGAATGTCACCCTTTGAAACTGAGATCTAGGCCCAAGGTGGCTTTCCACAGAGCAATGGGAATCTCAGCCAGGAAATCACATGATTTTATTCTGAAAGACTTTGCAGCCATTGTTGGCCCTCGGAAGCAAGAAGGAGTGGCCATACTCATATCAATTAAAATCAACTTAAACCTAAGTTAATCAAAAGTGATAAAGAAGGACACTATATACTGTTAAAAGGCACCATTAACCAACAAGACATAACAATTATCAATTTGTATGCATCAAACAATGGTGGTGCAAAGTCATAAAACAAACTCTCCTCAACTTCAAGAGTCATATAGGCTATAACACAATAATTACGGGTGACTTCAGCACACAACTCTCGCAATTGGACAGATCCTCTAGAGAAAATCTGAATTAAGAAACTATAGAACTTAATAGAACAATCAATAACCTAGACTTAACCAACATATATAGAATATATCAAACATCATAAAGTGGATACATGTTCTTCTCAGCAGCACATTGGTCCTACTCAAATATAGAACATATATTATGCCATATGGAAACTCTTAGTAAATATAAAAGTATGGAGATAATACCATGCACCATATCTGATCATAATGGAATGAAACTTGAAATTAATGATTGAAGAAGGAAGGAAAAATTCTACATCACATGGAAAATGAACAATATGTTACTGAATGATCAATGGGTTACAGAAGACATAAAGGAGGAGATAAAAAATTTCTTAGAGACAAATGACAATACAGACAAAACATACCGGATTCTATGGAAAACAATGAAAGCAGTTTTAAGAGGGAAATTCATTTCTTGGAATTCTTTCCTCAGTAAAAAAAAAAAGAAAAAAAACAACAAATAAATGATCTCACACTACATCTCAAAAACCTAGAAAAAAAAAGCAAAACAACAAATGTAGTAGAAGACAAGAAATAATTAAAATTAGAGGAGAAATCAGCAAAATTGAAACAAAAAATTGAAAAAATAAAAGTTGGTTCATTGAAAATAAATTAAATCGACAGGGCCTTAGCCATGCTAATGAAGAGAAGTAGAGAGAGAACTCAAATTACTAACATATGGGATAAAAAAGGCAACATCACAACAGACACTACAGAAATTCAGATGATAATTAGAAAGTATTTTGAAACCCCATATTCCAATAAAACAGAAGATAATGAAGATATTGATAAATTTCTTATGTCATATAATCTGCCAAGTTTGAGTCCGGAAGACTCACACAATTTAAATAGACCAATAACAAAGGAAGAAATAGAAGAAACGTTCAAAAGACTACCAACCAAAAAAAGCCCTGGACCAGATGGTTATACAGCAGAGTTCTACAAAACGTTCAAAGATGAATTAATACCAATACTTTTCAAGCTATTTCAAAAAACAGAAAAAGAAGGAGTTCTTCCAAATTCATTCTATGAGGCCAACATCACCCTGATCCCAACACCAGACAAAGACACTTCAAAGAAAGAAAACTACAGACCAATATCTCTAATAAACTTGGATGCAAAAATTCTCAATAAAATCCTGGCAAATAAAAAACAAAAGCATATAAAAAAATTGTGCTTCATGATCAAGAGGGATTCATCCCTGGGATGCAAGGATGGTTCAATATACGGAAATCAATAAATGTAATCCATCACATCAATAGACTTAAAGAGTAGAACCATATGATCATCTCGATAGATGCAAAAAAAGCATTCTACAAAGCACAGCATCCCTTTTTCTTTAAAACTCTATAAAACACTAGGAATAACAGGAACTTACCTCAACATGGTAATAGCTATATATGCTAAACCTCAGGCTAGCATCATCCTAAATGGAGAAAAACTGAAGGCATTCCCTCTAAAATTTGCAACAAGACAGGGATGCCCTCTATCACCACTTCTATTTAATTTAGTTCTTGAAATACTATCCAGAGCAATGATACAGACAAAGGAAATTAAAGGCATAAAAATAGGAAAAGAAGAACTTAAATTATCACTATTTGTGGATGACATGATAATATATTTAACAGACCCAAAAGGGTCTACAAAGAAACTGCTAGAGTTAATAAATGAATTCAGCAAATTGGCAGGATATAAAATCAACACGCATAAATCAAAGGCATTCTTGTATATCAGCAACAAAACTTCTGAAATGGAAATGAGGAAAACCACTCCATTTACAGTATACTCAAAGAAAATAAAAAACTTGGGAATCAACCTAACCAAAGAGGTGAAAGATTTATACAATGAAAACTACAGAACCCTAAAGAGAGAGATAGAAGAAGATGTTAGAGGATGGAAAAATATGCCCTGTACATGGATAGGCAGAAATAACATCATCAAAATGGCGATATTACCCAAAGTTCTCTACAGGTTTAATGCAATGCCAATCAAAAACCCAATGGCATTTCTTGTAGAAATAGATAAAGTAATCATGAATTTCATATGGAACAACAAAAGACCCAGAATAGCGAAAGCAATTCTAAGCAGGAAGTGTGAATCCAGAGTTCAAACTGTACTACAAAGCAATAGTAACAAAAACAGTGTGGTACTGGTATCAAAACAGGCAGATGGACCAATGGTACAGAATAGAGGAAACAGAGACATATCCACAAAATTACAACTTTCTTATATTTGAAAAGGGACCTAAAAGCATGCAATGTAAGAAGGATAGCATCTTCAACAAATGGTGCAGGGACAATTGGAAATTCATATGCCACAAAATGAAACGGAATCCCTTTCTCTCACAATGCATAAAAGTTAACTCAAAATGGATCAAGGAGCCAGATATAAAATCAGAGACACTGCGTCTGATAGAAGAAAAAGTTGGCTACGATGTACATACTGTGGGGTTGGGCTCCAAATTCCTTAATAGGACACCCATAGCCCAAGAGTTCATAAAAAGAATAAACAAATGGGACTTACTTAATCTAAAAAAGTTTTTTCTCAGCAAGAGAAACAATAAGAGAGTTAAATAGAGAGCCTACATCCTGGGAACAAATTTTTACCCCTTACACTTCAGATAGAGCCCTAATGTCTAGAATATACAAAGAACTCAAAACAATTAAACAATGAGATAACAAATAACCCAATCAACAATGGGCCAAGGATCTTAACAGACACTTCACAGAGGAGGATATACAATCAATCAACAAGTACATGAAAAAATGCTCACCATCTGTAGCAGTCAGAGAAATGCAATCAAAACCACCCTAAGATACCATCTCACTCCAGTAAGATTGGCAGCCATTATGAAGTCGAACAACAATAAGTGTTGGTGAGGATGTGGGGTAAAGGGTACACTTGTACACTGCTTGTGGGCCTGCAAATTGGAGAGTCCAATATGGAAAGCAGTATGGAGATTCCTGGGAAAGCTGGGAATGGAACCACCATTTGAGATATCGCCCTTCTCAGACTCTTCCCTGAGGATCTTAATAGAGAGCAGTATAAGGATACTGCCACATCGATGATCATAGCGGCACAATTCACAATAACTAGACTGTGGAACCAAACTAGATGCCCTTCAATAGACGAATGGATAATAAAAATGTGGCATCTATACACAATGGAGTATTACACAGCACTGAAAATGACAAAATCATAGAATTTGCAGGGAAATGAATGGCATTAGAATAGATTATGCTAAGCGAAGCTATCCAATCCTTAAAAAACAAATGCCAAATGTTTCCTTTTATATAGAGAGAGCAAATAAGAAGAGAACAGGGAGGAAGAACATGAGAAAAATATTAAAACTAAACAGAGATGAGTGGGGGGAGAGAAAGGGAGAGAGAAGGAAAATTATATGGAAATGGTAGGAGACTACTCAATGTTACACAAAATTACATATAAGAGGTTGTGAGGCTAAAGAGGGGAAAACAAGGGAGAGAATTAAACAACAGCAGATGAGGTAGAGAGGGAAGATGGGAGGGGAGGGGGAATAGTAGGGGATAGGAAAGGTAGCAGAATTCAACAATAACTAGTATGCTATTATGTAAAAACGTGAGTGTGTAACTGATGTGATTCTGCGATTTGTATTTGGGGTAAAAATGGGAGTTCATAACCCAATTAAGTCAAATGTATGAAAGATGATATATCATGAGCTTTATAATGTTTTGAACAACCAAAAAAAAAGAATTGAATTTCCAATATTTGAGTCATATAACAACTTTATTTTTTAATAAAATTGTCTTTTATTTGTTATCTTACTTGCTGGTATCTGCCTTTCAGTTTTAAAAAACTATGTGCTTTAGCCATTCATCCATGTAGTATGTAACAGAAAATTTTGAGTGTCTCCATATAACCAGATTGGCAAGGCATCAAGGTTTCCTTCACAAACAAGGTGAAGGCTTTGCCATTAGAAATTTAATATTCTGCAAAACAATTTTTTTTAACTTTTCAATTAAATTTCCAAAAAAATTTAGAAAAAAAAAAAGAATCTAAACCCCACAGTAAGAAGGCCTCAAAGTGGAGAAGTGGAGCATTTACGGCAGGCCTATTTGATCACTGCTGGTTCACAGGAAGCGTGTTCAATCAACCCTGATGTTAGGCAAATGAGGGGCAAGGGAGCTTATTTTGGGCACTGGTTTGGATGTGCACCTCATGGAAAACTCCATCCAGAGGTTATGATGTGTGTTTATATGGAAAAAGATGAGGGCCATGTGGGAGTATTTTGGTTTTAATTGTGGTCATTTGTGTGGTAGTTGGAAGAGATGACTGGGTCCACCTGGGCTTGAACTCTGGTGTGATTCCCCTTAGAGAATGAGATTTGGAACTGACTTCAGAGAAGTATTGCCATGAATGTTGTTGGGATTTCAGGAGGCCACACATGAGAGTCGCCCTTGGAAACTGAGATCTTGGCCCAGAGAGGCGTTCCAGAGAGCACTGGGAATCTCAGCTAGGATATCACAGGTTTTATTCTGAAAGACCTGGCAGCCATCTTTGAGAGTCAAAACACACATGGACCTCACATTGGAGACCTCAATGGGCCTGGCTTCATGTGACAATTTGGCCACTCTTTGGGAAGCCTTGCCTGTGAGAGATCTCCAGATCCTTCATTAAAATGAGCTTCCTCAACATTTAATGGATCCTGAATGAATTGAAACCCACAGTACCAACAACTTCATATGTGAAAAATAGTTAGATAAATACCATGAATTTTTAGAAATTCTCATGACCAGGTGGCACTGGAGAACCTTTGGATGTCCTGTTGCTGATCATGAGTATACCAGACAGTGCCTTGATTGACTAGGTATCATGAAAATGGTGTAGAACAGAGATGCCAGTAAGTTGGAGCCTGATATGTAGTGGGCCTAGAGCAGTGGTGTGCAGGTGTGTGATAAAACATCTGTGGTGGGGCCTGTGGATCTGCCATTGACTTTCAAATGCCTTGACACAGACACGGTGCAGCCAGCAGACCCTTCTATATAAAGGCATCTTGTTATATGGAGATTTTTCACGGCAATGTTTAGAATCAGGTTGCTATGGTCAAGGGGCAAGCTATGTGGGATAGAAGCCTATTTGGTGCATTCCCATGCAGACACTGACCCACCACACGTGACAGAACTCCCTCCAGCACTGTGTCCCACTTGAACTCCTTGTATTTCGTGAAGCAAATACCAAACTCCCAGTGCAGCAGCAAGAAACACAATGAAAAGTCGAGGATGACCAAGTGGCTTCACAGTCCACATGGGGTGACACTTAGCCCCCGTGGCCACAATTTAGCTACAAAGAAAGAATTTAGCACTGCTGCCTCATGTTCATTGGAAAATAAGAAACCATGTCCTCCTGGTCACATAGATGCAGACCTAGCTTTGATGGTCTCACTACATCGGAAGTTAAAGCTCCTGAAAACAACATATATTTCAAGTGCCCAAGCTCAGAGGCAATTTCTCAAGAAGTGTTTAGGCCAGCAGATCTCCATGTTTGTGGAGTGTTTACCATGTCACTTACTTTTGGAAACTGCTCTATCAACTCCAAGGTTGTGAACTCCTGAGCATTTTCCATTCTAAATATATATTCACAGATTTTCTAACTCTTCTCCTCTAATTCTGACTTACTTGGGGCAAAGGGAATGTCAAGTCATTGTTCTGGATGAGAGAGGGAAGATTGTTTTGTAGCACATATTTGCATACACATTGGATTCATTTTCCAATTTTCTGTTTGAAATACTGAATCCCTGACACTAACCCATACCCTACTAAACTCTGACTACTAATCCTAATATAATGGAGAAAAATAACCCAAACAGAATAGAAATACAAGCATTTTAGAAGAAGCATGGTGTATAGTTGGAATTACCTTTTGCATGATATAAGGTAGGAGTTATAAATCTAGTCAATTATTTGTTGAAATAATTTTCCATGTGTTTTTAAAGTTAAGAAAAATGTGAATTCCTGTCTCCCTTTCTCTGTAGCCTATTAAGCAAATGTATTTTTATATGCACAAATAGAATCCTACCTGGTTTCACATATACATTCTTGTGAGGTGGCTGACTTGGCAGATACAAATTGTGAGAAGAGATCACTCCTCCTAAACGCTGTTTTAACTGAAAATTGAACCCATGGGTGAGCTTCCTAGATGAACAACACTATACACATATTCATGTTCAGTAAAATGAATATTTTGGGATATGCGGATGAGTTATTTTTCATGATGAATTTCAATTGGCATATATATTGCTACATTATAATGTGTGTGTTTGTGTGTCTATATATACATTATATATATATATATATATATATATATATATATATATATATATATATTCTCCAGATTTACCAAAATATGAAATATATGTGTCTTCTTATACACTGCCTGAATTCATTCATATTCATATATGTGGATTTATAATCAACTTTTAAAAAGTTTATTCTCAGAAATATACATCCACTGAAATAAATATTTGTTTCCTAGTACTGAAAACTAACTTCAGGGAAGGGTGCTTACAAATCCTAATATTTCTACAGTAACTGACCAAGTTTAACATCAATGCAAGTAGATTCCTATTGGATATGGTGTGTTTATTAAAGTTCATTTTAATCAAACCTGGTACGTTATTATTTCTTCAGTTTATAGACATCATAAATTATATCCTTTCATTCACAAGTTCACAAATTTATAAACATTTGGTTCACTTTCAATCACTTCCTCCTTCAGAACACTTATATTTCTCCATGTTTCTTGACTGGTCTTTTCACTAGACTTCTTTCTAAAGACATTATTTTCGATTCCATAATCATTTTTGAAGCAAAACTCACACACTATTTATGATAAACGGTAACCCTAATATAACCATTAGATATATAAGTGGTTGGAATGAATGTATGTATATCAATAAATGATTTCCTCTATTTTTTCAGATATCAATACAATCCATTATTTAAATTTGGAACCAGTCATATAATTTATTCACAGTATGGTCTATTAATGCATCATCTCTATATTCATCAACACAGGGTAAGCCGATTAGTATCCCCAGTACTAATTTATATCTTTTCAAAATATTTCCCCCAGAAATGGTGGAAGAAATACTCATGTCACCTGATCTTCATATACATATTAACACAGTAATATTCTGGACACAAAATGCGAAGGTCACCCTTATGATTGTACCAAAGCCTCAATGAAATGTGAACATGGATTACTAAATATATCCATGTCCAGGTTGCCTAATGCTCTCAAATGTCAATCTAATTGGTGACTACAAATTGGTTTCTTCTTAAGATTATGTATTCAACCTCAACCCTGTTGAAAATGTCTAATCCTATCACGTTATACTTTGCCTGATTTCCTAATGTCTCTATTGATGTCTGCTTTCCTACATATTTTCCCCAGTTCATCATTGTGCCTGACTCTTCACATATGGTGTCATTTATATTCACTCTCTAACCAAAACCCTATTGCTAAAGTACATTTGGTCCAAATCCTAGACTCACTCTTCCTTCTAAACCTACTGACTATCTTCCTAATCCTACACACAATCCCTTTTTGACTGGATGATCTCTTCTACATTTAATCATCTGAGGTACAGGGTCTTATGCCATTGTATATCAATTTAACTGAGACCTCGGTGCAAAACATAACTCAAGCTAAGGATCCCAATCAAGGGTCCAAATCCTTCTGGGCTTCAAATATTACCTAGATTTCTGTTTTCATACTTATGTTCTACCTCTATATTCTTATAAATATCGCTGGTTCCCAATACCATTATTCATCCAGCAGAATGATTTCCAACCCAAATCGAACATGCTATTAATCCTAACCATACAATGTTCTTTCAATCTCACTTTACAGAAGAGCAGAGACAAAGTTGGTATTACAATACAGGAAGTTAGGAGATCTTCCAACTGCTGAGTACCTCAAAATCCATGCAGAAATGATCCCTGGAGAAGATGCAGGCAGCTATGAAGGACCTGAGAGAACAAAAGTCATATTCCATGGCAAAAAACATGGTCAGGATGAAAAGATGTGTCTGAGTCAGCCTCTCTATTCTTTATGTAGGGAAGATGGACCAAACCAGGCCTGTGTGGAGAGCTGTTCCCAGGTAACTATGGTTTCTATACCATTCTAACATGAGAAAGTATCACAGGAAGTAGGGCAGCCTCCATGTCAGGAGACAATAGGAAGAAACTGTTAGGACAAAGTGGTGGCCAAGACAGTGACCTCATTCATTTTCTGAAGGTAGTGACCTCACCTCACTTCCTTGGTGATGGAGCTCTCTGAATTTTGTGATCCAGGAAGCAAGGCACCCTGAGCCAGTCCCAGTCCCAGTCGCAGTGGGCTCATTTCTTTGGATTTTCCAGGAACAGAGTCAGTCTTTCTTGGTACCTACTGATGTAAGGGTTGCCAAATACCAAGAAAGCTCTGAAGAGGGGTCTTTCCTGAGAGGATAGGAATTGGCTCACCACTGCGTCCTTACAACTTCACAGATTTGACCAAGGAGACCAGATCTGAGACAGAAAGGCCATTTCTGGGGAGCATTGTATGTCCTACCAGTCAGAGGACATTCCAGATAGTCACAGACCTACTTGGAAGAAGGAGGTGCATTAGAGGGTGTTGGTTTGTGTTTGTGGTTTTTTCACATGATCTGAGAATAGGTAAAAAAGGAGGTTTGTTTGGTTTGTAGTGGACTGTTTCTAGTAAGTCATTTGACAAGGAGACTGTTTCTGTGTCTGTGTATCCCATTGTGTTTTTCTTTGTAGATATTAGAAAAGAAAATAGCTCATTGGGTGTGTCCTGTCTAGTAGAAAACTTCCCAGTATGCATCCTTCCCAATTAATGAATGGACTGAGGCTTGCCTCATCCATGGGCAACACCTGCTATCTACCTAAGTTCTCATTTTTTTCCTGAATTCTGGCCACTCTCAAGATTAGTATCATGTATTTTTGTACAAGATACGTACCACCTCCAAGCTCTGTGACATGGCCATGTACTGGATAGTTGAAGAGAATGGCGAGCATCTCAGAAAACTCACATATCAGAGTAACCAGGAAAGTCTCCTAGGAGAAACCCTGCTTGGGGGCTTTTGATTACCTATTGTTCTGTTGCTCTGAATGTCAGAAAGGTCTTTGCCTCAGGCCAAACCTTAGTGAAGCCTGAAGAAAAGAGTTTTCAAATGGAAATGAATGGGAATCACCTGTGGCTTTTTACTTTATTGCTTTGGAAAAAGATTTGTCTGAATCAGCCTCTTGGCCCTGTGTGAGCCTGTGGTTTAGATTTTCAGCACCTGATGGGTCTAGAGAAAGATCCCATGTGGGCATTCAAAACCAAAGTGGAAAAAAGATCAGTCATTTTGGATGAAGCCTCTCGCCTTCCTCTGTAATATTTCTGACCTCCATCAAGTGAGAATAGGGATCATTTGTGTCAAATGAGTTCTTCAAAGCCCTGCAGAGGCTGGACAATAGGTGCTTGCGTTTTCTCATGACTCCAATTCACACAAAGAATCTATATCCCACAGTCAGTAGGCCTCAAATTTGAGAAGTGGAGCAGTATTAACAGCAGTCCTATATGATCACTTCTGTTTCACAGGAATGTTGTCCAGGCCACCCTGACTTTAGGCAAATGAGGGGCAAGGGAGATTATTTTTGACACTGTCTTGGGCTGTGCCCCTGATGGAAACCTCCAGCTAGAGTTTATGATTAGTGTCTATATAAAAGAAGAAGAGGGCCCTGTGGGAGTGTTTTGGTTTTAATTGTCATCATTTGTGTGGCAATTGGAAGAGATGCCTGGGTCCACCTGGGCTTGAACTCTGTTGTGATTCCCCTTAGAGACTGAGTTGTGGAACTGAACTCAGAGAAGTATTGCCATGAATTGTGTTGGGATTTTTGGAGGCCACGCATGAGATTCGCCATTGGAAACTGAGATCTAGGCCCAGGGTGACTTTCCACAGAGCACTGGGAATCTCAGCCAGGATATCACAAGATTTTATTTTGGAAGATTGTCAGCCATAGTTGAGAGTCAAAACACACATGGAATTCACATTGTAGACCTCAATGGGCCTGGCTTCATGTGACCTTTTGCCCACTCTTTGGGAAGCCTTGCCTGTGAAAGTTCTCCAGAGCTTTCATTGAAATGAGATTCCTCACCTTTTAATGGTTCCTGTATAAATTAAATCCCACAGTGCCTCCAAATTCATTATTGAAAAATATCTAGATAAATACCATGAATTTTTTGAAATTACTATGACCAGGTTGCACTGGAGAACTTCTGAATGTCCTGTTCCTGATCATGATTGTAGCAGACAGTGCCTTGATTGACTGGGTTTCATGAAAAAAGTGTAGAACATAGATGCCAGAAAGTTGGAGCCTGCAGACTAGTGGGCCTAGAGCAGAGGAGTGTAGGTGTGTGAAAAAAACATTTGTGGTGGGTCCACGTGGATCTGCCATTGGCTTAGAAAGACTTGTGACTGACATGGTACAGCCAGCAGACCCTTCTATGTAAGGGCATCTTGTTATATGGAGAGGATTCCTGCCAAAGGTCAGAATCAGGTTGCTATTGTCAAGTTGAAAAGCTATGTGGGATTGAAGCCTCACTGGTGCATTTTACTAACCCACCACACGTGAGAGTACATCCTCCAGCACTGTGTCCCAGTAGAACTCCTTGTATTTCGTGAAGCCAATACCAAACTCACAGTGCAGCAGTAAAAAACACCACGAAAGTGGATAATGACCAAATGGCTCTACAGACAACACAGTTAGATACTTAGACCCCAGTGGCCAAAGTTTACCTACAAAGAGAGAATTCAGCACTGCTGCCTCATGTTCACTAGAAAACAAAAAACCATGTCATCCAGGTCACATAGATGGAGACCCAGAATTGATGGTCTCACTACAAAGGAAGCTAAAACTCCTGACAACAATATATATTTTAACTGCCCGACCTCAGAGGCAGTTTCTCAAAAAGTCATTGGGCCAGCAGAGCTCCATGTTTGTGGAGTGTTTACCCTCTCCCTTTTTGTAACCCGTTCTACCTCCTACAAGTTTGTGAGCTCCTGAGCATTTTTCTTTCCACATATGTATTCACAGATTTTCTAACTTTTCTCCACTAATTGTGTCTTATTTGGGGCGAAGGTAATGTCAAAGCATTGTTCTGGATGAGAGTGGGATGATTTTTGTGTAGCACATATTTGCATACACATTAGATTCATTTTCATATTTTCCATTTGAAATACTGAATCCCTGACACTAACCCATACCCTACTAGACTCTGACTACTAATCCAAATATGATGGAGAAAAAGAAACTTAACAGAATAGAAATACAGGCCTTTCATAGGAGGCATGGTGTATACTTGGACTTGCCTTCGGCTTTTTCAACGGTATGTGTTATAAATATAGTCAACTTTTCATTGTAATACTTCTCCATGAGTTTTTAAAATTAACACATATGTAAATTTCTGTCTCCCTTTCTCTGTAGCCTATTCATCACATGTATTTTTTAATGCATCTTTAGAATTCTACCTGGTATCACATGTACATTCTTGTGAGCTTGATTATTTTGGAAGATACAAATTGTGAGAAGAGATCACTCCCTCTAAATACTGATGGAACTGGAAATTCAACCTATGGGTGAATTTCCTAGATGAACAATATTATGCATAAATAAATGTTCAGTAAAATGAATATTTTTGGATACGTGGATGATATCTATTTTATTATGATTTTCAAATGGCATATATATTGCTACATTTTAATGTCTGTGTATGTGAGTATCTATCTATCTATCTATCTATCTATATAGATATAGATATCTACTCTTTAGATTTTCCAAAATATGAAATATATGTGTCTTATTATACACTTTCTAAATTTACTCATGTGTGTGTATGTGGATTTATAATCAAATTTTCACAAAATAATTCTTAGAAATATTCATCCACCTTAAATACATATTTATTTCCTAGTACTAAAAACTAAATTCAGTGAATGGTGCATACAAATCGTAATATTTCCACAGTGACTGACCCAGTTTCACACCAATGCAAGTAGACACCTATGGGACCATGATGTGTATTTTGAAGTTCATTTTTATTCAACACTGATACATTACTATTTCTGCAGTTTATGGACATAATAGGATATATTCTTTCATCCACAATTTCACAAATTTATAGGCATTTAGTTCACTTTCAATCACTTCCTACTTCAGAACACATGTATTCCTCCATGTTTCTTGACTGTTCTTTTAATGAGATTCTTTCCAAACACATTATTTTTGATTTCCATAATCATTTTTGAAGCAAAACTCAGACACTCTTCATGATAAACCATAATGCTAATATTACCATTAGATGTATAACTGGTTAGAATGAATTTATGTATATCAATATAAGATTTCCTATATATTTTCAGATATCAATTCAATCCATTATTTAAAGTTTGAACCAGTTATATTATTTATTCACAGTATGGTGTATTAAGGCATCATCTCTATATTCATAGACCGATGGTATACCTATTTGTATCCCAAATACTAATTTATAAGTCTTTAAAATATTGCTTTAAGAATATTGGAAGAAATACTCTAGCCACCTGATATATATATACATTTCATCACAGTAATATTCCTGACACAAAATGCAACGGACACACTTATGATTGTACCAAAGCCTATATTGAAAGTGAGCATGTATTACTAACAACATCCATGTCCTGATTAACTAATGATCTCAAATATCATTCCTATTGGTGAGTACATATTTGTTTCTTCCTAAGATTAAATATTGAAACTGAACCCTGTTAAAAATGTCTCATCCTATCACTCACTTTGTACTTTGCCTGATTTCCTAATGTCTCTATTGATATCTGATTTCCTACACATTTTCCCCAGTTCATCACTGTGACTGACTCTTGAAATATGCTGACATTTACATTCACTCTCTAACAAAACCCCTATATCTAAAGAACTTTTGGTCCAACTCCTAGACTCACTGAAATGGGTTCTTCAAAGCCCTGCAGAGGGTAGCCCATAGGTGCTTGGGTTTTCTCATGACCCCAATTCACATAAAGAATCTATGCCCCACAGAGAGTAGGCCTCAAATTGGAGAAGTAGAGCAGTATTAATGGCAGGCCTATTTGATCACACCTGATTCACAGGAAGGGTTTCCAGGCCACCCTGAATTTAGGCAAATAAGGGGCAAATGAGCTTATTTTGGACACTGTCTTAGGCTGCGCCCCTCATGGAAACCTCCAGCAAGAAGTTATGATGAGAGTTTATATTGAAGAAGATGAGGGCCATGTGGGAGTGTTTTGGTTTAATTGTGGTCATTTGTGTGGTAGTTGGAAGAGATGACTAAGTCCACATGGGCTTGAACTCTGGAGTGATTCCCCTTAGAGACTGAGTTCTGGAAATGAACTCAGAGAAGTATTGACATGAATTGTGTTGGGATTTTAGGAGGCCACACATGAGAGTTGCCCTTGGAGACTGAGATCTAGGCCCAGGATAGCTTTCCAAAGAGCACTGGGAATCTCAGCCAGGATATCACATGACTTTATTCAGAAAGACGTGGCAGCCATTGTTGAGAGTCAAAACACACATGGACCTCAATTGTAGACCTCAATGGGCCTGGCTTAATGTGACCTTTTGGCCACTCTTTGGGAAGCCTTGCCTCTGAGAGTTCTCCTGAGCTTTAATTGAAATAATCTTCCTCACCATTTCATGGTTCCTGAATAAATTGAAAGCCACAGTGCCTCCAAATTCATCCTTGAAAATTGGCTATATAAATACCATGAATTTTTTAAATTCCCATGAACAGGTGGCACTGGAGAACCTTTGGATATCTGTTGCTGATCACGAGTGTACCAGACATTGCATTGATTGACTGGGTTTCATGAAAATGGTGAGAACAGAGATGCCAGAAAGTTGGAGCCTGCTGACTAGTGGGCCCAGAGCAGTGGTGGGCAGGTGTATGATAAAACATCTGTCGTGGGTACACGTGGTTCTGCCATTGGTTTCCGAATGATTTGTGACTGACATGGTGCAGCCAGCAGAACCTTACAAGTAAAGGGACCTTGTTATATGGAGAGGTTTCAGGGCAATGTTCAGAATCAGGTTGCTATGGACATGGGTGCAAGCTTTTTGGGATAGAAGCCTGGTTGGTGCATTCTCCTGCAGACCCTCATCCACTACACGTGAGAGTACTCCCTCTAGCACTGTGTCCCAGTTTTTCTCCTTGTATTACGTGAAGCCAATACCAAACTCCCAGTGCAGCAGTAAGAAACACCACGAAAAGTGGAGTATGACCAAATGGCTTCACAGATCACATGGTTAGACACTTAGACCCCAGTGTCCTCAGTTTACTAACAAAGGGAAAATTCAGAACTTCTGCCTCATGTTCAATAGCATATAAGGAACAATTTCATCCAGGTCACATAGATGCCGACCCAGGTTTGATGGTCTCAATACAAAGGAAGCTAAAGCTCCTGACAACAACAAATTTTTCAAGGGCCCAAACTCAGAGGCAGTTTCTCAACAACTCATTAGGCCACCAGAGTTCCATGTTTGTGGAGTGTTTACCCTGTACCTTACTTTTGAAAATTCCACTACCACCTCCAAGGTTGTGAACTCCTGAGCATTTTCTTTTCCAGATATATATTCACAGACTTTCAAACTCTTCTCCACTAATTGTGTATTACTTGTGGCGAAGGAAATATCAAGGCATTGTTTTGGAGGACAGTGGGAAGATTTTTGTCTAGCAAATATTTGCATACACATTAGATTCATTTTCCTATTTTCCATTAGAAATACTGAATCCCTGTCACTAACCCATACCCTACTAGACTCTGACTACTAATCTTAATATGATGTAGAAAAAGAAACCTAACAGAATAGAAATACAGGCCGTTCATAGGAGGCATGGTGTATACTAGGACTTGCCTTCTGCTTTATCAAGTGAATGTGTTATAAATCTAGTCAAGTTTTCATTGTAATACTTCTCCATGAGTTTTTAAAGTTAACACATATGTACATTTCTGTCTCCCTTTCTCTGTACCCTATTCATCTCATGAAATTTATTATGCATATTTAGTATCCTACCTGGTATCACACGTATATTCTTGTGAGCTTGCTGTTTTAGGAAGATACAAATTGTGAGAAGAGATCACTCCCCCTAAATACTGATGGAACTGAAAATTCAACATATGGGTGAATTTCCTAGATGAACAGCATTATACATAAATCCATGCTCAGTAAAAAGAATAGTTTTGGATATGAGGATGATATATATTTCATGATGAATTTTGATAGGCATACATATTACTACATTTTAATGTCTGTGTTTGTATCTTTATATATATATATATATATATATATATATATATATATATATATATATATATATATTTTTTTTTTTTTTCTCCAGATTATTCAAAATATGAAATATATGTGTCTTATTTTACACTCACTAATTTAACTCATGTTCCTATATGTGGATTTATAATCAAATTTTCACAAAATTATTCTCAGAAATATTCATCCACATGAAATACATATTTATTTCCCAGTACTGAAAACTAACTTCGGTGAAAGGTGCTTACAAATCCTAATATTTGTACAGTAACTGACCCAGTTTAACATCAATGCAAGTAAAATCCTATGGGACATGATGTGTATTTTGAAGTTCATTTTTATTCAACACTGGTACATTACTATTTCTTCAGTTTATGGACATTATAAGATAATACTTTTCATCCACAAGTTAACAAATCTGTACGCATTTGGTTCACTTGCAATTACTTCCTGCTTCAGAATATATGTATTCCTCCATGTTTCTTGACTGTACTTTTCATGAGATTATTTCCAAACACATTATTTTCGATTTCCATAATCATTTTTGAAGCAAAACTCCCACACTCTTCATGATAAACCATAATGCTAAAATTACCATTAGATGTATAACTGGTTAGAATGAACTTATGTATATCAATATAAGATTTCCTATATATTTTCAGATATCAATTCAATCCATTATTTAAAGTTTGATCAAGTTATATTATTTATTTACAGTATGGTCTATTAAGGCATCATCTTTATAATCATAGGCACAGGGTACACGTACTTGTGTCCCCAATACTAATTTATAAGTCTTAAAATGTTGCTTTCAGAAATGTTTGAAGAAATACTGTAGTCACCTGATATACATTTACATTTCATCACAGTAATATTCCTGACAAAAAATGCAACGGACACCCTTATGATTGTACCAAAGCCTAAATTTAATGTGAGCATGTATTACTAACAACATCCATGTCCTGATTAACTAATGATCTCAAATATCATTCCTATTGGTGACTACATATTTGTTTCTTCCTAAGATTATATATTCAAACTCAACCCTGTTAAAAACGTCTTATCCTATTACTCACTTTGTACTTTCCCTGATTTCCTAATGTCTCTATTGATATCTGCTTTCCTACACATTTTCCCCAGTTCATCACTGTGACTGACTCTTCACATATGCTGACATTTGCATTCACTCTCTAACCAAAACCCTATATCTAAATAACTTTTGGAACTATCCCTTTTTGTCTGGAGGATCTCTTCCTCATTCAGTCATCCAAGGTACAAGGTCCTATGCCATTGTATAACGATTTATTTGAGACAACTTTGCGGAAATAATTCAAAGCTAAGTATCCCAATCAAGGGCCCAGTGTTCATCTGGGTTTCAAATCTTTCCTAGATTTCTGTATTCATACTTATATTACACCTATATATGCTTGTAAATATCGGAGGTCCCCAATACCATTATTCATCTCGCAGAATGATTCCTAACCCAAATTGAACATGTTATTAACCCTAACCATGCACTGTTCCCTCAATTTAACTTTACAAAGACCAGGGACAGAGTTGGTGTTATAATACAGGTAGGTAGGGGATCTTCCACCTGTTGAGAACCTCAAGTTCCATGCAGAAATAAACCCTGAAGAAGATGTAGGCAGCTATGAAGGACCTGAGAGAGCAACAGTAATCTTCCTTGGTAAAATACCTGGTCAGGATGAAGCGATGTGTCTGAATAAGCCTCTCTTTTCTTAAAGTAGAGAAGATGGACCAAACCAGGTCTGTGTGGAGAGATGTTAACATGTGCCTATGGTTGATATACCATTCTATCTTGTGAATGTGACACAGGAAGTAGGGGAAGCCTCTCTCTCGTGGGACCCTTGGAAGCAAATGTTAGGATAAAGTGGTTACCAAGGTAGTGACCTCATTCAGTTCCTGAAGGAAGTGACCTACCTCACTTCCTTGGTGATGGAACTCTCTGAACTTGGGATCCAGGAAGCCAGGCACTCAGAGCCAGTCCCAGTCCCAGTCCCAGTGGGTTCACTTGTTTGGATTTACCAAGGACAGAGTCAGTCTTTTTGGTACATACTGATGTGTGGATGGCTAAATGCCAGGAAAGCTCTGAAGAGGGGCCTTTCCTGAGAAAGCAGGTAGTGACTCACTGATTGATGCTGAAAACTTTACAGAGTTGGTAAAGGAGACCTGATCTGAGACAGGACAGTCCATTTCGAGGGAGCAGAGTAAGGCCCATCAGTCTGAGGACACTCTGGATAGTCACAGACCTACTTGGGGGAAGGAGGTGCCTTTGTGGGTGTGGGTGTGAATTTGTGTTATTTTTATCATGTTCTGAGAATAGGTAGGAAAGGCAGTATGTTTGGTTTGGAGTGGACTGTTTTTAGTAAGTCATTTGACAAGGCGAGTGTTTTTAGGTCTGTGTATCCCACTGTTTTCGTGGTTGTAGACAATACCTACTTCTTTCCTTAGTTCCTGTTTTCTTCCTGAATTCTGGCCACTCTCCAGAATAGGCTCATGTTTTTTTGTCCAAGATATGGACCTCCGTCGAGTTCTGTGACATGGCCATGTACTGGATAGATGAAGGGAATTGGGAGCATCTCTGAAAACTCGGATATCAGTGTGACCAGTAAAGTCTCAGTAGAGAAACCCTGCTTTGTGCCTTTTGCTTACCTACTGTTCTGTTGACCTGAATGTCAGGAAGGTCTTTTCCTCAGGCCACCAGTTTGTGAAGCCTGAAGAAAAGTGCTTTCAATTGGAAATGAATGAGCATCACCTGTGGCTCTTTGCTTAATTGCTTTGGAAAGGGATGTGTCTGAATCATCCTTTCGGCTCTGAGAGAGGCTGTGGCTTTGATTATCAGCACCTGATGGATCTAAAGAAAGATCCCATGTGTGCATCCAAAACCAAAATGGCAAAAAGATCAGTCATTGTGGATGAAGTCTCTTGCTTCCTCTGTTAGGTTCCTGACCTCCATTAAGTAAGTATAGGGATCCTTTGAGACAAATGAGTTCTTCAAAGCCCTGCAGCAGTGCTTGGGTTCTCACATGACTCCAAATCACATAAAGAATCTATACCTCACAGTCAGTAGGCTTCAAAATGAAGAAACAGAGCAGTATTACTGGCAGTCCTATTTGTTCAATCCTGGTTTACAGGAAGGGTGTCCAGGAAACCCTGACTTTAGGAAAATGAGGGGCAAGGGAACTTATTTTGGACACTGTCTTGGGCTGCGCCCCTTATGGAAACCTCCAGCCAGAGGTTATGATGAATGTCTACATGGAAGAATATGAGGGCCATGTGGGAGTATTTTGGTTTTAATTGAACATATTGTTAACCCTAACCATACACTGTTCCCTCAATCTAAGTGTTCAGAAAAGCAGGGAAAGATTTGGTCTTACAATACAGGAATGCAGGGGATCTTTCACCTGCTGAAAACTTCAAAGTTCCATGCAGAAATGAACCCTGGAGAAGATGTAGGCAGCTATGAAGGATCTGAGAGAGCAAAAGGCATCTTCCATGGCAAACAGCCTGGTCAGGATGAAGGGTTGTGTCTGAATCAGATTCTCTCTTCTTAATGTAGAGGAGAGGCCTGTGTGGAGAGCTGTTCAGAGGTGACTATTGTTTCTTTACCATTCTAACTTGTGAAAGTGTCACAGGAAGTAGGGACATCCTCCATGTTATGAGACCTTAGGAAGCAAATGTTAGGACAAGTTGGTTGCCAAGGCAGTGACCTCACTCAGTTACTAAAGGAAGTGACCTCACCTCACATCCTTGTTGATGGAACTCTCCAAATTTGGGTTCCAGGAATCTAGGCACCCAGGCCCAGTCCCAGCACCAGTTCCAGTGTTCTTACTTGTTTGGATTTTCCAAGGACAGAGTCAGTCTTTTGTGGTACCTACTTATGTGAGAATGGCCAAATTCCAGAAAAATTCTGAAGAGGGGCCCTTCCGGAGAAAACAGATAGAGGCTCACTGCTGGCTCCTGACAACTTCACAGAGTTGACCAAGGAGTCCAGATCTGAGACAGGACAGACCATTTCTGGGGAACATAGTATGGCCCTCCAGTCAGAGGACACTCTGGATAGTTCCAGACCCACTTGGGGGAAGGAGGTGCCTTTGTGGTTGTGGGTGTGGGTTTATGGTTTTTTCTTTTGTTCTGAGAATAGTTAGGAAAGGGGGTGTGTTTGGTTTGGAGTGGACTGTTTCTAGTTAGTCCTTTGACAAGGCGAGTGTTTTTAGGTCTGTGTATCCCACTGTTTTCGTGGTTGTAGACATTAGAAAAGATAATACCTCAATGGGTGTATCCTCTCAAGGAGAAAACTTCCCAGCATTCATCCGGCACAATTTATGAATGGAGTGTGGCTTGCCTTATCAATGGGCAACACCAACTATCTTCCTACGTTCCTGTTTTCTTCCTGAATTCTGGCCACTCTCCAGAATAGGCTCATGATTTTGTGTCAAATATATGTACCACTTCCAAGCTCTGTGACATGGCCATGTACTGGTAGCTGAAGGGAATGGCAAGCATCTCAGAAAACTCAGATATCAGTGTAGCCAGTAAAGTCTCAGTGGAGAAACCCTGCTTTGGGCCTTTTGATTACCTATTGTTATGTTGCCCTGAATATCAGGAAAGTCTTTGTCTCAGGCCACCCCTTTGTGAAGCCTGAAGAAAACAGTTTTCACATGGAAATGAATGGGCATTACCTTTGAGTTTACAATAAAACCTTCACAGATTTGGCTCTCATTAAGTTAAAAATACTTTTAGATTGTATCTCAGTGTAAAAAGTAACATGGAACTGTACATATCTTATTGATAACAAGTCCAATTATAGAACACAAATGATATACATAAATCTCCAACACTCCAACATGTTTTTCTTTTAAGCCTAGAATTACCATACAACCTTAGAACACCAGCTTGATACAATGGTCTTTGCAAGCTTCTACCTTACAGACTTGTATACCTGGAAGATATGAACACATTAACACCACAATTACATTGATGTTTTTGTATTAAACAAGTTTAGATTTTAAAGAAATAACATGGCACAATTTTATAAAAACAGTACTTGTTTTACCAGCTGTTTAATTTTTTAAGATTACTTGCTCAAAACTTACACATATAACCAAGTTACACACACCTTTTTTTATTATTTACTTAAACCCTTTTAATTACTTAATCATATAGACTCTCTTATCCAGAAACACGTTTTTCCTCTATTATATCTATATCTAGAACCTTTTAGTTTCTCTTTTCCATCTACTAACCTCTTTCTGTTCACATTTTAATACAATGCTTTTCAATTTCTGAATTTAAGCAGATTATTTTATAGACATCTACATTTTATTAGGGCCTTTTTGAAAACCTAGAAAACTTATTGGCCTAATTTTAAAGACATCTTTATTTTTATCTGTTTACCCAATTTGAATTAAAACATATGAATCACTTGAATCAAAGACATTTGGATACATTTTTAAATTTTTCATGAGCGCTCCTCATCTGTCAATTGTCATATCTCTGCATGATATATGGACATACACACATACAGACATACCAACATACAACACGTAACACAAATGTAACACATAACACAATAGTAAAGGCCTTGTAGCTTTTTTCAGGTGAAATCTCCATTGCAATGCTGAAAACTCCAGAGTCGATCAAAAATAGAACTGATCAGAAAACATTAACCCATCAGCAGAATCAAGATCATGAGCTCAAAAAAAAAAATTACAGAATCTAAGAAAAGCAAGAGTCCTAAAAATGATGACTGGCCAGTAATTAGTAAATACCATATTATATACTTTTTTGGTTAGGTCTAGTTTGAGTTCAGGTAAAAAGACACATTTACTCTTTTTATCTGTCTCCTGCTGAGTGCTGCAGGCTTCTTTTATTTGCATATCAAAGTAAGTCCTGGCTGAGGTCTGGAAAACTGGAAAGACTGGAATTCTGAGAAGAAACCTCACGCCTAAGGCATTTATCTATAAGTCATAATTTCCAGGTTTGGATGTTGAAAATTTTGATGCAAGTTTAAGATGTAATTCTCAAAATTTTATTTCTTTAGATTTTTCTACACTAGAAAAACTTGCTCACACAAAACTGAAAATAGGATCATTTTTTGATAATATTAATGCCACCATCAGAAGAAGTTTCTATAGGATCATTAAGCCCCTTTCTTTGTTATGAAGTTTCTAATAGTATTAAGTTAAATTAAATTGGCTGAAAAATTTTTAAAAAGAACCACATGCTACCATGTGTATCCGAAATTAAGCTTTAAAAATTTCCAAGACTGTTGCTAATTAATGTCATTTCAATAAGCCAGACCAACGTTTTAATTTAGTACCATTTTTTAAAATCTTACACACTGATGGGAATAGATACCATATCATAATTTATTATCTCTTCCCAAGTTAATGCACTGATATATCTAGTGAAATTTTTTCAGGCTGTCTAGTTCAAAATTAAAACTCTTTATTTTTTTTTTACCCTAAGTATTTAAGTTTCCTAGCATGAACTACCTGAAATCAAACTAAACAATTGTTTAAACCCAACATTTTAACTGTAAGATAGTGCAATGCTTTAGAAACCCATTTAGATACCAGATGGTTAAAATAAAAAAAATCATTTCTAGATACACATTCACCCTAGATCATCCCCAAGAAACAATCTATAATATCAACATATTAATGCATTCATTGTCCCTTTTGTTAAGTAAACAGAGGTGGAGAAATCCTTAAAGTGCACTTAAGGAATAAGGGAGTTCCCCACAGCAAAATGGATCTGGCAGCTGCTGGGAGTCCCTTAGCCTCACCATTTACTTACAGGATTAGTTCCTCTGGTTTGCTTTGACCCCAGGCACCAGGCATATTCTATGTCTCCCAACTTTGCAGTAGTCAGCTCCCAAAAATTTCATTCTCTGCTTCAGTTGTTTTGAGTGCTAGGCTTCCCCAAGAGGGCAGAGTGGGGTTTATTTAAAGTCCCCTCTGGGGTGTCAAAATTTATGACTGAAGGCTTGGTTCCCATCCCAAAGCCAATTAATGCCAATTTAATAATGAGAACAGGGTTTTGAGAAAAGTTTAAGCGAGATATCAAAGTTCTTAGACCCCAGACATTTCCCTCTGCAGTGGGCATGCTCAATCCAACTACGGGAAGAAAAGAAATCACTGCTTCCGTAATGTTGCTTAACAAAGGGGAGTAAAGTTTATCAAAGTTCTTTAAAGCACAGCTAAGAGAGGTGAAAAGGTGAGAACAGAAAAACTGGCGGTTCTATTGACTTTTGGTCCCTCACAGGAGAAGCATTAGTTTAAAATTTAGCTAAAGTAACTTCCACATATGTAATGCAGGTTGGAACTCGGGACTCTGCATCGGACCAAACAATGCCATCACATTTAACAGAAACACAGATAAAATGACACACAAAGACCATCATGCAGCTCCCGTTTGTTCACAACCCCAAGATCTACAATCTTGTGACTCAGAGAGAATGGAGGGAAGAGGGGGAGGAGTAGAAGGTTTGAGTGATAGGATCCTGGGTGAAGGGGTCGGATTGGAGGCAGGGACCAGGAATGGCTTCAAGGAAAGAGGCATGGAATGGCTTTGTCCCATAATGAGAGTTTCTCAAACAGAGACAAGGACAATACAAACGTGACACAAACATGTACACACAGTTAACATTTAACACGAATTCAGAAGTAAAGATTAGAACCTAGTAACTGTCAAAACCTGATGGGTTAGACCACAAAGACAGACAGTGAATTCAACCTGAGAGAAAAAAGTAGTCAGCAAGATATGATGGGTTGCCAGCAGAGTCACCTAATGTGGGCTCATTCGTCCCTCCTCACCTAATGAGAGCACATCCGTCACTCCCCGAGTCCTCCAAGGCATCCCTTGCAAGGACATGGCCTGTGGCTTTAGGACACGTTTGTCCACCACTGACAGGGGGAACTTACATTCTCCGCTGGAAGCCACTCTGCCAACCCAAACCAAAAACGGAAAAATGGAACCTGAACAAAAAGCTCTGAGTTATCACAAGGAAAAATGAAAAGAAGCGCCTTACTTACCTCCAGAGGGGTCTGTTGGTGTGTCCTTGTCCTATGCTGCGTGATTCCTGGCCAACGCACCAAATGTAAGGGTCCGGTGAACGTCAGAGGAAGAGACCACCAAGAGAACGCGGCTCATGCAACAGAAAAAGGCGTTCATTGAGGATCCAATCCAGCATGCTGGGGCTACGTGCTCACTCAAGAAGGGAGAGCAGCCCAGAGCCCCGAGCAGGGGTTGAGCAGTGCTTAAGTACACTTTTTGGGGAGGGCGGGACTTTACATATATCACAGTCTCCTTTAAGAAATCAACATACACCGCAGAAAAATCAAACAACAATTCCTAAACATGATTAGTTCATTCATTGGCAGGAACAGGTCAGGCGGGAGTGATAGGTGAGTTCTAAAGCGAGGTACACATTCAAACAGATTGGTTTAGGCCTTGCGATGCCTATGTGCCAGGCCACACAGGGTCCTAGGTTATTAAACAACCAGGCGGTCAGGGGGAATATTTACTGGGCAGTCCGGAATTGTACTACAAGCTACAGGAATTTCAGGTTTTGCATGTAGCATAGGAACTTAACAATACCTGGTCCTTTACATTTTAACTCAGGCCTTGCAGCTTAGAAACTTTACAAAACCCGGTCTTTTACACTTCAACTTTTACACTTTAATTTCAATTTATTTTACCCTTTCAGATCACTCCTGGTGCACAAGAAGGGTGTCCAAGCCACCCTGAATTTAGGCAAATGAGTGGCAAGGGAGCTTATTTGGGACATTGTCTTGGGCTGTGCCCCTCATGGAAACCTCCAGCCTTATGTTATGATGAGTGCCTTTATAGAAGAAGAGGAGGGCCATGTGAGAGTGTTTTGGTATTAATTGTGGTCATTTGTGTGACGGTTGGAAGAGATGACTGGGTCCACCTGGGCTTGAATTCTTGTGTGATTCCCCTTAGAGACTGACTTCTGGAACTGAACTCAAAGAAGTATTGCCATGAATTGTGGTGATATTTTAAGAGGTCAAGCATGAGAGTCGCCCTTGGAAACTAAGACCAAGGCCGAGGGTGGCTTTCCACAGAGCACTGGGAATTTCAGCAAAGATATCCCATGATTTTATTCTTAAAGACTTGGTAGCCATAGTTGAGAGTCAAAACACACATGGACCTCACATTGTAGACCTCAATGGGCCTGGCTATATCTAACCTTTTGGTCACTCTTTGGGAAGCCTTGCCTATGAGAGTTCTCCAGAGTTTCATTGAAATGAGCTTCCTCAACATTTAATGGTTCTTGAAACACACAGTGCATACAAACACAATAGAAATACAAGCAGTTCAGAAGAGGCATGGTGTATAGTTGGACTTGCCTTTTGCATTATGTAGGGTAGGTGTTATAAATCTAGTTAATTTTTAATTGAAATAGTTCTCCTTGTGTTTATAAAGTTAATAAATATGTGAATTCCTGTATCCTTTTCTCTGTAGCCTATTCATCACATGTATTTTTATATAAACATATTGAATCCTACCTGGTATCACATATACATTCTTGTGAGGTGGCTGACATGGCAGATACAAATTATGACAAGAGATCACTCCTCCTAAACGCTATTGGATCATAAAATTCAGCCTAAGGGTAACCTTTCTAGTTGAACAACATTATTCATAAATCCATGTTCAGTAAAATTAATATTTTTGGATCTGTGGACGATATATATTTCATCATGAATTTCAATTGGCATATATATTGCCACTTTATAATGTCTGTGTGTGTTTTGCTCTTTGCTTAATTGCTTTGGAAAGAGATGTGTCTGAATCAGCCTCTTGGCCCTGTGTGAGGCTGTGGCTTAGATTCTCAGCACCTGATGGATCTAAAGAAAGATCCCATGGGTGCATCCAAAACCAAAATGGCCAAAAGAGCAGTTATTGTGGATGAAGACTCTCACCTTCCTCTCTAATGGCCCTGACATCCATCAAGTGAAAATAGGGATCCTTTGGGTCAAATGAGTTCTTTAAAGCCCTGCAGAGGTTAGCCCATAGGTGCTTGGGTTTTCACATGAATCCAATTTACATAAAGAATCTAAACCCCACAGTCATTTGGCCTCAAATTGAAGAAGATAAGGGGCATGTGGGAGCATTTTGTTTTGAATTGTGGTAATTTGTTTGGCGCTTGGAACAGATGACTGGGTCCACCTGGGCTTGAACTCTGGTATGATTCTCCTTAGAGACTGAATTCTGGAAGTGACATCAGAGAAGTATTGTCATGAATTGTGTTTGGATTTTACTAGGCCATGCAACCTAGATCTCAGGTATTAATTGTGGTGCAGGGAGATCTAGGTGCAGGGTGGCTTTGCCCAGAGCACTGGGAATCTCAGCCTGGATATCACATGATTTTATTCTGAAATTCTTTAAAGCCACAGTTGAGAGTCAAAACACACATGGACCTCACATTGTAGACCTCAATGGGCCTGACTTCATGTGACCTTTTGGCCACTCTTTGGGAAGACTTGCCTGTGAGTGTTCTCAAGATCTTTCATTGAAATGAGCTTCTTCAACATTTAATGGTTCCTGAATGAATTGAAACCCACAGAGCCTCCAACTTTATCCTCAAAAAATGGCTTGATAAATACCATGAAACTTTTGAAATTCCCATAACCAGGTGGCACTGGAAAACTTTTGGATATCCTGTTGCTGATCATGAGTGTATCTCACAGTGCCTTGACTGACTGGGTTTCATGAAAATTGTGTAGAACAGTGATGCCAGTATGTTGGAGCCTGTTCATTAGTGGGACTAGAGCATAGGTGTGAAGGTGTGTGATAAAACATGTGTGTTGGGGCATGTGGATCTGCCATTGGCTTCCAATTGCCTTGTGACTGACAGGGTACAGCCAGCAGACCCTTATATGTAAAGGCATCTTGTTATATGGATAGGTTTCTGGGCAATGTTCAGAATCAGGTTGCTATGGACAAAGGGGCAACCTATGTGGGACAGAATCCTGGTTGGTGCATTCTCATGCAGACTGTGTCCCTCCACACGTGACAGAACTCCCTCCAGCACTGTGTCCCAGTTGAACTCCTTGTATTTCATGAAGCAAATACCAAACTCCCAGTGCACCAAGGAGTAACACCACGAAAATTGGAGCATGACCAAATGGCTTCACAGTCAACCCGGGGAGACACTTACACCCCAGTGGCCATAGTTTAACTACAAAAAGAGTATTCAGCACTGCTGCCTCATTTTCATTGGAAAATTAGAAACAATGTCCTTCAGGTCACATATTTGCACACCCAGATTTGATGGTCACACAACAAAGGAAGCTAAAGCTCCTGACAACAACATGTATTTTAAGAGCCCAACCTCAGAGAGTTTCTCAAGAAGTCTTTACACAAGCAGAGCTCAATGTTTGTGGAGTGTTTACCCTGTCCCTTACTTTTGGAAACTCCTCTACCACCTACAAGTTTGTGAACTCCTGAGCATTTTTTATTCCTGATATGTATTTACAGATTTTCTAACTTTTCTCCTCTAATTGTATCTTACTTGGAACTAAGGTAATGTCAAGGCAATCTTCTGGATGAGAGTGTGAACATTTTTGTGTAGCACATATTTGCATACCAATTAGAGTCATTTTCCATATTTCCATTCGAAATACTGAATCCTTGACACTAACGCATACCCTAATAGACTCTGACTACTACTCCTAATATGATGGAGAAAAATAACACAAACAGAATAGGAATACAAGCAGTTCAGAGGAATCTTAGTGTATAGTTGGACTTGTTTTTTGCATGATTAATTGTAGGTGTTATAAATCTAGTCAATTTTTAATTGAAATAGTTCTCCATGTGTTTTTAATGTTAACAAATATGTGAATACCTATCTCCCTTTCTCTGTAGCCTATTCAGCACATGTATTTTTAAATGCACATATAGAACACTACCTGGTATCACACCTACATTTTGTGAGGTGGCTAATTTGGCAAATACAATTTGTGAGAAGTGATCACTCCTGTTAAACTCTGTGGGAACTGAAAATTTAACCTAGGGGTGTGTTTCCTAGAAGAACAACATTATACATAAATACATGTTCTAAAAGAAATAATTTTGCATCTGTGGAGGATATATATTTCATGATAAATTTGATTGCTAATTTATTGTCTGTGTGTGTTTTTTTGTGTATATATATATATATATATATATATATATATATATATATACATACACTCTCCAGATTTTTCAAAATATGAAATATATGTGTCTTATATACACTCCCTAAATTCATTCATGTTCATGTATATGGATTTATAATCAACTTTTCACAAGATCATTCTCAGAAATATTCATCCACCTGAAATACATATTGTTTCCAGTACTGAAAACTAACTTCAGTTAATGTTGCATACAAATACTAATAATTCTACAGTAACTGACCCAGTTTAACATCAATGCAAGTACATTCCTATGTGACATGATGTGTATTTTGAAATTCATTTTAATTCAACACTGGTACATTACTATTTCTTCAATTTATGCACATCATAGGATATATATTTCATCCACAAGTTAGCAAACTTATAGGCATTTGTTTCACTTTCAATCACTTCCTGCTTCAGAACACATGGATTCTTCCAGGTTTCTTGACTGGTCTTATAATGAGACTTCTTTCGAAATATATTATTTTTGATTTTTTTTATCACTTTTGAAGCAAAACTGACACTCACTTCATGATAAACCATAACTATAATATCACCACTAGATGTATAACTGGTTGGAATGAATGATTTTATAACAATATAGTATTTTTTATATATTCTCTTATATCAGTTTATTCCATTATTTAAAGTGGAACCAGTTATATTATTTATTCACTATATTGTCTATTCATGCATTATCTCTATATTCATAGACACAGGGTACACCTCTTAGTACCCCCAATACTAATTTATTAGTCTTCTAAATATTGCTCCCAGAAATGGTGGAAGAAATACTCATGTCACCTGATCTACATATGCATGTTATCATAGTAATATTCTGGACACAAAATGCAAAAGTCACACGTATGATTGTACCAAAGCCTAAATGGAAACTGAACATGGATTACTAAAAACATCCATATCCAGGTTGCCTAATTCTCTCAAATGTCAATCCTATTGGTGACCACATTTTTGTTTCTTCCTAAGATTATATATTCAACCTCAAAACTATTGGAAATGTCTAGTTTTTTCACTCACTTTATACTTTGCCTGATTTCCTAATGTCTCTATTGATATCTACTTTCCTACATATTTTTTCCAGTTCAACATTGTGACTGACCCTTCACATGTGCTGACATTGACATTCACTCTCTAACCGAAACCCTATTGCTAATGAACTTTGGTCCAAATCCTATACTCTATCTTCTTCCGAAACATACTGACTATCTTCCTGATCCTATCGACTATCCCTTTTTGAGTGGATGTACTCTACTACATTCAATCATCTGAGGTACAAGGTCCTATGCCATTGTATATCGATTTTTCTGAAACATGTGTGCAGAACATAATTCAAAGCTACGTGTCCCAATCTATTGCCAAATGCACTTCTGAGCTTCAAATCTTACCTAGATTTCTGTTTTCATACTTATATTTAACCACTATATTTCTATATATTGCAGGTTCCCAATAACCTTATTCATCCCGCAGAATGATTCCTAACCCAAATCGAACATGTTATTAACCCTAACCATACACTGTTGCCTCAATCTAACATTACAAAAGAGCAGGGACAGGGCTATTCTTTCAATTAGGGATGTAGGTTATCTTCCAACTGCTGAGAACCTCAAAGTTCGATGCAGAAATGATCCCTGGAGAAGATGTAGGCAGCTATGAAGGACCTGCATGAGCAAAAGCCATCTTCCATGGCAAACAACCTGGACAGGATGAAGGGATGTGTATGCATCAGACTCTCTCTTCTTAATGTAGAGAAGATGAACCTAACCAGGCCTGCGTGTAGAGCTGTTCCATGGTGTCTATTTTGATATACCATTCTAACTAGTCAAATTGTCACAGGAAGTAGGGGCACCCTCCAACTCATGGAACCATTGGAAGCAAGTCTTAGGACAAAGTTGTTGCCAAGGCAGTGACCTCATTCAGTTGCAAAGAAAGTGACATACCTCATTTCCTTGGTGATGGAACTCTCTGAAATTGGGATGCAAGAAGCCAGGCACCAAGAGCCAGTCCCAGTCCCAGTCCCAGTGGGCTCACTTGTTTGGATTTACCAAGTACAGAGTCAGGCCTTCTTGGTACCTACTGATGTGAGGATGGCCAAATGCCAGTAGAGCTCTGAAGAGGGGCCTTTCTTGAGACAGCAGGTTGTGGCTAACAGCAGGCTCCTCGCAGAATAACAGAGTTGGCCAAGGAGACAAGATCTGAGACCAGACAGGCCATTTCGAGTGGAACATAGTATGGCCCACCAGTCAGAGGACACTCCAGATAGTTAAAGACCTATTTTGGGGAAGGAGGTGCCTTTTTGGTTGTGGGTGTGAGTTTGCGGTTTTGTTTCATGTTCTGAGAATAGGTAGGAAAGGTGGTTGGTTTGGTTTGGAGTCGACTGTTTCTAGTAAGTCTATAGACAAGGCGAGTGTTTCTATGTCTGTGTAGCCACTGTGTCCGTGGTTTTAGACATTAGAAATGAGAATGCATCAATGGAGGTGTCCTGTCTAGTAGAAAGCTTCACAGCATTCATCCTGCACAATTGATTAATGGACTGTTGCTTGCCTTATGGATGGGAAACACCTACTAACTTCCTAAGTTGCTGTTTTCTTCCTGAATTCTGGCTACTCTCCAGAATAGTATCATGGTTTATTGTCCAAGATATGTACCACCTCCAAACTCTGTGACATGGCCATGTCCTTGATAGCTGAAGGGAATGGGAACATCTCAGAAAACTCAGATATCAGTGTGACCAGTAAAGTCTCAGTGGAGAAACCCTGCTTGGCTCCATTTGCTTATCTATGTTTCTGTTGCCTTGAATGTCAGGAAGGTCTTTGCCTCAGGCCACCCCTTTGTGAAGCGTGAAGAAACAGTTTTCAAATGGAAATGAATGGGCATCACCTGTGGCTCTTTGCTTAATTGCTCTGGAAAGGGATGTGTCTTAGTCAGACACTAGGCCCTGTTTGAGGCTGTGGCTAAGATTCTCAGCTCCTGATAGATCTAAAGAAGATCCCATGTGTGCATCCAAAACCAAAATGGCAAAAAATCTGTCATTGTGGATGAAGTCTCTTGCCTTCTTCTGTTTGGTTCCTGACCTCCATCAAGTGAGAATAGGGATCCTTTGGATCAAATGAGTTCTTCAAAGTCCTGCAGAACTGCTTGGGTTGTCTCATGATGCCAAATCACATAAAGAATCTATACCTGACAGTAAGTAGGCCTCAAATTGGAGAAGCAGAGCAGTATTTATGGCAGGCCGAGAGCAGTTGTGTGCAGGTGTGTGACAATACATCTGTGGTGGGGTCATGTGGATCTTACATTGGCTTCCAAATGGCTTTTGACTGACATGGTGCAGCTAGCAGAACTTTGTATGTAAAGGCATCATGTTACATGGAGAGTTTTCAGGGCAATGTTCAGAAACAAGTTCCTATGGTAAAGGGGGCAAGCAATGGGGGATAGAAGCCTGGTTGGTGCATTCTCCTGCAGACCCTGACACACCATACGTTACCGGACTCCCTCCAGCATTGTGTCCCAGTTTAACTCCTTGTATGTCATGAACCAAATACAAAACACCCACTGCAGCAGCAAGAAACACCACGAAAAGTGGAGGATGACCAAATGATTTCAAAGTCCAGACGGGGAGACACTTATCCCCCATTGGCCACAGTTTAGTTACAAAGAGTGAATTCAGCACTGCTGCCTCATGTTCATTGGACAATAAGAATTCATGTCCTCCAGGTCACAAAAATGCAGACCCAAGTTTGATGGTCTCACTACAAAGGAAGCTAAAGCTTCTGAAAACAACATATATTTCAAGTACAAAACCTCATTGTCAGTATCTCCAGAAGTGTTTAGGCCAGCAGAGATCCATGTTTGTGGAGTTTTACCCTGTCCCTAAGGTTTGGAAACGTCTCTTCCACCTCAAAGGTTGTGAACTACTGAGCATTTTCCATTCTACGTATGTATTCACAGATTTTCTAACTCTTCTCCTCTAATTGTTTCTTACATGGAGCGTGGTTATTTCAAGCCATTGTTCTGAATGAAAGTGGGAATTTTTTGTGTGTAGCACGTATTTGCATACACATTGGATTCATTTTCCAATTTTCCATTCGAAATACTGAATCCCTGACACGAACCCATACCCTACTAGACTCTGACTACTAATTCTAATATCATGCAGAAAAGTAACACAAACAGAATTGAAATACAAGCAGTTCAGAGGAGGCATGGTGTATAATTGATCTTGCCTTTTGCATGATAAATGTCAGGTGTTATAAATCCAGTCTATTTTTAATTGAAATAGATCTCCATGTGTTTTTAAAGTTAACAAATATGTGAATTCCTGTCTCCCTTTGTCTGTAGCCTATTCAGCACATGTATTTTTATATGCACATATCAAATCCTACCTGGTGTCACACCTACATTCTTGTGAGGTGACTGACTTGGGAGATACAATTTGTGAGAAGACATCACTCCTCCTAAACGCTGTTGGAACTGATAATTCAAATAATGGGTGAGCTTCCTAGTAGAAAAACATTATACATAAATCCCTGTTAAGAAAATTGAATATTTTTGGATCTGTGATTGATGTATATTTCATAGTGAATTTAGATTTGCATATATGTTGCTACATTTTAATATCTGTATGTGTCTGTGTGTGTATACACACACACACACACACACACACTCTCTCTCCAGATTTTTCAAAATATGAAATATATGTATCTTATTTACACTCCCTAAATTCATTTATGTTCAAGTATGTGGATTTATAATCAACTTTTCACAAGATTTTTCTCAGAAATATTTATCCACCTGAAATACATATTTGTTTCCTAGTACTGAAAACTAACTTCAGTGAATGGTACATACAAATCCTCTTGATAGCCACAGCCAAGGGTCTCCAGTAAATACCATATGTACTACTGCACAACCTAAGGCAGGCATGGTCCCTAAGCCACATGCTCGTTGTTTAAACAGAGAGGGGGAGATGTTGAGAGCCACAGCCAAAGGGGCCCCAGGAAACCTCCAGCTGCCAGCAAACTTCCAGCTGCCGGCTGATGATTGGCTCCACAGCGGCCCCAGCAACATCTAGCTGATTGGCTCCTCTGTGGTGATGCTCAATGGGATGTTTCCCTGCCCTTTCAGACAACGGAGCTGCTCATTGGTGGACTTTTTTGGCTCCGCCCATGTGACCCAGCCAATTGGCCTCAAAAGGAGGAGGCTTGTGGTTGAGGGAGAGGCTTGTGGGAAGACTGTGGTGGCAGTTGGGCTCTGAGGGTTTTTCCTGAGAAGCTGTTTTGTTTGGCTTGTGTGGTTCTAAAAATAAAGTTTGTTTCTTTTGACAATTGGCTCCTGAATTGTGCCCAGCCAGACTGATGATAATCATGTAAAATGTTGATTTTAAATCGCATACATGAACTTGAATGAATTTAGGGAGTGTATAATAAGACACATATATTTCATATTTTGGAAAATCTGGAAAATCTGGTATATATATATATATATATATATATATATATATATATATATATATATACACACACACACACACACACAACAATAAAATGTAGCAATATATATGCCAATCGAAATTTATCATGAAATATATATCATCCACATATCTAAAAATATTCATTTTACTGAACATGGATTTATGTATGATGTTGTTCACTAGGAAGCTCACCCATAGTTTGAATTTTCAGTTCCATCAGTATTTAGGGGAAGTGATCTATTCTCATAATTTGTATATTCCAAAGTTAGTGAGATCACAAGAATTTACGTGTGTTACCAGGTAGGAGTCTATATATGCATAAAAATATACATGTTCTAAAGAGGCTACAGAGAAAAGGAGACAGGAATTTACATATGTGTTAACTTTGAAAACTCATGGAGAAATATTACAATGAAAAGTTGACTAGATTTATAACACATATCCTTGATAAAGGAAAAGGAAAATCCAAGTATACACCATGCCTCCTACAAAAGGCCTGTATTTCTATTCTGTTAGGTTTCTTTTTCTCCATCATTTTAGGATAGTAGTCATAGTCTAGTAGGGTATGGGTTAGTGTCAGAAATTCAGTATTGCAAATGGAAAATAGGATAATGTATCCAATGTGTATGCAAATATGTGCTACACAATAATCTTCCCACTCTCACCTAGAACAATGCCTTGACATTACCTTTGCCCCAAGTGAGACACAATTAGAGAAGAAGAGTTAGAAAATCTGTGAATACATATCTGGAATGGAAAATTCTCAGGAGTTCTCAACCTGGGAGCAGGTAGAGGAGTTTCCAGAAGTAAGGGATTGGGTAAACACTCCACAACCATGGAGCTCTGCTGGAAAAAAGACTTCTGGAGAATCTGCCTCTGAGGTGTGGCACTTGAAATATATATTGTTGTCAGGAGCTTTGTCTTCATTTGTAGTGAAACCATCAAAGCTGGGTCTGAATCTATGTGACTTGGAGAACATGGTTTCTTATTTTCCAATGAACCTGAGGCAGCAGTGCTGAATTCTCTCTTTGTAGGTAAACAGAGTCCAGTGGGCCAAAGTGTCTAACCATGTGGACTGTGAAGCCATTTAGTCATCCTCCAATTTTCATGGTGTTTCTTGGTGCTGAACTGGGAGTTTGGTATTTGCTTCAAAAAATACAAGGAGTTCAACTGGGACACAGTGTTGGAGGGAGTTCTGTGACATGTGCTGGGTCAGAGTCTCCAGGAGAACTCACTAACCCGGCTTCTATCCCACATAGCTTGCCCCCTTGACCATAGCAACCTGATTCTGAACATTTCCCTGAAACCTCTCCATATAACAAGATGCCTTTGCATATAAGGGTCTGCTGGGTGCACCATGTTAGCTAAAAGCCATTTGGAAGTCAATGGCAGATCCACATGGCACCACCATAAATATTTTATCACACACCTGCACACCACAACTCTGGGCCAACTACTCCGCAGTCTCCATCTAACCGGCATCTCTGTTCTACACCACTTTCATTATACCCAATCAATCAAGGCACTGTCTGGTACACTAATGATCAGCAACAGGACATCAAAGGTTCTCCAGTGCCACCTCATCATGCGAATTTCAAAAATTTCATGGTATTTATCTAGCCATTTTACAAGGATGAAGTTGGAGGCATTGTGGATTTCAATTCTTTCAGGAATCATTCAATGTTGAGGAAGCTCATTTCAATGAAAGTTCTGGAGAACTCTCACAGGCAAGGCTTTCCAAAGAGTGGCCAAATAGTCACATGAAGCCAGGCCAATTGAGGTCTACAATGTGAGGTCCATGTGTGTTTTGACTCTCAACTATGTCTGGCAAGTATTTCAAAATAACATCATATGATATTCTGTCTGAGATTCCCAGTGCTCTGTGGAAAGCCACCCCGGGCCTAGATCTCAGTTTCAAAGGGCGACTTTCATGGGTGGCCGCCTAAAATCCCAACACAAATCATGGCAATACTTCTCTGAGGTCAGTTCCAGAACTCAGTCTCTAAGAGGAATCACACCAGAGTTCAAGCCCTGGTGGACCCAGTCATCTTTTCCTACTGCCACATAAATGACCACAATGAAAACCAAAACACTCCCAAATGGCCCTCATCTTCTTCCATATAGACACTCATCATAACCTCTGGCTTGACGTTTCCTTGAGGGGCACAGCCCAAGACAGTGTCCAAAATAATCTCCCTTTCCTCTCATTTGCCTAAAGTCAGGGTGGCCTGGACACCCATTCTGTGAACCATGAGTGATCAAATAACCCTGACTTTAATACTGCTCTGCTTCTCCAATTTGAGGCCTACTGTCTGTGGAGTATAGATTCTTGATGTGAATTGGAGTAATGAAAAAACCCAATAACCCATTGGCTACACTCTGCAGGGTTTTGAAGAACTCATTTGACCCAATAAATCCCTATTCTCATTTTATGGAGGTCAGGAACCTTACAGAGGAAAGTGAGAGACTTCATCCTCAATGACTGCTTTTTGGGCCACTTTGGTTTTTGATGTGCCTTCTGGAATGTTACATATTTTTTTTTTTGGTTTTAGTGCCTTCTGGAATATTACATAATTTTTTTCTTTAGACATTATTGCCAGAGTTCCTATCTTCATCCCAGTGCAGGTGAAATCAAAGATAATACCAATCTACAGCTTCTGCAATAGCCATCCCTGTACTGCTTGCAGAACTTGCCTGGACACATTGTGAACTCACCTAAATGCATTGTGAACTATCTGTTGGTGCAGCGACTTGTGGTAGTGTTGGGGTATATTTGCTGATGATGTCATCGGTGGTACAATTTTTCCAAAAGGAGTCATCAATTGGCTTGGTGTATCTTCCTCCCTTCTGCGTGTCATGATCGTCCAGCTAAAATTTGGGGGGCCAACAGAGGTGAGCCAAAGAACCTCACCCACCCCCGCTGGTACAAAGACCTCTCCACATGTGTGGCTCTATACTGGACGGGTAGTCAGTGACGGGTAAGATCCAATTGCAATGGTACCAACTTAACGGGTAAAGACCATATGTACTATTGGACAACCTAAGGTAGGCACGGTCCCTAAGCCACATGCGTGTTGTTTAAACAGAGAGGCGAAGATGTTGAGAGCCACAGCCGAAGGGGCCCCAGCAAAATTCCTGCTGCCAGCAAACTTCCAGCTGCCGGCTGATGATTGGCTCACAGCGGCCCCAGCAACACCTAGCTGATTGGCTCCTCTGCGGTGATGCTCAATGGGCTGTTTCCCTGCCCTTTCAGACCACAAAACTGCTCATTGGGGGACTTTTTTTGACTCCGCCCACATGACCCAGCCAATCGCCCTCAAGAGCAGGAGTATTGTGGGAGGCGGAGAGAGGCTCCTGTGGGAGGGAGAGGTTTTGGGAAGCCAGTGGTGGCAGTTGGGGCTCTGAAGGTTTTTTCCTGAGAGGCTGTTTTGTTTGGCATGTGTGGTTCTAAAAATAAAGTTAGTTTCTTTTGACAAGTGGCTGCTGATTGTGCCCAGCAAGACTGCGGCATTATCCTAATATTTCTACAATAACTGACCCAGTTTAACATCAATGCAAGTAGATTCCTGTGGGAGAGGACATGATGTGTATTTTGACGTTCATTTTTATGTAACAGTGGTACATTACTATTTCTTCAGTTTACGCACATCATAGTATATATATTTGATCCACAAGTTCACAAATTTATAGGCATTTGTTTCACTTTCACTCACTTTCTGCTTCAAAACACATGTATTCCTCCAGGTTTCTTGACTGGTCTTTTCATGAGACTTCTTTCCAAACACATTATTTCCGATTTCCATAATCACTTTTGAAGCAAAACTCACACATTCTTCATGAAAAACCATAATGCTGATATAACCATTATATATATTACTGGTTGGAATGAAGGATTGTATATCAATGTAAGATTTTCTGTATATTTTCAGATATCAATTCAATCCATTATTTAAAGTTAGAGCCAGTTATAATATTTCTTTACAGTATGGTCTATTCATGCATTATCTCTATAATTATAGACACAGTGTACACCATTTTTACCTCCAAAAATAATTGATACGTCTTCAAAATATTGCTCTCAGAAATGGTGGAAGAAATACTCATGTCAGCTGATCTACATATACATTTTACCACAGTAATATTCTGCACACAGAAAGAAGAGGTCAAACTTATGTTTGTACCAAAGCCTAAATGAAAAGTGAGCATGGATTACGGAAAACATCCATGTCCATATTGCCTAATGCTCTCAAAAGTTCATCCTATTGGTGACTACATGTTTGTTTCTTCCTAAGATTATATATTCAAACTCAACCCTGTTGAAAATGTATAATTCTATCACTCACTTTATACTTTGCCTGATATCCTAATGTCAATTGATATCTGCATTCCTACTTTTTTCCCCAGTTCATCCTTTTGACAGACTCTCCACATGTGCTAACAATTACATTCACTCTCTATCCGAAACCCTATTGCTAAAGATCTTTTCATCCAAATCTTATACTCACTCTTCTTTCAAAACCTACCAACAATCTTACTAATCCTACAAATTATTTCTTTTTGACTGGATGTTCTCTTCAACATTCAATCAACCAAGGTACAAGGAATTATGCCATTGTATATTGATTTATCTGAGACATCTGTGCAGAATATAATTCAAAGCTAAGAATCCCAGCCAAGGGTCCAATGCAATTCTGGGCTTCAAATATTACCTAGATGTCTGTTTTCATACTTATATTTCACTTATATTCTTATAAATATCGCACGTTCCCAATACCATAATTCATCCCACAGAATGATTCCTAACCCAAATGGAACATGTTATTAACCCTGACCATACACTGTTCTCTCAATCTATCTTTACTGAAGAGCAGGGACAGAGTTGGTCTTTCAATACAGAAATTAGGGGATCTTCCACTTGCTGAGAACCTCCAAGGTCATTAAAGAAATGATCCCTGGATTAAATGTAGGCAGCTATGAATGACGTCAGAGAGCAAAAGTCATCTTCCATGACAAACAACCTGGTTAGCATGAAGGGATGTGTCTGAATCAACATTTCTTTTCTTAATGTATAGAAGATGGACCAAACCAGGCCTATCTGGAGAGCTTTTTTTGGGTGCCTATGGTTGATATACCATGCAAACTTGTGAAAGTTTCACTGGAAGAAGGGGCAGCCTCCAACTCATTGGACTTTGGAAGCAACTGTTAGGACAAATTGGTTGACAAGGCAGTAACCTAATTCAGTTCCTGAAGGAAGTGACTACGTCACTTCCTTGGTGAAGGAATTCTCTGAATTTGGGATCCATGAAGACAGGTACCCAGAGGCAGTCTCAGTCCCAGTCCCAGTGGGCTCACTTGTTCAGTTTTACCAAGGACAGGGTCAGTCTTTCTTGGTACCTACCTATGTGAGGATGGCCAAAGGCCAGAAGAGCTCTGAAGAGGGACCTTTTCTGAGAAAGCAGGTAGTGGCTCACCGCTGGCTCCTGACAACTTCACAAAGTTGGCCAAAGAGACCAGATCTGAGTCAGGACAGGACATTTCGGGAGAACATTTTATGGCCCACCAGTCAGAGGACACTCTGGATAGTCACAGACCTACTTGGGGGAAGGAGGTGCCTTTGTGGGAGTGGTTGTGGTTTTGTGGTTTTGTCACATGTTCTGAGAATAGGTAGGAAATGTGGTTTGTTTGGTTTGGATTGGACTGTTTCTAGTAAGTCGTTTGACATGTAAGTGTTTCTATGTCTGTGTATCCCACTGTGTCTGTGGTTGTAGACATTAGAAAAGAGAATGAATTAATGGATGTGTCCTGTCTAGTAGAAAGCTTCCCAGCATTCATCCTGCCCAATTGATTAATGGACTGCGGCTTGCCTTCTGGATGGGCAAAACCTTCTATCTTCCTAAGATCCTGTTTTCTTCCTGAATTCTGGCCACTCTCCAGAATAGGCTCATGGTTTTGTGTCCAAGATATATACCACCTCCAAGCTCTGTGACATGGCCATGTACTTGATAGCTGAAGTGAATGTCAAGCATCTCAGAAAACTCAGATATCAGTGTGACCAGGAAAGTCTCAGTGGAGAAACCCTGCTTTGTGTCTTTTGCTTACCTGTTCTTCTGTTGCCCTAAATGTCAGGAAGGTCTTTGCCTCTGGCCACCCCTTTGTGAAGCCTGAAGAAAACAGTTTTCAAATGAAAATGAATGGGCATCACCTGTGGCTCTTTGCTTAATTGCTTTGTAAAAGGATGTGTCTGAATCAGCCTCTTGGTTCTGTGTGAGGTTGTGGCTTAGATTCTCAGCACCTGATGCATCAAAAGATAGATTCCATGTGTCCATTCAAAACAGAAATGGCAAATGAGTCTCTTGCCTTCCTCTATTAGATTCCTGACCTTCATCAAGTAAGAATCAGGATCCTTTAGTTCAAAAGAGTTCTTTGAACCCCTGCAGAAGTGCTTGGGTTTTCTGATGACTCCAAATCACATAAAGAATCTATACCTGACAGTCAGTAGGCCTCAAATTGGAAAAGCATGACAGTATTAACGCCATGCCTATTTGATCAGTTCTGGTTCACAGGAAGGGTGTGTAGGCCACCCTGACTTTCGGCAAATGAGGGGAAAGGGAGCTTATTTTGGACAGTGTCTTGGTCTGCGCCCCTCATGGAAACTTCTAGCCAGAGGTTATGATTAGTGTCTATATGGAAGAACATGAGGGCCATGTGAGAGTGTTTTGGTTTTCATTGTTGTCATTTGTGTGGCGGTGGGAAAAGATGACTGCGTCCACCTGGGTTTCAACTCTTGTGGGATTCCCCTTGGAGACTGAGTTCTGAAACTGACCTTAGAGAAGTATTGCCATGTATTGTGTTGGAATTTTCGGAGGCCACGCATGAGAGTCACCCTTGGAAACTGAGATCTAGGCCCAGGGTGGCTTTCCACAGAGCACTGGGAATCTCAGCGAGGATATCACTTGATTATATTCTGAAAGACTTGGCAGCAATAGTTGAGAGTCAAAACACACATGGACCTCACATTGTAGACCTCAATGTGGCTGGCTTTATGTGACCTTGGGCCACTCTTTCAGAAGACTTGCCTGTGAGAGTTCTCTAGAGCTTCCATTGAAATGAGATTCCTCAATATTTAATGGTTCCTGAATGAATTGAAACCCACAGTAACTCCAACTTCATCCTTGAAAAATGGCTAGAAAATACCATGAAATTTTTGAAATTTCCATGACCAGCTGGCACTGGAAAACCATTTGATGTCCTGTTGCTTATCATGAGTATACAAGACAGTGCCTGGTTTGACTGAGTTTCATGATAATGGTGTAGAAAAGATATGCCAGTAAGTTGGAGCCTGCTGAGTAGTGGGCCAAGAGCAGTAGAGTGTAGGTGTGTGAAAAAACATCTGTGGTGGGGCCACGTGGATCTGCCATTGGCTTATAAATGGTTTGTGACTGACATGGTGCAGCTAGCAGACCTTTGGATGTAAAGGCATCTTGTTGTATGGAGAGGTTTCAGGGCAATGTTCAGAATCATGTTGCTATGGTCAAGGGGGCAACTATGTGTGATAGAAGCCTTCTTGGTACATTCTCCTGCCGATCCTGACCACCACACATGACAGAACTCCCTGCAGCACTGTATCACAGTTAAACTCCTTTATTTCATAAAGTACATACCAAACTTTCAGTGCAGCATCAAATAACATGATTAAATGTGAAGGATGATCAAATGGCTTCACAGTCCACATGGGGAGACACTTAGCCCCCAGTAGCCCCAGTTTGCCTACAAAGAGAGAATTCAGTACTGCTGCCTCGTGTTCATAGGAAAATAAAAAAAAACATCTCGTCCAGGTCACATAGATGCAGACTCAGCTTTGATGGTCTCACTACAAAGGAAGCTAAAGCTCCTGACAACAACATATATTTCAAGTGCCCAACCTCAGAGGCATTTTCTCAAGAAGTCTTAAGGCCGACACAGCTCCATGTTTGTGGTATTTACCCTGTCCCTTACTTTTGGAAACTCCTCTACCACCTTCAAGGTTGTGTACTCCTGAGCATTTTCCATTCCAGATATTTATTATGAACTCAAACAACAACAAGTGCTGGCGAGGATGTGGAGAAAAGGGTACACTTGTACATTGCTGGTGGGACTGCAAATTGGTGCAGCCAAATTGGAAAGCAGTATGGAGATTTCTTGTAGAGGTGAGAATGGAACCACCATTTGACCCAGGTATTCCCCTTCTCAGTCTATTCCCTAAAGACCTAAAAAAAATGCTACAGGGACACTGCTACATTGATGTTCATAGCAGCACAATTTACAATAGCAAGACTGTGGAACCAACCTAGATGCACTTCCATAGATGAATGGATAAAAAATGAGGCATTTATACACAATGGAGTATTACTCTGCATTAAAAAATGACAAAATTTTTACAGAGAAATGGATGGCATTAGAGCAGATTATGCTAAGTGAAGCTAGCCAATCCCTAAAACCAAATGCCAAATGTCTTTTTGATATAAAGAGATTAACTAAGAACAGAGTAGGGACGAATAGAATGAGAAGAAAATTAACATTAAACAGGGATGAGAGGAGGAAGGGAAAGGGAGAGAGAAGGGAAATTGCATGGAAATAAAAGGAGACCCTCAGGGTTATACAAAATTACATACAAGAGGAGGTGAGGGAAAGGAAAAAATTATACAAGGGGGAGAAATGAATTACAGTAAAGAGGTAGAGAGAGAAGAGGAGAGGGGAGGTAAGGGGAGGGGGATAGTAGAGGTTAGGAAAGGCAGCAGAATACGACAGACACTAGTATGGCAATATGTAAATCAATGGATGTGTAACTGATGTGATTCTGCAATCTGTTTATGGGGTAAAAATGGGAGTTCATAACCCACTTGAATCACAGTGTGGAATATGATATATCAAGAACTATGTAATGTTTTGAACAAGCATAAATAAAAATTAAAAAAAAGAAAACTAACTTTGGTGAATGGTGCAAAGAAATCCTAATATTTCTACAGTAACTGACACAGTTTAACATCAATGCGAGAAGATTCCTGTGGGACATGATGTGTATTTTGATGTTCATTTTTATTCAGCACTGGTACATTACTATTTCTTCAGTTTATTCACATCATATTATAATATTTCATCCACAAGTAATGAAATTTATCGTCATTTTTTTCAATTTCAATCACTTCCTGCTTCAGAACTCATGAATTCCTCGGTGTTCCTTGACTGGCATTTTCATGAGACTTCTTTCCAAACACATTATTTTCGATTTCCATAATCACATTTGAAGCAAAACTCACACAAACTTCATGATAAATCGTACCCTAATATTAACATTAGGTGTATAACTGGTTGCCATGAATGATTGCATATCAATATAAGATTTCTTATATATTTTCAGATATCAATTCAATCCATTATTTAAAGTGGAACAAGTTGTATTATTTATTGAAATTAAGGTCTATTCATGCATTATCTGTATATTCATAAAAACAGGGTACACCTCTTTTTACCCCCAATGCTAATTTATACGTTTTCAAAATACTGCTCCTAGAAATGGTGGAAGAAAAAATCATGTCATCTGATCTACATATACATTTTATCACAGTAATATTCTGGAAACAAAATGCAAAGGTCCCACTTAGGATTGTACCAAAGCCTAAATGTAAAGTGAACATGGATTACTAACAATATCCATGTCCATGTTGCCTAATGCTCTCAAATGTCAATCCTATTGGTGACCTACATATTTGTTTCTTCCTAAGATTAGATATTCAATCTCAACCTTGTTGAAAATGTCTTATTCTATCACTCACTTTATACTTTGCCTGATTTCCTAATGACTCTATTGATATCTGCTTTTCTACAAATTTTCCCCAGTTCATCATTGTGTCTGATTTCTTCATATGTGCTGACATTTATATTCACTCACTGCCCGAAAAAAATTGCTAAAGAACTTTTGTTACATATCCTATACTAACTCTACTTGCTAAACATAACGACTATCTTCTTTTTTTTTTTAATTTTTTTTATTGGTTGTTCAAAACATTACAAAGCTCATGGCATATCATCTTCCATACATTTGATTCAAATGGGTTATCAGCTCCCATTTTTACCCCAAATACAAGTTGCAGAATCACATCGGTTACACATCCACATTTTTACATAATACCATATTAATAACTGCGACTATCTTCTTAATCCTACCAACAATCCCTTTTGACTGGATGTTCTCTTCAGCATTCAATCATCCAAGGTTCAAGTTCCTCTGCCATTGTATATCGATTTATTTGAGACATGTGTGCAGATAGTAATTCAAAGCTAAATATCCCAATCAATTGCCCAATGCCCTTCTGGGATTCAAATCTTACTTTAATTTCTGTTTTCATACATATGTTTAACCTCGATATTCTTATAAATATCACAGGTTCCCAATACCATTATTAATCCAGCAGAATGATTCCTAACCCAAATCGAACATGAAATTAACCCTAACCATACACTGTTCACTCAATCTAACTTTACAGAAGAGCAGAGACAGATTGTTCTTACAATACAGGAATGTAGGGGATGCTCTACCTGTTAAGAACCTCAAAGGTCCATGCAGAAATGATCCCTGGAGAAGATGTAGGCAGCAATGAAGGACCTGAGAGACAAAAAGTCATTTTCCATGGCAAACAACCTGGTCAGGATGAAGGGTTTTGTCTGAATCAGCCTCTATCTTCTTACTGTAGAGAAGATGGACCAAACCAGGCTTGTGTGGAGAGCTGTTCTCGGGTGCCTAAGGTTGATATACCATTCTAAGTTGTGAAAGTGCCAAAGGAAGTAGGGGCAGCCTCCATCTCATGGGACCCTTGGAAGCAAATGTTAGGACAAAGTGGTTACCAAGGCAGTGACCTCATTCAGTTCTTAAAGGAAGTGACCTACCTCACTTCCTTGTTGATGGAACTTTCTGAACTTGGGACCAAGGAAACCAAGCACCAGAGCCAGTCCCAGTCCCAGTCCAAGTGGTCTCATTTGTTTGGAATCACCAAGGACAGAGTCAGTCTTCTTGGTACTGACTGATGTGAGGATGGCCAAATGCCAGGAAAGATATGAACACGGGCCTTTCCTGACTAAGCAGGTAGTGGCTCACCGCTGGCTCCTGACTGCTTTACAGAGTTGTACAAGGAGACCAGATCTGAGACAGGACAGACCATTACCGGGGAACATAGTATGGCAAACCTGTCAGAGGACACTCCGGATAATCACAGCCCTACTTGGGGGAAGGAGGTGTCTTTTTGAGTGTGGGTGTGTGGTTTTGTCTCTGTTCTGAGAATAGGTAGGAAAGGAGGTTTCTTTGGTTTGCAGTGAACTGTTTCTAGTAAGTCGTTTTACAAGGTGAGTGTTTCTATGTCTGTGTATCCCACTGTGTCCGTGGTTGTATACATTAGAAAAGAGAATGCATCAATGCATGTGTCCCCTCTAGTAGAAAGCTTCCCAGCATTCATCCTGCCCAATTAATGAATGGAGTGTGGTTTCCATATCGATAGGCAACACCTACTACCTTATTAAGTCCCTGTTTTCTTTCTGAATTCTGACAACTCTTCAGAATAGGCTCTTGGGTTTGTGTCCAAGATATGTACCACCTCCAATCTCTGTCACATGGCCATGTACTGGATATCTGAAGGGAATGGCCAGCATCTCAGAAAACTCAGATATCAGTGTGACCAGGAAAGTCTCAGTGGAGAAACCCTGCTTTGGGCCTTTTGCTAACCTATTGTTCTGTTGCCTTGAATCTCAGGATGTCTTTGCCTCTGGGCACCCCTTTGGGAAGCCTGAGGAAAACATTTTTCAAATGGAAATGAAGGGCATCACCTGTGTCTCTTTGCTTAATTGCTTTGGAAAAAGATGTGTCTGAATCATCCTCTTGGCCCTGTGTGAGGCTGTGGCTTAGATTCTCAGCACCTGATGGATCAAAAGAAAGATCAAATGTGTGCATCCAAAACCAAAATGGCAAATATTCACTCATTGTGAATGAATTCTTTTACCTTCCTCTGTTAGGATCCTGACTTCCATCAAGTGAGAATAGGAATCCTTTCGGCCAAATGAGTTCTTCAAATCTCTGCAGAGGGGCTTGGATTTTCTCATGACTCAAATTCACATAAAGAATCTAAACCACAGAGTCAGAAGGCCTCAAATTGAAAAAGCCAAGCAGTATTAATGGCAGGCCTATTTGATCATTCCTGGTTTACAGGAAGTGTGTCCAGGCCACCTTGATGTTAGACAAATGAGGGGAACAGGACCTTAATTTGGACATTGACTTGGGCTGTGGACCTCATTGAAAACTCCAGCCAGACGTTATAAGGAGTGTCTATATGGAAAAAGATGAGGACCATGTGGGAGTGTTTTGGTTTTAATTGTGGTCATTTGTGTGGCGGTTGGAAGAGATGACTGTTCCACTGGGCTTGAACTCTGGTGTGATTCCCCTTAGAGACTGAGTTCTTTAACTGACCTCAGAGAAGTATTGCCATGAATTGTGTTGGGATTTTAGGAGGCCACACATGAGAGTCGCCCTTGGAACCTGAGATCTAGGCCCAGGTTGGATTTCCACAGAACATTGGGAATTTCAGCCCGGATATAACATACAATTTTTCTTAAAGACTTGGCAGCCATATTTGAGTTTAAAACACACATGGACCTCATATTGTAGATCTCAATGGGCCTGGCTTCATGTGACATTTTGGCCACCCTTAGGGAAACCTTGCCTGTGAGAGTGCTCCAGAGCTTTCATTGAAATTAGCTTCTTCACCATTTAATGGTTCCTGAATTAATTGAATCCCTCAGAGCCTCAAACTTCATCCGTGAAAAATGGCTAGAAAATTACCATGAAATTTTTGATATTTTGATGATCAGCTGGCACTGGAAATACTTTGGATGTCCTGTTTCTGATCCTGAGTATACCAGACACTGCCTTGATTGACTTTGTTTCATGAAAATGGTGTAGAACTGATATGCCAGTAAGTTGGAGCCTGGTGAGTAGTGGGCCTAGAGCAGTGGTA